>NC_088795.1:85005846-85308876 GCF_011386835.1 Chrysemys picta bellii
CTAACAATGTGTAAATATTAGAATTAAGGCCTAAATAATAAATTTGACTATGCATTCAGTCATAACCAGATATAGTGCTTTCCAGGACATGTACTAATTAGTATGTGTGAGCATAATCCCTTAAGAACCTCACGGAGGCTTGTTAGATGGTAGCAGCCTTTGTGGATATAATTAGTTTTCTCTCATTCCTCCAAACAAATTAATAAAAGTTCACACACACACACATACACACACACACACGGCTGATATTCAATACACAAAGCAAAAATCATTGTGTTTTAAGTGCTATCAAAATATCCTGTAGTGCTTAATACCTTAATTCCCCAAAATAAGGATAAAAAGTACCTTGAGGCAGGAGGGAAGAAATCAACAAGCGAACATCGGAAGTGTGGAGGATGTAGATAGTGCACTATCTATACAGAGGACACATTACATATATGTATGTGTTTCTCCACCATAATCAGTCTCATAGGGACCATTAAATCTCTGCAGAATCAAGTTACCATGAAGAGCATGTGTGAACTCTGAACAGTTTGCTGTCATGTTATTTAAGTCCACTTTACTTAATTTGCATTATGGTGGAGAAAATACCAAAGAGCCTGGGTAGATTGAAAATGATTTAAATACCTTTGAAGATTTACATTTAGTTACAGCTAACCAAATGATGAGAGAATATTTTTTGCAAACAACTGACACCTTCCATGTCATTTCTGAAAACTCATATCTGCCTTTATAACAAATTATACATGGCCAAGGATTGTAAAAGGCTGCCTGGGTTTACAACGATATGCCTGAAATTTGACACAGACTATATGACAACTTTCAAACAGGCTATAATCATTAATAAGTGCCCAATGAATAAATAACCCTTTGAAATTGTTTGGCCTTCAACAGTTAGAATCATTTATGCAAATGGAGATCACCAGTGACAAATTAAGAGAGGGTTGTATGTGGCTACACATAACTTAGTACTGTATAGTTTAATGCACTGTCTTTGTAATTCTTTGACTTATTCCTTACCATAGTGAGCAGACTATAGCTGTCAGATTACTGTGTTAAAATGACTAAAGATATCATGTAGCCATAGTCTAGCAATACATCTTTGAAGTCTCCTTTTTTTGAGCTGATAGCAGGATCACCAAATGACTTATTTACTAAGCTTCTTAACATTCCATTGACTTTATCGCTCTGAAGACTGTAATGCAGGCAAAATTAATTTTCTTCAACTGTTTTGTTCAGGAGAGAAGAAAATGCATCCCAGTGTTTGACTGCTGGAGGCTTGCTTTTTGGATACAGAAAATAATGTTGATATGAACTGTTGGCTCAGGCTCATAACCTCATCCAGCTGGCATCCAGAGGCTATAAATGTCAAGGTGCCACTCAAAGCAATGAACTTAATAAGCACATACCAGGGATGATATTAACTCTAATAATATTACCAATGAATGCAGACTGTTATAAAACGTTCTGGCCTTGCATTCCTTGGCAAAAATAGAAGCTCTTACCACAATCCATAAAGCGGTGTAAATGATAGCTAGTGACCCTAAAAGATTTCTGTATATTAACCCCATTAAGTTGTTATATCATTTATAACTGCATGATGGAATGGAGTTGATAGATCTCCTTACTTTTTCTAAAGAGCTTATAACACAAAATCAGTATTTGTTGTTAGCTTAAATTTCTATTTAGAACTGCAGAAAGCTGCACAACTATGTAAGAATTATTAGTTCATACTATGGAGAAATAGTGGAGAAATATTTTTCATACTATTAATGTTCTAATTGAAACTAAACTTACCATTTTACTTAATAAAATAATTTAAGACTATTCAAAATACAAATATCATAACATTTCCATGTTAAGCTATAAATATACTTGGTTGTGATTATTTCTTGACTGGAAAAAACTATCATTTTAGAAGTCTTAATTCAGAAAAGTATTTAGAGACTCAATCATCATTAATTACCAGGTGATGTCCCTAGCACTGGGTGATAGTAAAGCTATTTTTGAAACTGGTTACTTGAATATATAAAATAATTTTAAATCAGCATGACTGTAAGGTGACATTTTCCATAAAATCAACTGATGTAGATACCTTTTCTAAAGCTCTTTTATTTTTTCTTGAAGTTCAGATTATTACACTTCAAGATATATTTATATGTATTGCTATGTTTCTATCAATAAGCCAGTTTATATCATTTAAGTAAACACGTTGAATGCTAGTCTTTTGAAAAGCTGCCGGACCCATTATACATGTGCTGGTTTTTTTCATATTTCAATTTTTCAAAATGAAAGATGATCACAATATTTAATACTTATAATATTTATTTAAATTGTCATTAACATATTTTACATTATTTAGGGAGCAGGACCTAGCCAACTTTTGGAGAAGCGAATTTAAACTTTTGCTGAATGCCATCACTTGATGCCCACAATAATCACAGTAAGGGTTTACCTACAGGGCCGCCCGGGGGGGGGGGGGCTGGGGGGGGGGGGGGGGCGGGTGGGGGGGCAAGTGGGGCAATTTGCCCCAGGCCCCACAGGGGCCCCCCTAGAATATAGTATTCTATAGTATTGCAACTTTTTTTTTATGGAAGGGGCCCCTGAAATTGCTTTGCCCCATGCCCCCTGAATCTTCTGGGTGGCCCTGCTTACCTACAAGTATAAAACTCATTCAAGGGGTGTGATTTGTAAAGTGCTCCAACATGTTGTGTCCTAACTGCTCCACGTAACTAAAAGGTACCTGATTCATGTTAACATAGGCACTATATGCCCACTAGCATGAACTATGTTAACTCAAACTAAGTACCCTTTAGTTCATGCCATCAGGGTCTATATGGGCTAGTTAGAGTGCAGCACAATAGAACACTTTACAAACCACAGTCTTCTAATGTGCTTTACTGTGCTATGTAGAGAAGCCCACAATCCAATGTACAATTAAAGACCTTGACTGAAACTTTAGTAAAAAAACCAATTCGGATAGCATGGAAATCACCCTTGTGCAGAGGGGCAGCACACCTATTTTGAAAGCTCAAGTGGGACTTAAGTGGTACATAGGTCTTGGGCTCACCCTCTGCACAGAGGTGAATTTCACCCCCTATAACTAAGAAATTGTTACAACGTTAATCCATGTTATTACCCAGAGAACTTTATTTGGGACATTTCTTTTTAATTGCAAGCTCATGCCCATTCTGCAGTCTATCCTAGGTCTCCTTCAGCTTTACTCCAAGCATATCCCTCCAACTAAGATCACACTTCAGATTTTATTTCCTACCCACATTGCTGAATTACTGTGTAGTTTAGTAATTTAGCACAGAGTATAGCCCAGGGGTGGGCAAACTGTGGCCTGGGGCCCACATCCGGCCCTCCAGACGTTTTAATCTGGCCCTCGAGCTCCTGCTGGGGAGCGGAGTCCGGGGCTTGCCCCGCTCCGGTGCGCCAGCTGGGGATCAGGGTCTGGGGCTTGCCCCACTCTGCGTGGCTCCCTGAAGCAGCGGCATATCTGTCCTCCAGCTCCTACGCATGGGGCAGCCAGTGGGCTCTGCACGCTGCCCCCGCAGCACCCTTTGGCCAGGAACCACAGCCAATGGGAGCTGCAGGCATGACGCTTGCCAACAGTACAAAACGCAGAGCCGCTTGGCCGTGCCTCCACTGCTTGAGGTAAGTGCCCCCTGGAGCCTGCACCCCTGACCCTCTCCCGTGCCCCAGCCCTGATCCCCCTCCCGCCCTTCGAACCCCTCAGTCCCAGCCTGGAGCACCCTCCCACACCCTGAACTCCTCATTTCTGGCCCAACCCCAAAGCCCACACCCCGAGCCAGAGCCCTCACCCCCTCCCACACCCCAACTCCCAGTTTTGTGAGCATGCATGGCCCGCCATACAATTTCCATACCCAGATGTGGTCCTCGGGCCAAAAAGTTTGCCCACCCCTGGTAGAGCTTCATTTGAGCTCCTCTCCTTGCTTTCTTCCATTGTCTTTTTCTTACCTCTTGCAGCCTTCATGTATTTATTTCATTCATAATTGCTTACAAGGAACGGTGTAGTCCATCCACTGGGGGTATGTCTACACTGCAATCAGAGATGTAGCTGTAGCACATTGAGACATTGACACCTGATCAAAGCTAGATCAAAACAGCTCAATAAATGATCAGTCCCTAGTCTGACAGGTCGATGCTGTCCTCCCTATCCGGGGCTGGGCCATAGCACACTTTCTCTGCTGTTGGGTTATCTACTTCTCCCCCAAGCCTCAGAAAGGGGCTGATTTTTTGTTTCCCTTCTTCCTGCATACATCACCCACAATAGCTGAAATCTCCTCAGACACACTCAGCTAAGGGTGGGAAGAGGGAAGCACCAAAATCAAATGTCTTACACATGGAAAGGAGCTTAAATTTACAATGATGCAATAAACTTAATATATGACCCTGGTTTCTTTCTATAGAATGAAATAATGATATGATTTTAAATGCCATCTTTTCACTATATTAGCAATAATCTCATTATCATTTAACACATAAATACATCATTCTATGTTGGTATTACCCTTGTCATAGGTAATAAATGTTTTTTAATAAGCTGTAACATATGTGTTTAATTATGTGACAGGGTGGTCTGTTCCTTTAAGATGCTGTCTGGAATGTTCCCTCCTTTATGATTCTCCTTATTGTTCTGGGCATCATACATGGACAAATATGCATCTGGAATCTACATGTTGGTTACCACCAGCTATTAATATCTGGGCCTTGGAACTGTCAGCTGCATCAGATTAACCTACCACGTTAACAGGAAATTGTATAAAGAGGAGGACAGACATCTCAGTAGGGGACAGCCAGGGAGCATTTCCTTAGAACTAGCAGGTGAAGTTCTAAGAACAAATACATTAGCACTGGTGATAACATGAGTTGTCTATTTTGGTTTTTTAAATACCTTTCCCCCCTCCTCTAAAGTTTGTGTAATTTCATGAGTTTTACTATCTTTGCTCACTAAATAGCTATAGGACAGCATTCTCTGTTCTATGTACTGTGGTGGCTAGTTCAACTTCTAGAGTTACTCATGATTTATCCTAGTTTAAATGAGGGGAAAACTATTGCCACTATATTAGCTAGGTAAGATAATTTTACCAGTGATCTCTTCAGTATCTATGTTAGCCAATGTATTCAACAACATTCCACATAATGTATTGGGGGTGCAATCAATTTTACTGTTAATAACTTTTACAATGTTCTTAATTAAAATTATATTGATAGTTCTAATGAAGTACATATTGAATAATTCACTCATAAAGGTATAAGAAACCCACTTTACAAACCTAATTCCATTTGTAATGCAGAGTATCTTTAAGAGTTTCAGGTCTTCATAATTCTTATAATTTCTCCAGAAATGTTAATGCAGAGTACATTATAATACCTTTTAAAAAGCCATTGCCTCTCTCTGTTTATAGTGAGGAAAGTGCAGATTTACAACTGGATCAATTGAGAATAGCTATATAATTGAATAATAGTGTACTGGAAGAATTTTATAAAAGTTAACGTCTGCTTTCTATAACTTAACAAAACTGAAAGCTATTTGTCCTCCTCTAACTGATTTAATGCTTGGAGGTAAGGATATGTACAAAATTCTAACTTGTGTTTTTAATTTTTTTTTAATTCTTTTGAGAATTCTTTCAGAAGAGTTTATAAAATGGCCAAACAGATATGATTCCACATTCAAGAAATGGGACAACTTTGGCTAAAAGCCCATCCTGGTTCAAGATGAAGTTCAAGATGACTTTAGAAATAAGGAAAGTTATATATAATTCATGGAGAAAAATGGGGAAATAGAAGGCAATCAATATAAACTAGAAGTTATGAAGTGTAGAAAAGTGAAAAGGAAAGCTAAAGACATCAGGGAAAAATCCATGTCTGGCAGGGCTAACGACAGTAAGAAGGAGTTTAAGTATATTAGGAACAAAAAGAATCCTTACAATGGTATAGGCCTATTACTAGAGGAGGTGGTTAAATTGTGAATGATGATGCAAAAAAGGCAGAAGTATTCAATAAATAGTATTTCTGTTCTACATCTGGAAAGAAGCAGGATGATTTATCACATGAGGATGAAAAAGTACTTTCCAGTCTATTTGACTTAAAACTGCATGGTTGTCTGATTAAAAATTAGCCTTATGGAATAGCAATAAATAAATGTTGAATGGATTAAGAACTAGCTAACAGACAGATCTCAAAACAGTAGTTGTTAGTGGGGAATCATCATTTAATGGTTGGGTTCTAATGGGGTTCTGCAGGGATCAGTACTAGCCCCAATGCTTTTAAACCTTTTCACAATGATTTGGTAGTAAATATAAAATTACTGCTACTAAAAAATTGTGAATGACATAAAGATTTGGGGCATGATAAATAATTATGACAGGGTAGTTATACAAAGTGATGTGGTTCACTTTACCACAGCAAAATGAAAAGTTATACCTCTAGGAACAAGGAATGCAGGCCATACATACGGAGTGGGAGATTGTATCAAGGAAAGCAGTGACTCTGAGAAGGATTTAGGGCTCATATTGGACAAGCAGCTCAACACAAGATCCAAGTTTGATGCTGTGGCAAAAAAAGGTTAATGTGATTGTTGGATGTATAAACTGGGGAGTTAGGAATAAGGAAGTGATTTTTACTTCTCCATTCAGCATTGGTAAGACTGATACTGCATTTTCAATAGAATATTGGAAGAGATTTGAGGGGTGGAGAACATGGCTTACAGTGAGAGATTTAGCTCCTTCTGTTTAGCTTATCGAAAAGATTGAAAGGCAACTTGATTAGTGTATAAGTACCTTTAAGAGGAGAAAACACTGGTTACTTACTCTAGTAGAGAAAGAAACCACAAGAACCAATGGTTGGAAGCTAATGCCAGATAAATTTAAATTGGAAATAAGATGCAATTTCTTACATGAGTGATTAATAGAGCTGGGCAAGAAACATTTCTCGTTTGAGATTTCAAAAATGTTTCCCATCCTGAATTGGGATTAAACGTTTCAAGATGGATTTTTCATGTACTAATAATCTGAAAAATAAAATGGATTGGTCAATCAAAATATTTTGTTTTGATGTATTTGAAATGTTTGGTTTCTATTTTGACCTTTTAAAAAAGATATTTTAGTATAAATTAACTATTTTTTTTGAAAGAAACTTGGTTTCAAACCAAAAAGTGAAACTTTAGATTTGGAAAAGGCAAAGTTGAACACAGACAACTTTGAAACACTTCATTTTTTTAATTGGAAGATTCATCGAAACTGATCCTTTCCTATGAACAGTTTCAGTTTTGGTAAATTGATATTTTCCAATGACCAGCTCTGGTGATTAACCATTGGAACAAGCTACCAAGGGAAGTGATGGAGTCTTCTCTTGGGGTCTTCAGATGCCTTTCTAGAAGATATGCTTATAGTCAAACGTGTGCTGATTTGAGAATCTATGTACAATTTATGAATTCTGATTGATGTTATAAAATTTCTGTATCATTGAATGCCTCAGTGTCTGTGGAATCTTATTACTTGCTGTCAGGTGTGTGTCACATGTCTCCCAGACTAGGAAAAAAATGAAGGTTATTAAGCCTTTTTGGCTCTTATTCAAGTGGGAGCACATTGGAATGTTTGAAGCCTAGGGAAACCAGTCTGATCAAGTTTGTCTGAAGGGACTGAGGTTTGGAGATTGGAATATCCCCACATAGGAGAACAAAGAATTAAAAGCCTCGGGGCTCAGGGGAACTCAAATTTACAGGTATAGGAAGCTTGGGAAGGAGAGAGAGGCATGCATTTTGTTGCAGACTACAGGACCAGCTGTGGAATAAGGAAACTGGCTTTACAGGAGAGAGAGCGAGATTCCATGACTTGTGGGAGAAGCCATGTGAAGGAGCGGGGATCCTGTCCTCCTTAGAGGACTTGGACCTAAGCCCCAAAAAGTTATAGAACAGTGAGGAAACTAAGACAGGGAAAACATATAGTTGTGTTATTGTTTCTCTAGATGTATTTCTTGTGCTAGCTAAAGCAAAGAGTGATTGGATTTTGGAACCTTTTACAAAGACTATAAAGACTTTTCACAGACAAAGACTGTGCAACTGTTTGTTTTCACCATCACAGTCCCTGAAGAGGTGAACTGTAAACCCAGAGTGCATAGTTTGGTGCTCTGGAAAAGAGTGTTCTTAAGCTACTTGGGAGTCTAAGGTGTTCATTATTGGTCCTGGGGGGGGGTAGGGCAGCTGAACTGCAGGGTCCCTTTTTCATGAGAAGGTGAAAGACAGCCTATGCCCAGGGAGTGTGCTAAGACAAGGAAAGGGACAGTGGCTGCTGCATCCTACTCAAACTAAGGGTAGCTTAAGAGCATATGGGCACAGTGTGGTCGAACCCAAACACTGCAGCCTGCTAAATGTCCAGCTGGGGAGCTCTACCAGGGTTGTGGGACAAGTTATTAGCCCAACACAGGGGTAACAGGGTGAAATGTAATGGCCTGTGACATACATGAGGTCAGACTTGATCTAATGGTCTCGTTTGGCCTTAAACTTTCAAGCTATTCATCCTTTTTAGATCAAGGCTAGTGCAAATGCAGCTGTTTCATTGAGCTTTATTTACAACATACCACCACAAGGGAAATAAAAAGTTTATTTATAATGACCTTTTAGTTCTGAAGTTTAATCTGTTTCTGTTCACAAGGCCGTGTCTTTAACCTCACAGCATGTCTCAGGAGGGAGAAGAAGTCAAAGAAGACAAATACTAGCGTACATGCTTGCAAATGCTTTCATTCCCCCCAGTGCTGTCAAGGAGATTGACAAACCAGTAACAATTTAGAGTCCAGCTCTTGATATTGCATAATAATCATCATTTATTATTTGCTATTAAACGTTAGTAATAGAAGAATCATCCCTGAATACCATACACATTCAATGTAAGCAATGTTGCATTCATAATATACTTAAAGTTAATTGTGGAAGTAGATACCGAATACTCTGTGTGTGTGGAGGGGGGGAAGGGGAGAACCATCTCCCAGATCTAAATAAACCTGAATTGCTTTATTAAAAGTTTCTGACAGCCAAACACACTTATGCCAACATTCTCTGGTTTGAATTTAGCTGGGATTGCTGCCTATCATTTTACTAATAAGGAAGATAAGCTGTAATAGATCCATCGATCCATTGCAAGGTACTTCTGGTAGGATGAAGTTCAGTATTAACGCAGAATGACCACATTTGGAACCATAAAAGTCTTGTCAGAAGAGGAATCCTGCATGAAATGTTAGTGTGAGCAGAACTGACACACTGAAATTATTTATAATTATACTGGTTCAATATTTATTTTGGGGACTCACCATGAGGCAGGAAGATTTTGGGAAATACTAGTTGAATGATCAGGTGTTTTCTATAACAGGTATGATATTTTGTGGAAGGGTAAACTTAGTCACGAATTAGTAGCAAAGGGTGAACATTGGCATCACATTCAAAATGTACATGATATTCTGACCATAGAACCTTAAGTGAGAATGTTCCATTTTCTTGTAGATTTTTACTTTCCCAAAAAATCTTAACTATACTCCTTCTTTTCATTATAACAGATGAGGGATTGTCTGGGAAAAGACATCCCACTTGTCACATAGTTGCTCTTCACTGGCTGAAAATGCAAGGGAGGAGCAATGCAGTGGGCACTGTGGGGATGGGCATGGACAAGTGCTGTAGAGATCACTTCATCTCCTACAGCCGATAGGCAATGCCTTCGGTCAGCTGTTATAGCTGTTTGGCTGAAGTAGCCTCTGCAGTGCAGCTCCACAACTTCGGGGAAATGGGAGGGTTGATCCCAGGGCCTGGCCTGGCTATCTAGAGCTACATACCTAACATTAGGCACCCAGTTTGAAAACATTGGCCCATGTAGGGTGTCAGTGTCGAGCTAGGATTGGTTAATTGTTGCTTCTCACACTACTGAGCTGCTGCTCCTTATGGCCAGAAGTCACTCTGGCTGCTCAACAGCTGAGATGGCTCAGCTCCACCAGTTGGCAATTTGGGGCACATAGGGGTAAAATCAGGGACAAACTCTCAACCCAAGTGATTAGTTTGCATCGATTCATCTTTTCAAGGCTCACTTCACAAGTCAGATGGTTTTTAAATGAAAGTTGAGATTCTCCTCTACAAGTCTTGGTCCTCTAAATTAAGCCTACTAACTCTAACTCTTCTGGTGGCATCAAAATTGTGCTAACAACCAGGCTAGAAGACCCATAGTGAAAGTAGGCTTCTCGGCCTTTTGGCTGAGATCATGTATAGTATGATGCATAAAAGCATCCCAGCTCCTCTGATCTTCACACCATCAATGAAGACACCCGTGTAAAACCAGTGTGAAGTCAGGACTGGGTCAAAACACTTTCAATGAATCTAGTAATATATTTGCACTGTGTATTCATCTCCTATTTCTTTTTGTTTGTTTCTGATGGAGCTTCTAACATGCAGGTGATTCACAGCATAAAGGATAGCATAGTACCTACTATGAAGAGCCAGATTATATTCTTTACTGACAAATGATTCTATTCCAAAGTATGAAGGCATTTAAAAAGTGACTCTACTTGTTCTGACAGAGATACAGAGGCAGTATTTCCTTGCATTTAAAATCTATTTCCACTTGTTCAAGTGAGAAATACTGATAAGTCTCAGTGAATAGCCTGAACTTGCATTATTAGATTTGATTTAGTGGGTAAAGTTGGTAAATCGATTAAAAAAAACCCTCCAAAAAGATAAAATGACTGCTGGTTTATAGCCAGATTATGGAGCCCTTTCTCACCCTAGTGATTTACTCTCAACATAGTTCCATTGTCCTCTCTGATCCCTCTACTCCATCTACAGCAGGACTGCAATATGATCTTCCTTTCCTGTCACTTTGTCTCCTGTCCTACTTGAATAATAAAATTAATTTCTTCTCTTCTATATTAAATTCAGGGGACTATTCCTCCACTTTAATGTTCTTTGTAGCTTGACTGTTGCATACATCTCTTCACTCATTTCCCCCTACACCTTACCTGCTTGTTACAATCCATCTACATTCTCTAACTTCTCCCTTTCATTCCCAGCTGCTGTTGTATATCAAACTCCAACTTCTTCCATCAAAAGAGTCCAAAATCCACCTATAGCCTGAAACATTATGTCTAAATTAATTCTTATGAGTGCTGGCTTGTTTGGCATTGGTATGCTGGTTGGGGCAGGCCTCTGCTCTGTGTTTGGTACACTCTCTACTCACTATATTGGCAAAATAAGATATCAGTATCATTCAGATCAAGAGTGAACAGATCTCTGAACTCCTGCATATTTATTTAGCCCATAATAGAAGTTAAATATTCAAATCTGGATTCATATTCCACCTTTCCCACCAAAGACTGGACCAACTATTGTGTGTTCAGACCCATTTCTAATAATTAATACTTAATTGAAGGCCCAATTTTGCCTTCACATACATATGAGGACTCCCTCTGAAATCAGGGACACTCACGTGAGGGAAGAATTTGGCCACAAAACATATTTCCTATTCAAATTATTTATGAAGCATTAGAGTCAAATTAAATTGAGTCCACCCCATCCTACAACTTGTTTTTAACTTCTTTACATCTGTTGTATCTGTTACATGATTGATCACATCTGATTAGAATTTATGAAGTAAAAATAAATCTTACACTAAACAAGGTAGGTGTTTCAGGAACTCTCTCATTTTAGAAAAGTGAAATGCTGAACAATTTTGCTATATTGATATTTTCCCATATCACATTTCCCAACATCTATGAACTTCATTTTTTTTAATTATATAAATATTTATCATATATTTTGTGCTCACAGTATTTATTGGAATTATTATAATAAGCAGGATATGAGTAAATCTTCAGACAGTCTGGCTAGCCTGTAGCATTCCTTCAGAAAGAAAGCACATGGTTGATAAATGTTACCAATGTGAACCATTAACACAGAGATACTGGCAATGAAGCATTCAGAGTGTCGCTTTGAAAGCCTGCATTCACACAACTATAGGGCTACAACAAAGCTCAGCGTCTCTAAGATGCCATTTTGTTTCCCTGGATGATAGAGGAAATAACAAAAAATATATAGGAAATGCTCTGGCCTCCCGCTTAATCAGTGCTTCTGATTTGGGAACAGTAATGACAGCTCTAGGGCCTCAGTGAAGCAGAGTTTGTGGGTTCCTTGCCTGATTGTGAGCCATCTCTGGGAAGGTTTTCTGCCAGCACAGTCTGTGGGTGAATCAAGACTGTTGTTTTGTTTCTAAATCATGTTTCAGCTAGTGCTGAATGAGCATAAAAGGATCACAGTTTCACTTGATGTGAGCAAAAATGCATGGGATTGGGAAAAAAGTAAAAGAATCTCGGTGTGGGCAGGAGGGAGAAAGGTAGGTGTGGAATGGAGGGGAAAGAGATGACCACAAAAGATAGGGAAAACCTCCAGATAAACACCTACATTTTCGTGAGGCTTCTCTAAGAAATGAAATACTGGATGTTCTTGAGGCTTGCCTATCTCAAACCATTACTCTGTTCTCCTTTTCATTTAGTCTCAGTGACTGAACACTTGTTAATACTTTTTCCTCCCAAACACTGTGTTGCTATCAAATTCTCTACAACATACTGCCTTTCCAGCAATGCTATGGTTATCTGACTTTGCTATCAATACCGTATTAAGTGTTGTGCTGTAGTTTATGATAAGCTTTGTGTACTGAAAGTTAAATCTGTGCCTAGTGTATCTGGCCTTCCTGAAATATATTTATCTGAAAGGTATGCACTATTTGAATTCACTGAAAAATTGTGAATGATGTTAGAAATGAAAACATGTCTGTGTACAACAAGAATAGTCACTGCTACTGTACTTCTATTCTTGTGTACTCTTTATGTGGACATTCAACTCAGATACAATTTAAAAAGATCAATAACCCTTGCTCCTCATACATTATAAGCCCTAACAGACCTAGAAATCTCTCAGGATATTTGCATTGCTTTCATTTTTTGAGTCAAAGGGTCTATGACAACTGTACACTAGCTGAAGATTTGCTCCATTGTGTTTAGAGCAGTGTTTCTCAACCTTTTTGATACCAGGGACTGGCTTGCTGCCTTCCTAAACTGTGTCAGGAAGAGCTCAGAGACTAGCGCTGGTCCATGGACTGGTCATTGAAAAACAGTGGGTTAGAGCATATTTTAATATATAAACCTGGCATCATCTTAGACTAAGACCTTTCTGTGGGTTCTCACATCCAGGTTACATCTAAGGACATATTTACACTTTGAGCTGAAGGTATTAAATCCATCTTGAGGAGACATACCTGTGCTTAATCTGATTGAGCTAGACAGCTAAAAATAGTGTAGCCATGGTGGTGTGACTAGTGGGAAAGGCTAGTATGGACCTAAGGTCTTGGATGGTTATGTACTCAGAGCAACTACCCCCTCTCACCTTCACAGATACACTATTTTTTGCATGCTAACTTGATGAGAACCTGTGTGAGTATGTCTCCATGAGCTTTAAATTGCACCTCCAGGTTGAAGTATAGACGTAGAATCTGCAAGATGTAGAGTTTCTGTATAACGTATCTAAGATTTCCTATCCATCCACACAGCTAAAACTCTCAACATTTCATGTCTCGATTATTACAGCATCCTTTTATCTGGTCTTAAATGCAATCTTGCCCCATTCAGAACGATGCTGCAAAGATTAATTTCCTATCCTGTCGCTTTGACCATGTCTCCACTGTTTTCCCCCTTCTCTATCGCATCAGACAGAAGGTTCTTATCTTCACTTTTAAGACCTTCACAACCAATTCCCACCCTCATTCACTATCAAGATATTGACATTTGCCTCTGATTGGTCCATGCACTTGTTAAATTTTTCCAACAAGCACCTTCATTCTTTCTACTAGGCTGCCCCTCATGTTTCACACAAGCTCCATATAAACATCTGAAAAGATATCCCATTTTCTTCCTTCAAATCCTTCCTTTAAACTTGGCCGTGATGCCAACAAAAAAACTTGACAGGGGTTAGGTCACTGGTGTGCTGAGAACACAGCCTATCATGGTGACAAATATTGTCTCGTTGTTTGTTTATACTCCCCACTCTGGCTGTATCCATCTGTTTCTTGTCTTCTACTTAGATTGTAATATCTTTGGGATATGATCTCTTTTTCTTGTGTCTGTACAGCACCCAGCATAGTGACAAGGGCTCCTATGTATTACAAATAATAATTACAGACAGCATAAACTTTTCTCCATTGTGTTCATATTATTTTTGTTTTTATGTACGTTGCCACAGCTGATGGGCCAGATTCTGATTTCAGTGACACTGATGTAATTCCAATTAACTAACTAAAGTCTGTAGAGTGACTCTAAAGTGACACCTATCAGGGACTTAAAAATAATCAACCAACAAACTCTGTGATTGTTATTATCATTCATATAGAGATTAAGGATCAAATTCAGCAGTGATAGAAGTAACATGGTGTATGTTTATCAAACTTGGTGTAAGTAAGTGTCAGTGATGACAATGTCTCTTGCTAATCAGATAGTCAGTGAGTGTGAAAAGGAATGTAATTTACACTTATTTAGTATCCTGGTTGGACCAATTTCAGCTGTGATATAAGCAGACATGTTCCCCATGCATAAAAGTTTCCCTCATCTTACTTAGTTTAAGGGGACAGATTATGGAAGGTATTTAGGCATTGCAGCACTCAGCATTACAACAACTTAATGATTTAGGAGCCTAAAATTCATTTTCAAAAGGGGTTTAGGCACTACTTAGGAGTCAAAATCCCCTTGATAGTCAAATGAGATGTAGCCACCTAAATCAGTTAAATGCCTACAATGCCTAAATACCTTTACAAACTTGGACCAACTGGTCCAAGTTATGCTTCTTTGCCAGGTTTTTAGACAGAGAACCTAGGGTGTAAGTTGGTTAAAAGAGATAGTTTCGCTCAGCCAGACACTATGGGCTTGACTACTAGGAGAAAGTCTATGGCCTGCATTAAGCAGGAGGTCAGATTGAATAATCATATGTCCCTTCTTGCCTTAAAATCTATTAATCCAATTTAAGCCACTTTTTCTTTAATCAGTGATTTTATCTTAGTCCTGGGCTACAGTAGCAGAGGGGTTCAAACTAAGATATGCAACTTCAGCTATGCTATTTGCGTAGCTGAAGTCAAAGTATCTTAGTTCGACCTACCTGTCCGTCCTCACAGTGGCGAGTCATCCGCCGCAGCTTCCCCATCAACTTCGCTTACTCCTCCTGCCGAGGTGGAATATGGGCCTCGATTTGGGGATCAATTTATCGAGTCTAGATGAGACACAAATCGATCCCCAATACATCGAACACTACCCGCTGATCAGGCGGGTAGTATAGATGTACCCTTAGAGACTTCCATGGTGATTGCATCCACTTTCTTGAGGCTGAGTGTGGTTCCAAGTATTTGAAGGATTGAGTTAAATGCTGCTTTTGTAGGATGACATGCATATGAGTTTACTGGTGTTACTGATAACAGAATATGTCCCATAGTGCTACTTACAGTAGCAGACTACTTGACTCTAGATATGTGGTCTGGGACTATTCACCCTGTTCACTAGTAGGCAGGTATCCTATGTTGGAGATACATACCTCACTACCAGTTTAATCTTTTATTACAATTACACCTGCAGACAAGGCAAATTTTCTATTGATTTCAAGGACTTCTTAACAGATTGGGCTGTAACATAATGAACTTTATATGCAACATTTAAGAAAGGATATTATAGTGTGTTACCTTATTACTTTGTGAAATTATAACTACATTCATTTTTTTTTGTGGTGGAGAGTTTTAGACTAAGAAAGAGATCAGACAAAGATCTTGCTATTACAAGTATGAGCATTAGAATGTCTGAGATTCATTTGCTACAAAAAAAAGTGCATTAATCCTTCTGATAAAGAGGGAGAAGATTCATACTAGTGAGATGAAAGGCTTCTGAGCTCCCAGTGTTTTTCAGAATTGTACTTTTGCTACCAATGCTAGTCAGCATTTCAGTCTCAGTAACCCAGGTAACACTTGGGTCTTATTTTGATTAGACAAGCACGATTAACACACAAATATTGTGCCCCAAAACATACCACTATATTGGTAAAATACAACATTTGGCCTAATCACCCACAAAGGAAAGACTTTTAGATACCACTATGGTATGTGCCTTATATATATATATATATTAGTTTCGATGGACAAATAGAAGCTATACCTCTTACAAAAATACAGTAAAATATAATGTTAAATAATATTTTCAATAAAGTGTTTTAAAGACATTAGAAACCAGTGCTTGGTGCTAGGCTCTGTGTAACTTGATCCTGTGAAGCTATCCCAAACCGCTAGGTATAAAAACAATGGAGATGATTGTAGGTTAGAGTCATAGAGTTCAAGGTCAGAAGGGACCACCAGATCACCCAGTTTGACCTCCTGTATACCAGAGCCCACCAACACCACCCACACACTAAACCAAACAACTGAAGTTAGATCGAAGTATTACATCCCTCAGGAGACTAAACTACTATATATTACAGGTAAAGAATAGGAAGGATGGACGTACACCAATGTGCGAGGCCCTTTCAATAGCAGGGAAAATATTAAGTGAGATATACCCAGATAATTCTGGCAAGCAACTTGCACCCCATGCTGCATTGGCCCATCCCCATCTAGTGTCCCATCTCCAGCTGTGGCCATTTCTAATGCTTCAGAGGAAGCAGACAGACAAAAAACCACAACAGAATACATGGGGAGGAATCCCTTTCTGCCCCCTGAATGTAGTAGCTCAAGACCCGAGGCATGAGATTTTTAGGATCCCCCAGACAAAAACAAGAATGGATACTCAGGGCTGCTGAACCCTGCCCCCCACCATCACAAGCAGCCAGGTCATACAATCGAACTCATAATTTTGTTCAGATCTCTCAAAACTAATTAAGTTGTTTGCCCCCACAATTCCTATTGGGAGACTTTTCCAGAACCTCACTCCTCTGATGGTTAGAAAACGTCTTCTAATTTCCACCCTGAATTTGTTCCTGGCCAGTTTATATTCCTTTCCTCTTGTGCCATTGTCTTTTGGCTTAAGTAGCCCTTCACCCTCCCTGGTATTTTACCTCCCTGGAGTATTTATAGATCAGCCTTTTTTTTTTTTTTGTCAAACAAGCCAAGCCCTTTTAGTGATCATCCCAGTAGCTCTTCTCTGCACTCCGTTCCAGTTTGAATTCATCTTTCTTGAACACGGATGCCCAGAATTGTACACAGAATTTCAGATGAAGCCTTACTAGTCCCTTATACAATGGCATTCATACTCTCCTTGCTTTTAACTGAAATGTACAAATACACATGGGAAGATTAATAAAATGGAGAAAGTATGAGCCAGGCTGTAGACTTAACATATCACAGACACAAGCTTCTCACTTTTAAGATATACAGAGCACAATGTCTCAATTTATGATGCTATATTTAAAGTAAAGGAGCAATAAATATTGACCAAGAGTTTTGATAAACATAGCAGGAAGGTAAAACACTGATGTGCTGGAAGGGACGCATGTTAAAATCCTGCCACCAAATTGAAGGGAGGGTTGGGATGATTTCCATGTCTATAATGGAGTTCACATGGTCTCTGGAAACTGCTGAAACATCCCTGTCAGGAATAGCTTATCCCCGTCACAAAAATACTTTTGAGGAGCACATTCTTGAATTCTGAATGCACCAAGTGTTGAGAAGAATCCCAGGGGAGAATATGCCTTTAACCTTCTCCAAGGGTTTTCTCTCTCAGATTACACAGGTTGAACCCTATGCTATTTCATCACTATACCTGGCGTATTAGAACTGGATGGGATTTGCAAAGGAGAGGTTGTGTGCTGTCTCCTCTCCTTCCATTTCCCAAGAAGAGGGAATATTCAGACACCATAAACACACTTATTTAACTGCTGCATTTCTCAGTTTTCAGCTGCTCCAGTGGCAGTTCTATTGTGGGGGAGGGAAGGGGACACTTGCATTCTAGGCAGGGGTGTCTAGGGAGTCTCTCTCTAACTTCACTTCCTAGTGATCTCCCTGCCAAAACCTTAATCTGCTGTGGGGATGCAGTCTGGGACTCCGTCTCTAGGAGGGGAAAGAGATGGTGGGGGTGGCACCTCCTTTCTAGGATTCCTATGGTTCTCCATGGGCATGGAACTCAGCCAGGGCACAGAGCTGGATCAGAACTCTGCACCAAAGGAGCCATTATGGTATAGGATTTGGCCTCATCTTACCTGCAGTTCATTGTGAGGGATTTGGATAAATGAGTTAATTGGGGGGCATAGTGAGATTCTCAGAACATTATCGGGGACATTGAAGACTTCTGTACATTGAAGGCACCGTGAAAATATTTCTCATCATGCAAAGAAAGCATGATTCTCAAAGCATTAATGGAGCACCCTCTTGCATAAGACCTAAGCCAATGTGGTTGTAGAGCTAACCAGATGCAGTACTTTTGAAAACAGCCCATCAGTGCAGGAAATGCTGATGCACTGACATAAAAAATTGATATTTCAATCAAGTAATTTAAAGTGTGATATTCATGAGTAGTGGGCATGTCCTTATCTGCACTTTTGTATAGTACTTTTTCCAATAAAGAAAATGAGCTGCTCTATAGAACTGAATTCAAGTCTAATTGGTATTAATTAGGGATGAGTAGTATAAGTGAAAAATTGAACTTGTTGTGTGACTAGAGTTCTCTCTCAATTGCTGTCTGGTTAAGATCTCCTTCTTCAACCTTTAAATGATACTTCTCTGCCTGCCCTAATTACACCAGTGAGTGACAATCAATCTTGCTCTGCTCCCTAGCCTTGGAGGATCCCATGGAGACAGCACTGCTTTCAAATCAGTCATCCTTTGTGATTTCCCCCACCCCACTAATGTGTCCCTCACGTTGGAAACTGTCCTTCAGAAAAATCCTCATTCCTTTAATAGTTTAAATTCTTCTATGGGATTTTTTTCTTAATATAAACTATAATCATTGTCTGGCTATCTCAGCATCTGAAAATTAAAATGATGCCTTAGGGAGATTTATTTTTTTTCTCCAACTTGTTTCTTTGTTCACACAGTGCAAAAGTATTCTTATTTCCCTTTGAAAAATGAATATGACCTTAAGAAAGATTAAATTTAACACAAAAATACTAATTGTCAAGGATGAACCGTAATAGTTATGAATAGAATTACCATGGTTTAGACAAAGGATGCATATTGCTAAAACCGAAAGATACACTGCTAGAGACAACAAAAACTTAGAACCAATGGGCCAAATCCTCCACTATGAACTTTAGAGATAAAATGAAGATTACACCCAAGTGTCTCCGGTTTTGGTTCTGTAAAACAAAAATGTTACTACTGATCTCCTCCAGTTTTGCCCATCTCATTTTTTATATATTAATACCTCAGATACAATTACTCTTATATAATAATAGTTATGATTTTATAAATAGAGAGTGGAAAATTTATACCTTACATTATTAGTATCAGACACTGTATATACTTTAAATTTCTATGAACAGCTTTTAATTTTAGCTTCACTACTCAGTATTCTTTAGCTAATTCTTATGATGTAGTCAGACCTTCAGATGCTGCACAGGGCAGGGCTTATACATGTAAAATTAAAAGGTATTGAACAGGCCAGGAAGTAAAGGGGAATCTGATTTTGCATTAAAGAGGGTGTAGCTCCTTGGTAGTCAAGAAACTCCAGTCGAGTAGCAAGGGAATGCTTAACTAAGCAACTTGTTTGTATGCCATGGCATATATAAACCTATGACTCTTTAAACATGCCCATTCTCTGCCCACCCAATGTCCCCTTTTATTAACATTACACTCTAAAATATAAAGGAATGGGCACACAAGGGATCTCCAACATCCACTCAGTGAGGAGGACTACACCTAAGGTTTAGCCTCAGTTAGGCCTGGTCTGCATGAGAAAATTAGGTTGGTTTCACTACGCCTCCCCTGTAGAAAAATCTACACCCCCTGAGTGTCATAGTTAAGCTAACCTAATTCTCTGTGTAGACAGTGCTAGGTTGATGGAAGAATTTTCCCATCCATCTAGCTACCACTTCTCTGAGAGGTGGATTACATACACCAATAGGAGAACCCCTCCCATTGGCATAGGTAAGGTCTACACTGAAGCACTAGAGTACAGAAATCCTTAAATTCTTTAAATCCTGATTGGTGATGGTAGCAGCTGAAATTATATGTCTGTGGAAGCAAAATACAATTTGATACTGTAGATTCCAGTGCAGGTCACCAATTACATAAAACTGATGAGTTAAATCAGTTCCTGACCTGGAACTGGCAAATGAACAATTTGTCTTTAAATGAAAAGAAAGTTCACCCGATATGTAGGTAGAATCACAACAACACAATCTTTCTTGCCTTTGCCACTCCAAATGTATTGATCAGTTCTGTGAAGTCCAACTGCTTCCCAGCTTGATTTTCAATAGACAATATGACTAAAGCAGCCCCTCTCCTGTGACATTTGAGACTGTAAATGTCTTTCTTTATGAGCTTTAACTTGGAGAAAGAGCATTCAGCTGTAGCTACAGAACAGGAATTGTTAAATACACGCGATATGTTGTGTAAACACTGGGAAATACTAAATGCAGTTTGTTCTCCATGATAAAGTTCAGCATCCCATGTGGAGTTTTTACTTCATCTGTGTTCAGAATGTTTTAATGTCACAAGTTCATCCAGTAGGTCAGCTGATAATTCTGCTGCAGTTGTCTCTTGTATCCATTTCACTGTGAGTTGTTCCATATGCAGCTAACATCTTCTGTCTCCTTGAGCAAATAACTGGAAATACTAGTTCTATCTCAAACTCGTGAACAATTTCTTTGGTTCTCTCAAGTCCTATAACAAAACCAGTCTCATGATAATCCTGGCAGGTTGCTGCTGCTGTTTCTATTAATCTGCATGCCATACTAAGGTCCATATTATTTCCCTGAAGATGCCTGTTGATTGTGGTGATTTCTTTCAGCACCATGCACCACTCACTGAGAACTAGCATGAAAGGATAAGTACATAGTTTCTCTTGCAATGATTTTGCCTCTGAGCAAATAATACTGTCTGAGGAAGAGTCACATAGCTCCTGGAGTGCACCTCAAATCTGGAGGAGCTGTAGATAAAC
Source organism: Chrysemys picta bellii (assembly GCF_011386835.1). Taxonomy (NCBI): domain Eukaryota; kingdom Metazoa; phylum Chordata; order Testudines; family Emydidae; genus Chrysemys; species Chrysemys picta. The sequence goes on from NC_088795.1 coordinate 85,027,018, forward strand.
AGCTTTTACTGTATCTATGCGTGCCTCCCATTTTGTTACAGACAAAAGTTTCAGGGAAATATCCACATGCTTTTAAAAAATATCCTGCCTTTTAGCTGATCCACCAAGTAACGTATACAGTCTTTGCAGTATACCAAATACATTTTTGGACTCAAGGGAAGACGCAGCAGCATCAGAAATTAACAAATTCCAGTTGTGACTACAACAAGGCCTTACTTGTGCCTGCAAACCCTTGTGCTTGTCCCTCATGTTTGAGCCATTATCATAACATTGGGCTTTAAAGTCCATGGGTTTAAGTCTCAAATCTTCTAGCTGCTTGAAAACAGTTTCGGCAAGTTGTGCTCCAGTTGTGGAGATGACATTTAGGAATGTCAGAAAAGACTCCGTAATAGATGCTGCTTTATCCACCTTTACATACCAAAGACTTAGATATTTATTCCATATGTGAATAATCTGGTATATAGTCAAGCAACAATGCATAATATTTTTCAATTTTTACTTCCATCAGAATTTGTTTAATTTCTTTGACCCAATAGTTAAATGAACTTGTTCTGGATGCTTTTACTAATGTAGCACACATTTGCAACTTCCTTCACTTTATCCAGATGATCTGCCAAAACATGATCATACTTAGCCAGTAACTCAGTCACTCTAAGGAAGTTTCCACTGTCTGTCTCCCAAGCATTCAACATCATCTTGAAATGGCAGATTTCTCTTACCAAGATATAGTGTGACATGTAGAAGTTGCTGAAGTATTAAACACCAACAGTGTTTCCCACCTTTAATTTGCTGCTGCAGCTTTTCCTCAGTAGTCACAGAATTCTTGAGACGGTTTTGCAGTTCTCACCAAGCCCTCTGATGTCTCCAGGAGTGTAAGTACTGCTCCTTCCCAAATCTCCAGGAGTACACACTGTCCCAAAGGGGTTTTGGAGGGGCAGGGAAAAGGCAATATCCTGGCTCCACTTTCTGTCAACTCTTCAGCAAGAAGAGCGGGCTGGTTTACATGAAAGTAACTTAGCTGCACCCTTTACAAAGATTTAGTTGTGGGTGTATTGCTGCTGCCTGCTCAGGTCATACAGGAAGAATTTTGCTCCCTCCCCTTAGCCAGAATCCCTCCTGCTATTCCCCTGGGGAGGAGGTAGTGTAGTGTAGCCTGTGTAGGGCTGTTCAGATATGTTATGATCTTGGCCTTCATGAGTAAGCTGTGCTTGATATCATTTTACATTATTGCTGCACTGATAAATGAGTTTTGCATCCTTTACCAATTTTCAGTTATGTGAAGGAATTTTAATATAAAATTATTCCAAAACTTTTATTTTTTTAAAGATAAAGAGCCAAATGTTTTTACAATCTATTCCCTTGGTAAAAGTTTCCTGTATAACCCACACTGCATTTAATTGTACTATTTATACAGAGTTCCTCTGAAAATTACAGCTGTGATCCTGTGACAGCCATTCCGGAGATATCGCTAAAATTAGGTTTCGAGGCACATACAAAGGCAAATTGAAGAACTTAGGATATGTTTTAAATAACACCTTATACCTAAAGCATGTATTTTGTTCACATCTTGGAAATCAATAATAACAAATTCTGCCCACATTAGATCTAATGTCTGAGTTATATGTCAAAATCATCAGCCTTCCTGAAACTTTAATTTGACTTCATTACATCTGGGAAAATTTAACCAGAGCTTCAATTCAGATGAGCATCTCATAGAGCTGTTGTGTAAAATAAATCTATACAATAGCAATAATTACATGTCTCCCTGTAATAGGAATTTCTGAATCTAGCGATATTTCTCCAATATATATGTTATATTTAATCAGATAGTCACAGTTGACAGTAGGGAAGCTTGGACTGCCTTTTTATAGCTGCTAGTGCTCCGATTGCAAAAATGATTTTTTAAAAACTATTGTTGGTTTATTTTGGATGGTGGACAGACTTGCTTCCCTCCACTTATTGATTATTTTTTTCTTAGCCACATCTCCAGTGCTTTCATAGACAAATGAATTTTAGATTTTTAAATTGACTGGTAGCTGAATACAATCTTCGTCATATGAGTCAAGAAAAATCAATTAGTGAACCACATCTGCTGGACTGGCAGCTCAAATTTCTCACCCTTATGATAGCATGACCTCTGCAGAGGGTGGTGCTGAATTTTTATTAAAACAAGATTGGAAGTTCTATTTTCTTAAACAACCATTTTTTCACCTGTTGGATCTTTTTCTGTGTCTAGTCTATTCAAAACATATACAAAAAGAATGGAAGAGAAAACCCCTGACATGTTTAAAATAAACATCCCAGAAAGCAAGCTGAAAAGCTAAGCAGACACTGTAAATTTTCTAATTTTGAATATTTTCAGATTGAAGAATTTCTTTGTATTCTAAAACAGTTTTAAAAGACTGCTCAAGGATTAATATCAACCTTTATATTGATGTAGTTCTCTTTTATAAGAGGCTATTGAAGCATGTAACAAACATTGTTGAATTTAACTTCACAACATGGGTGTGATGTAGGTAAGTATGGTTATCCCCATTTTGCTGCTGGGAAAGTAAGCCAGGAAGACTTACCCAAGGCCATGCAGAAAGCTTGTGCTAGAGCTAGCCACTGAATCCACATTTCCTTACTCCTAACCCTGTTCTTAACCCTCATTTCCACTTGGTGCAACTGAGCCACCTTTGCACTGTCTGATCCTGGAATCATTCTGAACCAGTCCAGGTCTCAAAGCCACTCTATGTGCCAGACAGCACTAGCCTTAGGGCCCATTGAAGTAGTGAGGGATTACCAAAGAAGGGCTGTTCTGGCCACATCCCATTTCTAGCAGTGATACGTCTTGCTCTTGCAACAAGAAGGGAAGTGGTGTAGGAACATGCAAGAATCTCCTTATACAAGGAGATTTCTCCTGAGCACAACTAAGCAAGCTTTAGGGCTGTTTTGCACAAAGCTTCCCTGATGCAGGAGATAATCTGGTCCATTTCCTCTGTTCCACTCTAGATCAATGAAATGCTGACTGCATGTTTATAGTTTAAACAGCAAAACAAGAGTTCAGCCAGGTGTGTTAGATTATTTGTGAGGACTGCCAAACCTGGAAGCTTCGTTACACCAGATTGTCACCAGTGACATTGTTTCCATATTGCATATCTTTCATTCCCGAGGTACAACTTCCAGAATAACGAGTTGACTCATGAAGAACTTACTGGTTGTCTGCATAGAGCTCACTGGTCACCTTGGTTTCAATGGGAATTAACGCTAGGGTCTCTGAAAATCCCACTAGGTGCCTATATGACTTTTTAGACATCTAAACATCTTGTATATCTGACCCATGGTGCTAGTTCCTTCTCTCTGTTTCTAGTTATTAAATTAGATTATTGTTTTGTATTGTTAGAAAAGGAAAATTAGGAAAGTAAAAAACAACTATGGATGCAACTGATGTAGTTGCCACAGAGATATTATAAGATTATGGATGGAAGAGGAGAAATCCATGAGACAGTCTTTTTATTAAACTGCAGTCCACATTAAAACATTCTGAGAACATCTTTGCTAAACTCTGAAATCATTGAAGTGCCATCAAACCTGATAGTAACATAAAAGAAGGTTGTGACAACTGAGTCCTAGAAATCCCCCTGGAGCAGTCAATTAATTGATAGTAAAAGGTAGAAATTAATATTTCATCACATGGCTTTAATTTTCTTACTGTGTTTGTAGATCGCCTATTAATGACAAATAACAAAACATTTAAAGTCAGCCTAAAAGAAGTAACCACCCCTGTCAAGGCTGAGTCCCCATTCTGGCACTTTGAAGAAAGTTGGGGCCCACAAGGATTCTAAAAATTAATACTGGCCACTCCAGGCTTGTATTAAACTCCCAAGGTTACAGCTTCTCTCTGACCTTGGATGGGTAGATGCTGCCACCACCCAAAAGCAAAACCTCCCTTTTTGGAACCCAGGAAGGTGCACTGGGGAATTCCTCCCTGTGGGGTACCCTCAAGCCCTTTCACTCACCTCCCTGGGAAAGAGGTGAGAAAGAAAACAAAAGGAAATTAGCTGTTGCCCCCAGCTAATTAAATAACATCTGCACAAACCTCTTAGGACACCAAAACTCCAATCCTGTTCTTAAAAAAAGGTAAATTTTATTAAAAACAAAAAAGAAAGAAAATACATCTGGAACGTAGGCTTTTGCTAGATTTAAAAAAATGCACTTACAAAAATTAAACATTAAGAATAATCTTCTTGAGGTCCAATTTAAAGGTTACAAGCAAAACAAAAGCATTTGGGGTTAGCACAGAGGAGTCCACAAGCCAATAAAAAATAAACAGAAATAAACCTAATCGCGTCTTTCTACACATTTTCTGATTTATGAGGTGGTTTTAGATATAATATGATGATTTCCATACCTGACACAAAGCTTTTTACAGCATATTCCCAGCCCTGTCTCTGCTCTGTCCCCTCTCTCCAGAGAACAACAACAGAACAGACAAAGGGAAGTTTTTCCCAATTTTAAAAAGTTCTAGCCCTCCCATTGGCTCTTTTGGTCAGGTGCCCACTCCTTTCCTTTTACCTGTGGACTTTTTAACCCTTTACAAGTAAAGCAAGTAGAGAACAGCTACTAAGAGGGATTTTATAGCTAACTGGCTGGCTGGGTGTCCATAAAAGGGCGCTACCCATCCCCTTCATTTATCACAACTCCATACATTTATAAACCTGCCTCACTGGTGCCTGAAATACAAACTGAATAACAGTCATACACAAAAGACTTGAAAAATTTCCCACTCCTGATGAATATCAATTTAGTCTGGTCTGGACTGAGTTTTAGCCAGGTGCACCTCATTCATAAAAGCATTGGTTGGATAATACTGCAACCCATACCACTGTCTGATGTCCCAAGAGTAAATCCTTGCATCACCTTATAGGGGACACCCATAGGTGAAGATGATCGAGTACCCAGAGTACTCTTCAGATTCATCTCCAGGAATGAGCATCGCCATTGAAGAAAACACATCCATTGTCACATGGGGTCACAGCTTTGTCATCAGTATCCAAAGAGCAATAATATCACAGGCAGCTGATCAAAATTGTCAAGGGCAAGCTTGAGTGAAAAAATGAGGAAAGCCAATTAGTCAATTAATATCCCATTATAAAGGAAGGTTATTGACTAATATGGAGTTAACCAAGTTAGATAGTTAAAGTTTCTATAGTTCTTCTGCCTTCATGGAAAAGAAATATGAAAATCAGTTATTAAAAGTCTGGGTTAGTAAAAGTATAATATTACCGAAGTGTAACATCCAGAAATAATTATTTAATAGACTATGGAGATGGGCTCAAACTATGAAGTGTGGAGCCAGATCTGAGCAGTTCCCACATTCAAGGCTCTTCAGATCTGTGATACAGGTTCAGGCTCATCTTTAAACAATGCATCAATTTTTAGATTTTGTCTTGAACTCCCTAAACAGTCTGCAGGGAGACTTGAATGAGCTGGAGAATTGGAGTATCAGAAATAGGATGAAATTTAATAGTGAAAAGTGTAAGGTGATGCACTTGGGGATGACTAATAACAATTTTAGTTACAAGCTGGGGACGCATTGGTTAGAAGTAACGGAAGAGGAGAAGGACCTAGGGGTCCTTGTAGACCGCAGGATGACTATGAGTCGACAATGTGATGTGGCGGTGAAAAAAGCCAATGCGGTCTTGGGATGCATTAGATGAGGTATATCTAGTAGGGATAAGGAGGTCCTGCTTCCATTGTATAAGGCACTGGTGAGACCTCATTTGGAATACTGTGTGCAGTTCTGGTCTCCCATGTTTAAAAAAGATGAACTTAAACTGGAACGAGTGCAGAGAAGGGCTACTAGGATGATCAGAGGAATGGAAAACCTGTCGTATGAAAGGAGACTAGAGGAGCTTGGGTTGTTTAGTCTGACAAAGCGAAGGCTGAGGGGGGATATGATTGCTATCTTTAAATATGTCAGAGGGATAAATACAAGGGAGGGAGAGGAATTATTCCAGCTTAGTACTAATGTGGACACGAGAACGAATGGATATAAACTGGCTGTGGGGAAGTTCAGGCTTGAAATTAGACGAAGGTTTCTGACCGTCAGAGGGGTGAAATATTGGAACGGCCTTCCGAGGGAAACGGTGGAGGCGACGGACCTGTCTGGTTTTAAGATTAAGTTAGATAAGTTTATGGAGGGAATGGTTTAATGGTAAAACATAGTAGCCAAGGAAAACCAAGCAATGGTACGTAAATAGTATAATGGCCAACAGGGGTCAGGCTGGAGACTCTTGCCTACATGCTCGGGGTCTTACTGATCGCCATATTTGGGGTCGGGAAGGAATTTTCCTCCAGGGTAGATTGGCTGAGCCTCTGGAGGTTTTTCGCCTTCCTCCGCAGCATGGGGCAGGGATCACTAGCAGGAGGGTCTCTGCCGATTGAAGTCACTGAAACACAGGATTGGGGACTTCAACGGCAGAGTCCAGGGAAGGGTTTTTGGCCTGCAGCATGCAGGGGGTCAGACCAGATGATCATAATGGTCCCTTCTGACCTTAAAGTCTATGAGTCTCTCACACAAGCCCTCTGCCCACCCACACAAATACCCCTCTCCCCCCAAAACAGGCAAAAAAGTTTTGTAAAACTGATGTCAAGAACCCCTCACTTATGATCATAAGGGGAGAAGCACAGAAGAGGGCTTCAGGGTTACTATTGGAGAATTATGTTTTTCATTTTAAATTGGAAAGTTTTTTGTTCCAGACAGAAAAACGTCAAACAGAAAAAATCAATAGTCACATTCCATTGCAAGGTTAACTAGTAACAGATATATATTGTTTATATTTTTTTCTGTGAGGTCAATAGGTTAATTACACAAGTAAAAAAATATAAATTGTCTAGGGACTATTAAGCTGTGTAAATAAACAAAGTATCTTGCAAAGTGTATTATACACCCACGCAATTTATTTTTCTTCATTCTGTCTTACTGCTGAAAGAGAAGTAGGGATTTTTACTGCAATTTCACATGCTTTCTGCTTGGGCAAGTCTGCAGATTCAGTCATTTGTATTTGAAGTTGATTAGTATGAAGTCAAAGAGTTCATCTAAAAAAAAAAAGCTTCTGAGAGTATTTTGCTCAGGGGCAGATGGAAGGAAACAAATATTTCTTTCAAATATGTTGCCTTTAAAACATTCCCTAAAATGTACAACTATTTGTGTGGTCAGATAGGAAAGACAAATTCAGAATTGTTTATACTACAGTAATGTAAATGTGGCCTCAGACACCAAGCAACTAAAGTTAATTAATGCAATCCTTGACCAGCTTTGATCAGAACAAGTTACTGGTCTCCTCCTTTTATAAAAAAAATGTGATCTATAGATACTATAGATGTTACATCTAAATCTATAGAATGATAGATGGATAAACATTTTGTGGTGAAAAGGATCTTGTGTATGTAAAGAGATTTTGAGAAACATTGAGACTGATCTTTCTATGGAGAAATACTATCAAAAATGTGCTACACCTCTACCCTGATATAACGCGACCCAATATAACATGAATTTGAATATAACATGGTAAAGCAGTGCTCCGGGGGGAGAGGGGGGAAGGGGTGGAGCTGCGCACTCCAGCAGATCAAAGCAAGTTTGATATAACGCGGTTTCACCTATAACACAGTAAGATTTTTTGGCTCCCGAGGACAGCGTTATATCAGGGTAGAAGTATAGTAATTTTGTTAATTTCAAAGGAGTATAATCTAGCATTACACCCCAAAGAATAGATGGAGTTCCCTTCCTGATATCAGCAGTGGTGCTTAGTGTGTGCTAATGCACACATTGATTGAATTTTCAGTTTGCTGTAATAGTTACTTTAACTAAACTCAAATCCGCTTTGTTCAGAGCTCTAACACTACTGCTAAAACTTAGAACTAAATACATTTTGCCTTGCCTTAAGACTCCAATTAAGCCAATTTAAATATATCTGCTGAATGCCAGTGCTAATTCCTTTCTCAAAGGGATCATGGATGCCAGCCCAAAATATCATACAAGAGACAGAGGTATAGTCAGTTTGCAGTGTTGTTGTAGCTGTGTTGGTCTTTCTATAGTCAGTCCACACACAAAACTGACGAATCTCTGCACTAATACTCCCCAAAGAGAACAAGGACACCTAAACTGGTTTAGGATCACTGAATACAGTAATTTGCAGTGATTTACAACTTGTTTCAGTCTCTTCCACCAACAGAAGATGTTTCAGTAAAAGATATTACCTCACCACCTTGTCTCTCTCATATGCTGAGAACAACATAACTACAAGAACACTGCAAACAATACTTTAGAGTAAGTCATTTATCCCACGTATTTAGATGTTTTGTCCTGCTAGAATCATGGTTTCCTCAAATTTATTCAAATTCAAAATTATTCAAGTCTGCCAAAGAGGTTTAGGAGCATATGTCCACATTGGAAATCAGTAAGACTTGTTTTCCTAAGTAGCTTAGATGTTTTTGAAAATTTCCCCCAAATGTTTTTTGAATATACTGACAGATCAGGTTGAAGCTAATGCTCTTTTTCTCTTACCCTTGCAACTACTCTATGACAGGAGGAAATTGGTAGTGATCCCTATATTTAGGTTGCCTAAAACTTTACAATCTAAAAGATTCTTGAGACTATTATTTAAGAGGCTCTAACATCGACAGTGTTTTCAGCCAGCCTTTGAAATTCAGAAGGAGGAATCCCTTGGGCTATGGAACTGTCTTTTCTTTGTTCCATGAACTTTTATTCATGTTTGGTATGAGAGAGAAACACTTAACGGTTGTCATTTCCCTACTGCTGCATGCATTCCTCAAGAAAGTTTGGGAGCATACCAAAGTCATAACAGAACATGAACCTTCTAAGGCTGCATCCATGCTGCTCCAACGTATCACCACTGTCACTACAGTGGAAACACCTGGAAGCTTTGAAACGGCTGTAGCTGGTGGAGGGGAAGCTAAGCCAGGCTTCCTCCCTGAGCACCTCTCTCCTCAAACTGCCTCAGCAGCCCATCCCCTCCTATTGTGGCACCAAATGGAGCAGGAAATTCCCCCTTCCATTCAAGCAGAAAAGAACAAAGAGAAAGTGAGCACACCACAAGGAACTCACCTACACTTTGGACCTAGCACATGGCCCAGTAGCCCACCCCCCGCACCTGGGCACCAAATGAGACCAGCCCTCCCAGGCTGATGGGGAGAGAGAGATCTGGGCCGAAGCTCCCTGTGAGCAACCCCCAGAACTCAGCACATGGTGCCAGTGGGTGAGGTACTAGGTTGGGAATCAGGGAGCTGGGTTCTATTCCTAGTCCACCACTGATCTGGTATGTCAATTTAGACAAGTCACTTTATATGTCTGCTACCATTTTCCCTCACATCCTTTGTCTCTCATCTAATTACACTGTAATTAGATACTCTGAATCAGGTGTGATCTCCTGCTGCATGTTTGTATAATGCCTAGCATAGTCATGGCCCCACTTTGATTGGGCATGTAGGTGTTACTATAATACAAATACGATACATTTACATTCTGAAAAATAACTCAGCAGAGTGGCAGTGTAATGGTGCCTCGGTCTCCTGGTCAGAGGGAGGCCACTCAGGCCCGTCCTGTCGGGTCAGCCGGAGTCTGTCCGAATGGCAAGAGTCTCCCAATAGGGCTGTGCGATTAACAGTCCCTACCAGGTTTTAGCCAGGGCTTAAGAAGCTCCAGTACCTATTGGGTTCCGGGAAGTGGGCGGGCGGAAGCCCGCCCACTGCTAAAGGATCCCCTACCCCAGCCTAAGGGGAGGATCTACAGGACCTGAAACCCAACTGATTTTGGGGGACAACTAATGAAATAACAGGGACAGGCATGTGGTCAGAGGGTCAAAAGAAGCGAACCCTGAAACACAGTCTATCAGGGCTGACTTTGGCCTGGACAGAGCTCAGGCAGCCAGCAAACACACAGTCTCTATGGGGCTGGCTTTAGCCTGAGTGGAGCTCAGGCTACCAGCAAACAGTCTTTAAAGGTGAGTGGTAAGGGAGCTCCTGTCCAGGGCTAGAGCCTTGTTGCACCATGTAGGGGGTCAGCCACCTGGGGTGGGGTGGCAGGGGGACACGGGCCCACCCTACACCACCACATCCCAGCCCAGGGCCCTGGCAGGAGCAGGATTGGCTGCCCCTGGTTCGGCGGGGATCCAGCCACAACACGCTGACTGAGCCACACCAGGCTCTGCAGCTGGCTGCTCTGTGGCTGCCCCTGGGCTACTTCCTGCCTCCCTGGGGTTTGGTACTTGCAGCCTCCAGGCTTCTCCCAGCTCTTCAGGGTAAACCGCAGCAGGCCAGTCTTTGTCCACGTCTGGGGATTGGGAACAGCCAGGAGCAGGTTTCTCTTGGAGCTTCTGGAGAACAGGCCGAGCATCCTCCTCCGGAGCAGGCTCTCCTCCAACTGAGCTGCAGGGCCAGCCTTTTATACTTCCAGCCCCACCCCGGTCCTTCCAGTGAGGAGGACGGGGTGATCTAGGCCCCACCCTCCAAGGGGCGTGTAATGATGCCTCGCTGTCCTGCTCGGAGGGAGGCCACTCAGTCTCACTACAGGCAGCTTGGATTCCATATTTATTTTCTCTCAACTGCTTCCACATAAATGTTATACAGTCAGTAAGTATAAAGATGTCAGATTAAATTCTGCTGATATCAGTGGAGTCACTCCAGGTTTACAATAGTGTAACTGGAAGCTAAATCTATTCCTCCCCCTTCCCCCACCCCAGTGAGCTGTCCAACTTCAACCTAGCAGGTATAAGTCAAGCAGTGTTCTAACTGGCTCATATCATCACAATCGATAACACAGACTCTATAAGCCAAATTGTGCCCTGACACCTGTGTAAACTCTATTGGCTTCAGTGGGGGGTGTACAGGTGTTACTGATGACAAAAAATATCTCACCACTGGAACTTACTTGTTTTGTGCCAGTGTACAAGCTGGAAGAGAATGCAGCTTATTGTCCCCTGTAGGTGTTTTGGCTGCATGGGTATAATAGAATAACATTTTAAAAAAATAGTTTAAATCTGAATATACACAGAATGCGCTGATCAATTGAAGAAGGCGGTCACTTTTCAGGATCCAATAGCACTTGAAGATCTGTTAAATCTTCACTTTTGTAGTTTAAACTTTTTTATATTTATTACTCCATCAAAAGACTCTTGTTAATTACAGTGATGTATGTGGATTGGCACCAGCCATCTATGCATATTATCCTGTTTCTCATAGACATTCATTGCTAGATGGATGCTAATTGCACAGCTGCCAGTCTCTTTTATGGCCTGAGCCATATTGTTTGTGTTATTTATATCAAGCAAGTATTTTCTGAATCAGTTATGTCCTCCTGTTCAAAGGAACTCTACCAAATCCTTTATGGTAACATTTCACATATCTTCAAAGCCATATGTTTTCATAGCGAATATGGCCCTTATCCAAAGTAGGCCTAGTCCTACAGCCATTATACCCATGTGTTTCCCATTTAAGTCAACGGGGGATGCAGAAGATCCTTACTTCTGAAAAGCAGGCTATTTTTATTTAGGGCTTGTCTACACAGCACCAAGTCTGAACTATTGTAGAACACTCTCAGGCCTTGTCTACACAGCAAAATTAAGTCAACCTAAGTTAGGCTGATGTACAGCCACTGCAGTAATTACTGCTGTTTTTCATGTCCACACTAGCTCCTTCTGGTGGTGGTGTGTGTCCTTACCAGGAGTGCTTCCACCAATGTAACTGACAGTGTGGGGCATTTGCAACACTGACAGACTGGAGCCCTGCTGCCACCTAGTGAAGGTGGGGCACTGGGGGAGGAATGGAAGGAGAACCTGAGCCCAGCCACCACCTACTGAAGGATTGAGGAGTGTGGGGGGAAGAGAGCCCAAGCCCAGCCACGGGTGGGGCTTGGGGTCCCCATCCCTCAGCCAGTCCTTCACTGGGAAGTGGCAGCAGGGCTCCAGTGGTGGGGTTGACAGCCAACAGATGATGTAAATAATGCAGTGTCTACACAGACACCACATCGCCCTGACTACATTGACCTAAGTGCTAAAGCCTCTGGTGGAAGTGGAACTATTAAGTCGATGTAGTGAGCGACTTACATTGGCGGGAGCACCATTGTAGTATAGACACTTACAGATACTTTATGCCAACCTAACTCTGTAGTGTAGATCAGGCCTACGTGTTACACTCTAACTGCCTAGTGTAAACCCTGCAGGTGCAAACTAAAAGTTAACTAGGTCATATTAACATGGTCTTGTTTGAAAAGAGACTACATCAACGCAAACTCAGTGCCTTTTAGTTCATACCTGCAGAGTCTAGCTGGGGTAGTCAGAGAGCAATACACTAATGTGCTCTACAATGCACCAGCAGGTACTCCAGAGTGCAGCACTGTGTAGAAAAGCCCTTAGGAACAGAGCTGGGCAAAGTTATTTAGACAAACCTTTTCCCTCTATCCATAAAAAACTGCAGATTTGGGTCCAATGAAACATTTCCTGAATTTGTGTGGAATTTGCCGAAGTGTTTCGAACTATTTTTGAAACTGTTTTGATTTTTCAATTCAAAATTACTTTCATTTTGAATTTTATTTCAATTGTATAAAAAGGCAAAAAAATCTCAAGAAGAAAAAAAAAACCCACCATTGCTTTGCCTAAAATGAAGTGTTTCTGACTTTTTCAGCTCACCTAAAATATTTTTTACAAAATTTCAGGTTGACCTGAATTTTTTTTATTTTTTGGTTTGGATCCAAAACCAAAACAAAAAAAACCCCTCTCTAAAACAGTTGTTTAAACAGTTCTAATTTAGAGACTAAATATATGTTTAGGAGTCTAATTTTAGACACCCAGGTTTGAACATTTTTGCTGAAGTGTTTTTCTTAAAAATAACAAGAAGTCAGGCTATCAAGGTTCTTCACTTTATTTAAATACAGAAAGAGAAGTTCAAAAGTTTTAAGGTAAAAAATCCTTTTTAATTATTCCATTTAGACATGTATCTGATAACCATCATAGTACTACGGGAGGGAGGACTATGAAAAATATACTGTGTAGGTGTGATGTCTTCACTATCATTTTCAAAGGAGGAAGGGAAGGTAGGGATATTTACAGACTTAGAGGCATTTTAAATGTTTGTCCAGAGGATTTCACACTGCATGTTGAAGCTTAAACTGTGGCGTGTAACATCTGTAACCAAAGGTGGAGGTTTTCTTTTGACTGAATCCCTTGGTGCCTCATGTAGCTCCACAGGGCAAAAAGCCAGTCCGTGCCTGTTTAATTGCTTTTGTCAATTAACTGCCATTAAATGGAGTCTAGTTGGTTGGTCTCTACAATGGGTGATTCAGGCACATTCACTTTCCTTGTAGACTGGTGGAAATCATATAAATGCTATGCTTAATTCAGACTGGATTTTACCAGCGAGAAAAGCAGAGATGGACTAAAGGATCAGTTCTGATTTCCTGTACATCAATTTTTAGCATATGTAACCCCACTCATTTCAATGGAGATACTATTGATTCAGGTCTGTGTAAGGGCAGAATCAGGCCTTAATTCTGTGGAATATTATGCAATTGGTTAGAAATTATTTATTTCATTTTCTCAGACACCCTTCATTCTACTTCGCCTTTCAACCACACTGAGATTACATGTGAAACCCTGGCCGCTCTGAAATCCATGGGGCCAATATTTCACCCTATATTTTTACAGCCAGTGGAGAATACCATCAATAAGACAACCCTTAAGTAAGAGAGCATAAAGAGATCTATTGTACTAAGACTCAGCAAGAACAATAATTTTAAAAGAATGTAAAATATTTTCAGAAGTCATCCACAAAGAAACTACAGCTTTTGGGAAAAATAAATATTTAAGTTTCTTCATGGCATAATAAAAGATGACTTTTTTCTACCTAAACCAATTGGTTGGTGATATTTAACTGGATGAAAAAAATACTTTCTCCACACAATCTTAAAATAATAATTAATACTAAAACTACATTCATAATCAGAGCAAATCAGTCACTGCATAACAACCTGTTTTATCATTACTATAGTGGTGTACAGCTGATATGAAATCTCTAGAATAAGAATTACTTTATCATAGCAGACATTAGTTTCTACTTGATTAAACTAGCCTGAAGTCATTCATTAAATCTGATTTTTTTTTATTAGAATTGATTTTTGTGCGTGCAAAATATTTAACAGGAAAATGTCAAACATTCTAAGAAGGAAATAATATTTAGTATTGGTATGTTGACATAGAAACAAGATATAATCCACTTCATCTTCTTTGGGACTAGTCAAAAGCTGAAATTTCTCTGCATTGTGAATGATCATATGTCTGTTCCTTGTGGCTTTCTACCTCTGCTGGCTCCATTAGTTTCTCCATTCTTTAAATGGGCTTGACCTCAGGCTTCTATGTCACTGCCCAAGACAAGTCAGACAAACTGTAAAATGTATAGATATTTTGTTTAGTTAAGCAAGATTTAGTAGCTTCAGTTTCAGATACCAGCCAAACAGAATATCCAAGAGGTATTCTCATTACTAATATAATAAATTAATATAAATGCAGAGAGAATAGATTAGTCATAAGGCTCACAAACCTCATTGCTTTAAACACCGTGTGACCAGAAAATCTCACTAGCCTTATGTCACCACATAGCTCCATGTTAACCTTTCCTCCCTTTTTCCTTGCTTTCCTTGACATAGGTATGTCCTCTAGAATTACTGCTAAACCCAGACAGAAATAAAGTAACGTACCATCAGGCTTCCCTGTAGCAGCACTTTTCAAGGGAAAGGGCACTGCTATTTGGTACCCTATACTCTACTTGTGAGTCAGCAAGACCCTGGCATAGCGTGAGCTGTATATGGCTGGCTCTGCTATGGAGATTCCTTCCTCAGAAACATCTACTTACATGTTCTCTTCTTCCCCATGGACATCACTTCCTCCCAGCAACGCCTCCTGAGCATGCTTACTTCCCTCATGAGACATGTGTTCATTTATCCTCCCCATGTATGACTTCAGGACTAATTTATGCCTCCTCTACCCCCTTTGAGAATCCTGTCCTCCCATGAATCCTGTACACTCTGAATACCTAAGCCCTTTACACAAAATCCCCCATTTCATAAATATTCGTTCTACCCCTACATTATACATTGAATTCCAATTTATTGCTTTACACCATGCATGTTTCCTCCATATTAGAACTACCTACCCCACACCATGTGTGATCCACCATGAGACACAGCCTGGACTCCACACCATGCCTCCTCCCACTATGAAACACTCGTTCAGGTAAGTGCCCCATGAGGAGCAAACAACTGTCTCTGCTCCATGCCTACATGACACTTAGTCTTCTGCCATGTCTGTTCTTCCTATCAAACAATTGCCTTTATCTGCTACCCATAGTAAGAAAACTGTCACAACCCTTATGCCATAAATACTCCTCCCACTATGAAGAGGCACTTTGAGCCCACAAATTCACTTTCTCCCCATACAAAATTCTCATTATGAGACAATCTCTCTCTATATATGTGCCCCACAACCTGTGCAATCTTCTGTAAGACAACTAGGTACTCAATGGGAATGAAAAGGAGAATGAGAAAGGTTGAGACCAGGGCCGGCTCTAGGCACCAGCAAAACAAGCTGGTTCTTGGGGCGGCACATTTTTAGGGGCGGCATGGCCGGCACCAGAATGCTGCCCCTAAAAATGTGCCCCGGCCGTCCTAGCTCACCTCCGCTGCTGCCACCGCTCGCGCACCGCTGCTCCCCCTCCCTCCCAGGCTCTGAAACCTGGAAGGGAGGGGGAGATCCCGAGCGGCTGCGGCGCGCGAAACAGCTGATTCGCGTGCCGCTGCTCACCCTCCCTCCCAGGCTTGAAAGCCTGGGAGGGAGAGGGAGACTCCGAGTGGCTGAGGCGTGGCGCCGCTTCTCCCCCTCCCTCCTAGGCTTGAGAGCCTGCGGGGAGGAGGCAGGGCTGGGGATTTGGGGAAGGGGCGGAGTTGAGGCAGGGCCGGGGGGTGGGGAAGAAAAAAACGGCGGGGGGGGGGGGGGACAAAATTGATTTTGCTTGGGGCGGCAAAAATCCTAGAGCCGGCCCTGGTTGAGACAAATTCTGCCAGAATGAGAAAGGTTACAAGACAAATACTCTTTCATAAGTTATCTCTGGTCAAAACTGATAGATGTTGAATCACTGTGGTAGACAGGAATTCTATTTGCTAACTCTCTCTAAATTAAATTGGAACTGCAAGGCAAGTGTAAATTTATACGAGTGAATTGGAGATCACCTGTATAGAAGATCTGTCACAAGATATTATTTTAATATCTCTAAATGCTAGAAAAAGTCTAAATATATAATTTCATGAATGCACCTTTATTTTCCAGCTTTTATTCTTTGATACTTAATTTATATTTGGGCTGGCTGGAAATCAAGAATTCCATTTCATAAATATATGAAGTTTCAAAATTTGTTCTTGTTCTGAATGAGAATGAAACTGACCTTTCAAAGTTTTTTATAAAAAAAAAAAAAAACTTGAGAGAGAGCACACAAGAGATAAAACACTCTGAACTAGCCAGAGGCCTGGAGGTTAGAGTCCTCACTTGTGATGTTCAAGTCCCTGCTATTTTTCTCAATGACCAAAAATTCTATCCTGTAGCTGGAAAGTCTTCCTGATGAAAATTGTTAAAAACTAATATTACTGTGAAAAAAACAAACAGTATTCTGACAAAAAGAAGAACAGGAGTACTTTGAAAGTGTTTAACTGAAAAAATACCAACCAGCGGTGTCTCTCTAACATGAGTTATACAGGTCATCTCCAAATAACAAATATCAAGTTTAATTTCAGATTGTATTCCATAGGAGTTTGTCAGAATAAGGATTGAGTAAAACCCGAGGGAGAACTTTGGGATCTGGTCCATTGATTTTAGATACTTTTTGGCTTTACAGTTAGTCAAATTTTTAGCTTTGGATACTCATGTCAATTCAGCTAAGCATCACCTCGTGCTTTGCTTTAAAGACAAAATTAGTGTTTCCTGGCTGCAAAAGAAATACAACTTCAAGGTTGCCATGAGACAGGAACACTGAACAGGGTGATACACAACCCCATAAATAGGTGATTTGCATCATAGCCATTAAATCTGAATGTGAAACAGAAGTAGCAAGAAAGCAGAAGGAAAATGTTTCCCAAAGAACAAAGAAGCAGGTGAGTCATTTTGTAGAACTGTATGAGCAATTCCCAAAATAATGTTTTTAATGGGTACATTCCTCATGTTAGTGAGTTGTCCAGCTGCAGGCTGAGTTTTATAAATTGGTTTACTATTCAAAGTTGTTCAGACAATTTTTTGGCGCAAACCAATTGCAACCAGTGGATTTCTTGCAAACTGTTCACTACAAATGTTCCTCCAAGAATTTGGTATCTGTACAGAGTTTGGCCATCTAAGTCACATAACTCTGACAACCAGGAAAGAGGAAAGTACCTAACTTTTATAAAGTACTTCCACTTCTGTCTGAAATGAATTTCATTACATGATAACTGAGATTCAGTTTATGACCCCAGAATTTGTCAAAGTGAATTTGCTCCTCTTTACATTTTGCAATTGCTTATCCAAACTTTTTGAAGTTTACATATATGTTGTTGTTGTTATATGTCATCTTTTTAGATAAAATAATTACTGGTGAAAAGATTGATTTCAAAGAAAAATAGGCATAAGTGGAGAGTAGCAGAACCTCATACAACAGTATATCAGACTGGAAAATTCCCTCAACATTGACTTAGAAGAAAGAGAACTATTTACTGAATCAAACATCACTATGGATTTTCTTATACACCTACCAACAGGTTAGTGATCTAATGTGACCTTGTCCAGTTTTGAGATCTCACAAATTATGTTACTGCAAACTGTAGGACTGCAAAACCTGGACCAGATTCTGACATCTTATTCAAACTGAGTGGCACCTTACTCCACAAACAGTCCCATGTGTGGAGTCAGGTACTAGTCAATGTGAGTTGATGTATTGCTGTTTTTACATGTACTGAGTCGTAAAATTGGAGAGAAATTAATTTTCTAACACTACAACATACCTTCAAAGTTAATGTTCTTTGGAAAACCAAGAACAAATTGAAGTATCATTTCAAACAATGCCTTTGTGAGTAAACAGATTCAGTGACTTTCGCATACATATTTAGCTGCATTTCCTGTAACAAAACAATTAGGTGTTATATTTTCATCCACATTAATCTCAAGGCACCATTCATATATGATAAATAAGCATTTATTGCTGAGTAAAGAGTATATAGCCGGAAATCATCTGAAAAAAATGACGGAATCGGTCAGATTATATGAGTAAGTGTGAAAGTTCATATTTAGATAGCCAGCTACTTTTGAACTAATATTTAAATGAATCTGTTAGATAGCTGTGATTTCACTTAAACATTTATTTATTTGTAAGCAGGGTCTGAATGAGCTCTCCCTTGGCATCTAGAAATGAGCTCGAGGAAAAAAGACTTCAGGACCAGACCATATTTACAATGAATACACCTATTCTGCCTAGATATTCATCAGAGAGAGCTGTGTCTCCTAGACACCATTTGACACCCTCCTGCCCACCCTATGTACAGACAGAGCTGATTCGACTCCACTGAGAGACTTTTGTTTTGCTAAATGATCACTAGTACTGAGCCTTAGACCTGCTGTGGGGACACTATTTCAGTGAAAGAGACCGTCCAGCCTGCACTAGCAGTGAGGTTCCCCCACTAACTGTTGAAATCACTGAGAGATGAGTTAAGAGGTGGGACTACAACACATTACAGAAAATGCAGTAGAGAAGCTGCTGGCAGCTTGGAAAGCAACAGCACAGCAGCCAAGCGCAGTGGAGAGAGTGATGGCATGGTGGCAACAGCAGGCAGCAATGCAGAGTGAACAAAATGGCGGCAGTAGCTGAGGTGCTGCATGATGCCTTCCCTCTGCCCCCGCACCAAAGTGGAGGTGAATGTACCTCTGAACTCTGGATCTTTGCTGACTAAAGATAGCAACTGTGAGTGGGGTGAGATGGAGGGAGAAGGGAGTGGCATGTAAAAGGAACATTTGATTGTCAGACATTCACACCACAAAGTGAGAGACTGAGGCAAAAAATGCTGCCCAACATACTCTGCAGTGGGTCTTTTGCTCATAGTCATATGCTTTCGAAGCATGGTTGTGGTGTTTTCCCAAATCAATGGTAAGTTCCTTTTCCCTTTTTTTTTTAAATTAAAAGTTTTCTTTGTTATACAGGGACTTAGTGCTTGCAAGAGGGGAAGTATTGCCTCTTAGAGGCACCCGAGGTGGTGTTTAATTTTTTCACATTACTAGGTGGAGGCTCAAGTGGGTTTTGTGTTGTACTGTTATGAGGAACCCCTAGATATTGAACCTGCTCTTGTTGCTGCTGACTTCAGTTGGCAGAAAGGTTGCATATTAATTAATTTATTATTATTATTATTAGGGTAGTGCCAGGGACAACCAAGAACTGGCCCCATCATATTTGGTGCTTCAGCAAGAGACAGTCCCTGCCCCAAAGAGTTTACCATGTAGACAGAGAAAGTAAGGGTAGGGGTAAGAGGTATAGCACACAAGAAGAATGATAATGGCTTCAAACATCACATTAATTGTGCAATCTACCAGCATGGTCATGTAATTATGAATATTTATACATATACACTGTGATAGGTTTAGTTCTTTCTTTCTGATCTATGCAAAGGGAAGAGGATTGAACACTCAGGGCTTGACTCCCAATACAACCTATAGAGAAGCCATTGGATAAAAATTTCAAAAACTCCCACATCCCACCCCCAGAAGTAGTTTAACCAGCTAGGGCCAATCCACCAAGGACATTCAGATCCCCAGGTCCCCAAACACTCCCAAAACTCTGACACCCAGTCCCAGGATTCTTTAGGCCCTAAGGGCCTGATTTGCAAAGGCAATTCTTCTGCTTTTGTCATTTCAGTGGCAGGGCTTCTAAGAGTGCAAATACATAAAAAGTGTACTGTGGGATTTGCAGAATGGTTTAAAATTGCTCTGTATACCAGCTAAAACAGATAGTGGCACATTGACTAAGGGGAACTGGGATGACTCAATAAAACAGCTTTGTCATAACGGAGGCTGAAGATGTATGTTCATTGTTTTTCTGTGCCGCACTTCTGAACACAATATGGTCCTGATCCCCCAAGTTGTTCCACATGGAT
The DNA here is from genome assembly GCF_011386835.1 of Chrysemys picta bellii. NCBI lineage: Eukaryota > Metazoa > Chordata > Testudines > Emydidae > Chrysemys > Chrysemys picta. The sequence continues at coordinate 85,047,227 of NC_088795.1, forward strand.
TGATCCCTGCATGGAGCCCCAGTGAAGTAAGTGGCATCCTGTGCAGGTACAGGTATCAGAACTTGGATCAAGTTCTTTAATATCCATTTCTACTGTTCACGCCAGAGCTGGATTATTTCTATGGCAATTCTAGATGGACAAGGATAGTTATAAAAGTGAATGTTAATAAACCAATTTGCATTTCAAAAATAGATGATGATCACATTGGTTACAGAAATATATTTTGGTGAGGGGAAAACCAATAAAGCATTTTGCTAAGAGTAATACACTGACTTACTGCTGTCTTGCTGTTCTTGTTCTAATCGGATGAAACAAATAAGTGTCACATGGTGCTTCTGACTATTTACCATGGTATCCTCTAATAAAACACTGAGCACTTACTCAGTAAAAAATTCTTTTTTACTCAGTCTCGTTTATCTGGACTATCAGAACAGGTAGGAAAACACTTCAGGGTCAGGGCTATCTAGAAACCTTCACATACACAATTCAGCAACAGTGGATATAACTGTTCACCAGTGCAAGAAGGAGGTACACAATAAAGAGATTCAACCTTTCAAAGTCACGATTCCCCTTCTCTGTCTTGAACTGCAGAGCAGTCGTCAATGTAGAGAAAAATAAAAATTACTATACCATCATTTTGAAGCAAAAATATCTTGAAAAAATAAACAGAATGGATTTTAAATATAGAGGGTTTATAACAAATAAAAGTTCCCAGTGTTGGAATTGTGGGTGCAGTTTTAGTTCTCTCTTCCTATCCCTGCATGTTCCAGATGTTGCTGAGCACCATGAAATAACTGTCAAAACATGTCCACCCTGCAAAATATCTTCAAAAATGTTTTTTCTGTGCCATACCAGTACCTTATTAAAGCATTATTGTTCAGATTTTAACCTGAGGGGGAGTGGGGGAAAATATGGCAATGTGCATATTTTCTATAAAGTGGCAGATTTCCCAAGATACTTAGTAATACACGTATGAAATCTTTATTAAGATCTATGACATAGATCTGTGATCTGAATGTTTATTACCCTGTAATAATGTTAGAGGCTGAACTTCCTTTTTTAAGTTAGAAATGCTAGAAATTCAGAGTTTAGGTTAACTGCAAGGAACCCCAAACTTTGAAAAATAAAAGGAAACTCACAGTTGAGACAGCCAAATTACTTTAGTTCTGTCCCTACAGAGAATTCAGCTTTCATCTTCTTTCTTTGTGGGTGGAAGATAGGAAATGTGCATCACAGAACATTGGTTTTACATTTGTTTCATACAAACATGTCTCTGATACAGCTGATTAAAAATCCCAGCAATGCAGAGGAGTAGCTGAGTCATTCCTTATTACTATCCCTAGAGCCCTGCAAATCCACGGGTATCTGCTTTATATCCATGGAACCATTTTTGTATCTGCGCAGGGCTCTGGAGCTGTAGCCCAGACTCACCAGAGCAGATGGAGGGATCCAGGCTCCCCACAGCTGCCAGCACAGCTCTCCCCACCCTTGCTCCGGCCGGGGTGGGGCAGTCTATGATAAGACCTGGGTGAGCAGCTATGGGGAGCCACAGTGAACCTTCCACTTGCCGTGGGTGGGGGTCTCGAACAGCCCCTGGCCCGTGTCCCTGTCCCCCAAGTTCTCTGCCCAGGGCGGTTCCTCACAGCTGCCCCCCTGGCTCTTACCGTGGCCAGGCTGAGGCTCCAAGGCACTCCTTCCCACACCCGGCACAGAGTTGTGGACCCTCCACCTGCCCTTGGTTGGGCAGGGAGCCTGGGGAGCGGGGACATGGCCAGGAGTTGCTCTCAGATCCCTCCCCACCCGACATGGTGGGCAGGTGGAGGGTCCGCCATGGCTCCCTACAGCTGCCTGGGCTCCCTGGCTGGGCTCCACACTGGCCTATGCAGGGGAAGAAGAGGGAAAAGGGGAGGGGTCTGCCCCCATGAAAAGTGGACACCCCCACCCATTCCAGCGCCACTGGTCACTGCTGCACGGTGACCTGTAGAACTGTTTAGAGCCCTGCAAATCTGCGGATATCTGTGGACATCTGCATCCCGATTTTTGCAGATTGTGGGTAGGATGTGGATACACATTTTTGTATCTGCACAGAGCTCTAACTATCCCCTGCACTGGGTGTTTTAAATCATTTCCATCTAGTTCATCCTTCTACACTAATACCAGCTTGAAAAGACACAAACATAGAATGCTAGAGGAAAAGGAGACAGTTCAGCTTTAATCCCCATTGTGCTGGAAATCTACCTTTAACACTTTCAGTACTGACTGTGAAAGGAGCAAGCTTTGTTTTGTTTTGTTTTTAAAAACACTAACTGTTGCTGGGTCTGATCTCAGGGATGTATTCTGATAAAATCTGCTGCAGAAATGGACTTTAAAATACACATCTCAAATAATATACCAAACACTTTAATAAAGAACAGAGTGGGAGAAAAGCATGAGAGTCAAACATATCCAAAGTGAAAGTCAAATAGCAGTAATTATGTTCAGGCATAATGCAAGAATTTTGCAATCTTTCTGGAAATATTTAGACTTTCAGCTGGAATGAGCTATAGATAAGTCTACATCCAGCTATGGATAAGTTACTGGAACCCTTAATTGGGAACTCATTTTCACCGAATATGAAATTGCCCTTCCCCACCCCAAAGCCTATAGTTGGGAATATTTGTTCCATTACATGGAGAGTTTAAGTCTACATAGCTGCTAAGTGGCAAATCCACTCATCTTTCCCTTGACTTTGTAAGAGGCACCACAAAATAAAGTCTCAAAGCCCACAGTATGAGCAAAGTTCCCATGCATACCCTTTCTGCAACCTACAACCGTTAACCAGTAGTATTGTAGTAATGGATGAAGGTGAGAAGGCAGCATTTGACCTTAGTCATGAAAATTAGTAAGGAGTTATCAGTTAATGTTTTAAGACATCTTCACAGCAATGGACTAGGACTTTCCTTATAGCCTTCATGTTCAGAATGTATACCCCTGCTTTACTTATTAATCACGTATTAATCACTTTTCTTGCTTATTGTGTTCCCTCTTGTATTTCTGTCTTTGCTAAGTATTAGTTATCAAAACAATATTTTTCTAAAAAACACAACCCCCAAACCTAAACATTCCCCAGTCTTTGAGAAAGCTCATATCTGAATCTATAGACAAATCTGAACTTGGCAACTCTCTTGCGGGTCTATAGTGGAGGTAAAAAACACCCATACTTTGGATCTTGTTCTGAACTTTGCAGCCAGCACACAAAGACTGGACCAAACCAAAACCCAAACAAACCCCACCTTTGAGGAAGCTTGGAGTCACATTTGAATCCAAATGTTGCTGATCAGATCCATCTCTAATATTATTGGGTCCCAAGAACAGCCTTACATGGTTCGTGAAATAGTACCAGATCTTGCAACACTGTGTTGGGTGAATAAGAGTTTATTCATAAACAAAATTTTAATAGACTGTTGCTTTGATGATACAGAGTATGTGACACGTTATACTAATTTTTCATGAAAATTCAAAAATTTTGTTTACAAGAAAAAAAGAGGGAGCTAAATTAAACTAACAAATTGTTTGTTCAGAATAGTACGACCAAACACAATATTCAAGCTAATATCACATTGTTATGGGGCCAGTCCCACTGAAGTCAATTTGAATGCCTGATACACACAATATTAGATCTCAGTGAATAATTTAAGATTAATTTAATCTTTTTCCATGAACAAGTTTTCCACGAACAGATCGCGATTTTCAAATAAAGTCACTGATTAGGATATTTGCCCTCCCCTTGGGTTTGCTTTCAGCAAACAGTAGCAAAGTGAACTCATTTACAAATGTCTGAATATTTGCAAACTATTTTTGTAGCATACAAAATCTTTTTAAAAAAAATATATTATGTTACAATTCATAGGTGTCAGGCATTGTACATATGTTGTAAGAAGTATCTGACAAGCAAAAGATGGATTGAGGTCATTATGGCAATATTCTTTTAGTCTCAGATAGCCTACAAGATTAAGGAATTGCAATGCAATGTATGATGATTCAACTTAAAGAACAACTATACAGATGCTCTTATTCAGGAAGATTGGCCTTACCTAGTACCTGATCCTGCAAGGTTGAGCTTCCCCTGTGAGGTGCTACTAGATACCCTCACCTCCTATTGAGGTCGGTAGGAATTAAGGGTGCCCAGTGCTATTGTCTGTAGTTTCCTCTCTCTCAAGGTGATGTGTACTGTATGTATGTTGATATTTTACACACACACACACACACACACACACACACACACACACACACACACACACACACACACACACACACACACGTACATCCCCACCAGGCTAGATCTTCTGCTGTCATTAAGCAGCACTTGGCACAATCCTGATGCTGTCTGGCCACAGGGCTCGTGCCCCAAAAGGTTGTGCTCCAAAGTGCTGTATGTGCCCCTGGGAATTTCTGGGGTGCCAGACCCCCCCAGTCACGTTCCCTTTACCTGACCTGGGGTGGTATAGATGTTGGCAGAGTGTCTGTATGCTACCTGAAACTTCTCCTTGGCAGGAGGAATCCTTAAGTGGCCAGTTAACCTGGCATTAGGGGCTAGGACATGAGTGGATTCAACCCAACATCTTTCTGGACACATGGTATCCAGAAGATTATGTGCCAAATTCTCTGCTGATAAAAGTGAGTGCAGCTCTGTTATTTTCAGTGATATTTTCAATGTTTCTGCCAGCAGAGATTTGGCTGTCCACAATTGCTATACATCATTTCACTCCTTGTAACAAGTCACAATACTAACTTAATAAAGCAAACTACATTATTTAGAAAGAGAAAAACTCACCCAGAAAACCCAGACAATTGAGTTGACAACTTAAATGGGTTACTATGGTCCTTCAAAATATAAGCTTATGAGTGTCTTAATCTAGTTCAGTGCAGGGAATAATCTTTTAAAATACCCAGATAACAGGTATGAGCTACATCACTTTCTGATGCAACCTAGATGTGCAACATTCAGCTATTGCTGTTTGCAATAGGAAGTAGATTTCAATTAAAAAAACCCTGTTGTCTAAAAAGTGGTAATTTTGTTCCTTTAGGACACATTCAACATGGTGGTATTAGCTAAATACCACTAGATGGAAATCCAAATCAAGTACAATGAAGGATTTGCAGGTAAAAATCCAGCAATTCGAATGTGTCTGAAAATTATATTTTTCCAGGTTTATTTCAAAAAGCACTTTATTAGCAGCAGTTTATTTACTATAGTAAATGTACATGACATTCTCACATAACACATACCAATTGTAGGTTTCATTAGGCCTCTTGGCTGAAAGCATTGCATTCTCAGTTTTATGGAATTTTTAGAGGATAGGAAGTGGTGTCCCATGGAAAAGGACTTTGGAAAACAATTTCACACTCCATTGCCACAAATATGCTATTCGTTGATCCAAGTTAGCTATTTGTGAATAGAACACATATAGAAACACCTATTTTTCTTGAGTAGAGTTCTGTAGCTGCTTAATAATGCCACTTGACTTGTAGAACCTTCCATCTTCAATTACTGTAAAACAGTGAATGAAACAGAAGGAGTTGTAATGATGCATCCTGTCAGTGCACAGCAGAAGTTCTATGAAAACTTTTCTTAAAGATACATTCAGGTCTAAATTCTGATTTCAGTCATACTAATGTAAAATTGGAGTAACTCCACTCAGTTCAGCAGAATTACATCAATTTCACACCCATGTGAGTGAGGTCAGACTTTTCTTCATAGTGGAAATGGAAGAATCATAAATGAAGCCATTGATATGGTATTTGGTTTGAAGAGCCAATTTTTACTAATTTTTTCTCTAACCTACTTATTGGTGTATTAACTGTTCCAAAGTAAACTTGTAATGGCAATTTATGAAAAAAAATTGAGTTTATAAGTCAAAGTCTATATTTAATGCTTTTTGGAATCTGAACAACTGAGAGTAATGAAGTCCCTTTAGCGATAGGATTTTACAGTTTTTCATTCCATTATAATGTAGGCAAACAGAAAGCCACTCACAAATAGCAGTGGTCCAATTCTATGTTTCATCATGTTCTTTTGAGCAGATTTTTCTTCAACATGTTTGACTTCTGTTTGTTTCCAGTAATTTCTGGCTACTCTGTTTCAAAATAATAATGGTGACTTTTATTTCATTCTGGCAATTAATTATGCCAGCTAGTTCCCATAAAAACAAAACAAGAAGAGTACAGGTCAAAGCTGCCACTTTGTCCTTACATGAACCAGATGCATCTCATTCCAGTAGATATAATTACGCTCTGTTCTAAGACTCTTGAAACATTTATGCACAAGAGGGTGAGTTCAGGACAGACACTGTTTTTTAATTGTCTCTCTCATATAAGGAGACTCCTTACCATTATCAAAATGTATGGCTTTTTGAATGGCTTATACACAGAGCAAGAGGTAGAGTAAGAGATGCAATACTCTAGAAAGGGAGGAGGGAAAGAAATAATTTAGGTGGTTAATGATTGATTAATGGTGTTCAAATACAGATGCATAGAGAAGTCAGAAGAGACAGGGAGAATGTGGAAGTAGAGACTAACAGGCAGTAGGGTGGCAGCATTTGGACTGAGCGGGGAGAACAAATAAGATTAGGTACAAAGATAAAAGACAGTCCTTTCTACTCCTATTTTCCCTTTAGTGGTTCAACAAGACGTTTATGGGCTAAGAGGGTATCTCATGTATCACATCAAATGGTACATCACTTTCTGTCCAGACATCCATATTTCTGCTTATCCTCTTTACTTTCTTCCATTTTGCTCCATTTACACCCACAACAACTTCCAACTTCTACTTGATTCTCCCTTGCTTAGGCCCCACTGCTGAAATGTACTGCTCATCCACCATTGCAAAACACATAACAGGAACCACTCAGCAACTCACATTGTAAATTACCTACTTAATTAACCAACTGAATCATAAACACATAGAATGATATTTTACTGTTAATTACACCTAAAAAGCTCCATTGTATACTCCATCATTGATTGCAAGATGATATCTCATGCAGTGAGGCAGTCAGTTTATCCAAGAGCAGAGTGCCAGTCATTACTAAAGTCGATACAGTTCCCACACATTAACTGACAGCAGAATTTGGCCCGGGTCAGTAATAGTGTACCTTGTTTAATGTTTATAGTAACATGGCTTATATTTTTTCATATACATTCCAATATGATGGGTGAGTACTGGTTCATTTGCAATTGTCTTGTTACTAAACTGGTGCTTATTTTCTTATATTAAAAGTAAAGTTTGAGAAATAAAAATCAAGACAAGGGAAGAAATATACAAAAATGAGGAGGAACATCACAAAAAGATGGATATCTTTTGCTTTTGATATCGATGGTCTAGCTGTGCATAAGGATTTCTAGTAATTAATTTGCCCACTCAATGACAGACTTTTCTCCATATTCTAAAAAGCTGGATGCTTTGATTTTTACAGTAGAGCAGGTTTGTAAAGTACCCTTCAATTTTGCCCCTTGTAGAAATACTAGGTCTACTTGGCAATGAGACTATGCATACAGTCTCTCCATTGTAACAGAGATGTCAGCAAAACCATTTGTATGCAAAGAGTTGTGAAAAGTTGAGCTTGTCTTTATGTACTTGGGTACAAAAAAATGATTTATAATGTATCTAAAAAATCCTGATTGGGATTTTCAAAGAAGATTAAAGGAATTAGGCATCCAAATCCCATTAATTTTCAAAAAAGAAGTGGCATCTCTAACTCCTCTAGTTTCCTTTAAAATCCCAGTCTAGAAATCATCTCCCTTAATACTCTCCACCATATCAGGTAGAAACTTTTTGTGTTTTGCAACATCCAGCATGCAACTGATACAGATGGCTGAGGTTCATGCTACAAACACTCGGCCACGGCAACTGCTGTAAGTGGACCATGGATTGCTGCAGAGCAGAATCAGACCAATGGAATTTGCAATTAGTTTGAAAAGATTTCCCCATCTCCCCAAAGGCAGAACAGCATGCATCGGTCTCAGTTATGATGAATGAGCTTCCATGTGCAGACTGAGGAATGGGGAATATCTCTCACAGCCAGGCTTCAAAGTGTTTCATACATTATTTATAAAATACTTGAATGTGCTGCTGCAGTAGCTAGAGCTGCTGTCTAATATGGAGACACAAGCTCTTAAATCAGACCCTTTTCCCTCAGCAGACAAAGATTAGCATTTAACATAATGCCATAAACTAAGAATAAAAATGGTATTCTGACTCTGAAGGTGGTGCATCCCTTAAGAATGCAATGTTTATCGCTTACTATCCTTGAGTGTAGGAAAGCTTGCCACCTGGCTCAGAGTCCTGAATGAGTAAATGAAACTGTTATTAGAACATAGTTATCAGCTCTGGAGAACTGATGTAATAAAGTGGGTCTTCCAAACCAGCTTTCTATTGCAGTTCTGGAGTTACTCACAGATTCCCTCCCATCCCCCATTATTTCCTGATCTTTTTATCTCAAATGATGTCCTCTATCCTGGGACTTCATTTTCTTGATTCAGTTTAGAAGTATTTGACCACTTTATAAAGAAAGTTGTTGGAGATGCATTAGATAAGTTGTGCTCTAAATTATGCTCCTTGTGCATCCTGAGAGATCACATCAAAAGCAATATATGCATCAGTAGGAGATTTAAAGGTGACAGGGCTAACTGGCTTCTAGAGAAAAATTGCTTCTTAGTGGATTTTAATTTTGAAAAGAATAATGGAACTGGCAAGAACTCTGATTTTTGTAAACTAATTTGAAGAGTTTTCACTAAGAAAAAGTAAGTATTGGTTATTGCCTCATTCAATGGATCAGGAAAGAAATACTTTCCATGTCTGCACAATTGTATCCTGTATTTTGTAAATGACTTAAACAACTAGTGGCTGGTTGGTCATTTGTCAGGCTGTACTCTCGTTATATGCTCCCACTTGTCACGCAGAATTGTCAGGATATATTGATCCAGTAGAGATCATTAGATAGCATATGTGATTCATTGTCAGATATCATCTGAGCATAAACAAATGTGATGCATCCTGTTGTATTACATATTACACTTTGGCATGACTAACATACTATGCCAGAAAGCAGGCAAAGTTTAGCAAATTGTAAGATTAATTGTTAAAATATAACTGAGAAATACCTTTACTTACTTGCTGTAGATATGGAGAGTGATTTCAGGCAGTAGGCTAAAGCTGAAGTAAGTTAGTTGTGCTGTATTTATTTAACTTCATATAATGAAATATATACGGGGGCAGGAAATGTTGATAAGTCTAGATATCAAAGCTAGTTTCCTAATGTAATAATGAAGTGCTTAGCCTTCTTCCTCCTTCCTATATAAAATTTCAGGTATGAACCATACTGCACAATGAAAAAAAATAAAATAAAGCACTTTGGGATGCTGGTATTATGAGTCATGGGCTATGAACAAGATACTGGATATGTGGAACAAAACGTGAAGAAATGTATATATAGACCCAACCGAGTACTAAAGAATGCATGTACATTTAAGCCCATTAATTTCCCATTGACTTCAATTTGAACTTGGTTAGGGCCTAAGTAGGCTTTACTGCAATTTAAGTAATTTAGAAAAATAATAGCAAATATTTTTAAACCCTGCAAAAAAATGTACAGTCAAAACTTCTATATTTATTGCTGTCAGAAGTAATTCAATAATCTCAATTCCTTAAGACACATTTTGTTGAAAGATGAACGGTTTAGTGTCAGCGCACTGGACTGGGAACCAAAATTTCCAGAGTTCTAATACTTGATCTGACATCAACTCTCAGTGGATATGGACAAGTAATGTAGGGTAAGATTTTTCCAAAACACCTCAGGTATTGAGAAGTACAACTCCCACTGAAGCCTCAAAAAAGACCTGTGTTCCTAAATCCCTCAGGTGCTTTTAGAAATCTCACTCATGATCTCTTTGGGTATGTCTACACAGCAAAAAAAAAAAAAAAAAAAAGCCCCACAGCAGCCAAGGTCAGAGCCTGTATCAACTGTCTCTGGCTCATGGGACTTGCTCTGCTAGGCTAAAAATAGTAGTGTAGACATTCAGACTCAGGCTGGAGCCTGGGTTTTGAGACTCTCCCCACTCTCTAGGTTTCAGAGCCTGGGCTCCAGCCTGAGCATCTACACTGCTATTTTTAGCTCCGTGAGTAGGACATGTTAGTTGACCCAGGCTCTTAGACTTGCTACCTCAGGGCTGTTTCTTCCCCTCCTCCCTCACTGTGTAGATGTACCCTTTTTCTCTGATTCCCCATCTGTAACAGAGATCATATGTATTCATCTAACTGACATGTATTGGATTAGTTAGCTAATGTTTGCAAAACACTTTAAAGATGAAAAAATACTGATGCTAAGTATTATTTCTATTCTCTATTCTTGTGGTCTGAAGTATGGTTAACATGTGCTTCATGCTCTAGTATATTGTTTTCCATAGTTATTGTAAAGTATTCTAGAACCTTTAGCCTAAACGCTTCTGAGAGTTGTCTTGAACTGTACTCATACTTGATACATTCTCCAAGATTACTGTCACTAGTCCACAAATTTTGCTTCTCTTCCCCTTTAACAGTACTGGATAAATCTTCCTTGGGCTTCAAGATATATTAGCTTTGAAATTAGACTGGTTCTGAATTACCCAAGATCAGTCACTAATTTCCTGATTTGATCCTATCTGGGAGTGTGAGCCTACGTCAGGCGGTATTTGGTTAGAATTAATCCATTTCTTGAACAGCTTCTAAGGATCAAACTTCTATATTTGTGTGTGTGTGGCATATACATATTATACTCTCTCTCTCGGTAGTAAGAGCCTGTTTGCTCTTTAAATCTGAACTACAAGTGAAAACCTAACAACATTCTTGGATTATTCCACTGATCATTCTGATCAAGTAAAGTGTTTGAGATATTGCTTATGATCAGTATGCTCTGCAGCTCCATAGATAAACAGCGAAGGTGGTGTCTACTATTGACAACTTTTAAATCAATGATTACTAAAGCTATAATGAATTCCAGATACTAACAGCCTCTGTTTCAATAAACTGTAAGATATACACATTTAAATCTATACCTGGGCTTCATGACTGCAATTGCCTTTATTTTCCCATAGTTCTTATTCTATGACATCTGAGCAAGTAATTTCAACACAATGGTCCCAAATGCAGCAATTTGCCACACATTGCAAACAAAAGTAGTTTTATTTTTTCATTCTTGCACACAGAACAAGACCATATTTTTGCTTTAAGTACAATATCAGACATATATTTCTGAAGGGTATAATAACCTCCCTTGTATTTGCTTGCCTTCTTCTTGCACAGTAAGATCAGCTGAAATGTTGGGTTCAGGAGACTTGCCATTTTTCTTAGCTGATTCTATTACTTCATTGTCTTCTTTCAACACAGATTTTAATTGAATTTATTTCTTCTTTGAGAGTGAACCAACAGCATCTGGTAACCCTTAGGTAATATTTTGTTTATAATTATATCAACATCAGTCTTCTAGCAACAAAGGTGTTTGAAAATTCCAAGCTATGTCTAACTCATAATCACTTACTTCAGAGATTTGCCATGTCACGTTTAAAAGGTGATGTTGGTTGCATCTGGCTCATAAATTCACATTACACCTAAGTTAAACTCTTACCTCAGAAATGAACAAGATCATGTTTAAGTGATTATATTGGCTGCATTTGGCTCATAAATCAAAACTATATCTTGACCAAACACAAAAGTTTACTTCCCCTGTGTCTGAGGCAGAAAAGGAATTTGAACATGGCTCTCCTACATTAAAGAGACTGCTTAAGCCATCAGGCTATAGAATAGCTTGATGTAAATTGAGAACAATCTTCTTCTTGTTCAACTGTGTATAATTAACTAGTCAGTGGTGCAAGAATTTGAACTTGAGCCACCCACATTCCAGGTGAATTCCTTAACCACCAGGCTAATAGATTGCATTCTTGTTCAAGCCGAGTGACTATTTATACGAAGTGGAACAGCTTCACTAAATGAAATTGAGGCAGCCCCAGCCTAGCCAATCCTATAGCCCAGGTATTTGGGTTGTCTCCACCTATGCAGGGTCGGCTCCAGCTTTTTGCTGCTCCAAGCAGCGAAGCGAAAAAAGAAGAAAAAAAAAGATAAAGTCGATCGGCGGCATCTCAATCGCGCCACTTCATTCTTCGGCGGCAATTTGGCGGCGGGTCCTTTACTCCGCAGCTCAAAGCCCAGACGTGCAGCCCCTTTCCATTGGCCGCCCCAAGCACCTGCTTCCTTCGCTGGTGCCTGGAGCGGGCCCTGCACCTATGCAGAAGACCCCAGTTCACATCCCTTTTCCCCAACAAGCAGAGAAAGTAATTGAACCCAGGTGTCCCAAATCTCAGTTGATTGCTGAAGTAAAGTTTTTAAGGGTGGCAATATCACCTCCATGTCTCCCCCTCCACTCCAGAATATTTTTTGACCAAAACTATTCAGCAAATTTGTGAAGAATTCATGAACAGTTTCAGTGCCCTGAAAAAAAGTGCATTTTTCAATGATTTTACTCGTGACCAAAATAAAATATTCCCAGCTCTACTCTCAATATCCCACAAATACCCTCATCCTGGGATTTGGCAGCCAAAGTTTTCGCCTGAGCTTAGTTTGTTTGTAGGGTTTCTCCCTTGGAAACACAGAATAATACAGTGGATGGACTGAATGAGCCCCATCTGCTTTACCTTGCAACATGAGTCAGTCAAACAGTCTGCCTCTCTGCATGATCTTGGGCCCATGTATACTTGTAAAATAAATCAGACAAGATTATCTTTATCCTAACATAGTGTGGTAACATTACAGAGGCCTGGTCTACACTACGAGTTTAGGTCGACTTTAGCAGCATTAAATCGAATTAAGCCTGGACACGTTCACACAACGAAGCCCTTTCTTTCGACTTAAGGGGCCCTTTAAACTGCTTTCTTTACTCCACCTCCGACGAGGGGATTAGCGATAAAATCAGCCTTAGTGGGTCGGAATTGGGGTAGTGTGGATGGAATTCGACGTTATTGGCCTCCGGGAGCTATCCCACAGTGCTTCATTGTGACCGCTCTGGACAGCACTCTCAACTCAGATGCACTGACCAGGTAGACAGGAAAAGCCCCGCGAACGTTTGAATTTCATTTCCTGTTTGCCCAGAGTGGAGAGCACAGGTGACCACGCAGAGCTCATCAGCACAGGTAACCGTGATGGAGTCCCAGGATCGCAAAAGAGCTCCAGCATGGACCAAACGGGAGGTACGGGATCTGCTCGCATATGGGGAGATGAATCAGTGCTAGCTGAACTCCGTAGCAGTAAAAGAAATGGCAAAATATTGGAAAAGGTCTCCAAGGCCATGAAGGGCAGAGGCCATAACAGGGACGCACAGCAGTGCCGTGTGAAAATTAAGGAGCTAAGGCAAGCCTGCCAGAGAGGCAAACGGAAGGTCCGGGGCACAGCCGCAAACATGCTGCTTCTACACGGAGCTGCATGCCATGCTAGGGGGTGCAGCCACCACTACCCCAATCGTGTGCTATGACTCCTTCACTGGAGAAACACACAGGGAAGAGGGTTCGGGGTACGAGGAAGAGGAGGATGAAGATAATGTGGATAGCTCACAGCAGCAAGGAAGCGGAGAAACTGGTTTCCCCAACAGCCAGGATATGTTTATCACCCTGGACCTGGAGCCAGTAACCCCCGAACTCACCCAAGGCGTGCTCCCAGACCCTGAGGGCACACCGGGGACCTCTGGTGAGTGTACCTTTGTAAATATTACACATGGTTTAAAAGCAAGCGTGTTTAATGATTAATGATTAATTTGCTCTGGCAATCGCGGCCAGTTCAGCTACTGGAAAAGTCTGTTAACGTGTATGGGGATGGAGCGGAAATCCTCCAGGGACATCTCCAGAAAGCTCTCCTTCATGTACTCCCAAAGCCTTTGCAAAAGGTTTCTGGGGAGGGCTGCCTTATCCCGTCCGCCATGGTAGGACACTTTACCACGCCAGGCCAGTAGCACGTAGTCTGGAATCATTGCATAACAAAGCATGTCAGCGTATGGTCCCGGTGTTTGCTGGCATGCAGACAACATCCATTCCTTATCGCTCTTTGTTATACTCAGGAGAGTGATATCATTCACGGTCACCTGGTTGAAATGGGGTGATTTTATTAAGGGGACATTCAGAGGTGCCCGTTCCTGCTCTGTTGAACAGAAATGTCCCCCGCTGTTAGCCACGCGGTGGGGGGGAGGGGTGAAGTGATCATCCCACACCTGCAGCACTATGCGGTCCCACCAGTCTGTGCTTGTTTCCCGGGCCCAGAATCGGCGTTCCACGGCATGAACCTGCCCCAGTAACACCATGATTTGCACATTGCTGAGGCCTGTACTTTGTGAGAGGTCTATGTCCATATCAATTTCCTCATCACTCTCGTCGCCGCGCTGCAATCGCCTCCTCGGCTGGTCCTGGTTTTGCTTTGGCATGTCCTGGCTCTGCATATACTCCAGGACAATACGCGTGGTGTTCACAGTGCTCATAATTGCCGCAGTGATCTGAGCAGGTTCCATGATCCCAGTGCTATGGCGTCTGGTCTGAAAAAAGGCGCGAAACTAGTATCTGACGGACGGAGGGAGGGAGGGGCGAGTGACGACATGCTACAGGGAATTAAAATCAACAAAGGTGGCTGTGCATCAGGGAGAAACACAAACAACTGTCACACAGAATGCCCCCCCCCCCCAAGATTAAACTCAAAACCCTGGGTTTAGCAGGCCGTTGATTTCACGGAGGGAGGGGGAAGCAAATGAATACAGAACAAATCTATTTTTTACATCTTAAGCTGGCAGACGATGGTGCAGCATGACTGATAGCCCTCGGCATCTTCTGGATGCTTGGCAGAAAATACTGGGCGCTTGGCAGAAAATAGCATACTACGACAGATAGCCATCATCGTCGAGACTGCCCAGGTGCCCATGATTGACAGCCACTGCAGTACGATGACGACGGATACCAGTCGTAATATACCATCTTCTACCAAAAGGTAAGTGGCTGCTGTTGTGTGCAATGCAGCCCCATGTCTGCCAGCCCCACGTCTGCCAGCACCCAGATCGCCAGTCATACTGCACCGTCTACTGCCAAAAGGCAATTAGCTGCTGCTCTGTAGCAATGCAGTACCACGTCTGCCGGCACCCAGAGGATATATGGTGATGGTGAGCTGAGCTGAGCTGAGCTGAGCGGGCTCCATGCTTGGCATGGTATGTTGTCTGCACAGGTAACCCAGGTAAAAAGGTGCAAATCAATTGTCCGCCGTTGCTCTGACGGAGGGGGAGGTGCCTGATGACATGTACCCAGGACCCCTCGCGACACTGTTTTACATCATTCAGGCATTGGGATCTCAACCCAGAATTCCAATGGGCGGCGGAGACTGCGGGAACTGTGGGATGGCTACCCATAGAGCAACACTCTGGAAGTCGACGCTAGCCTTGGTACTGTGGACGCGGTCCGTCGACTTCATGCACTTAGAGCATTTTATGTGGGGACACACACAATCGGCTGTATACAACCAATTTCTATAAAACCGGCTTCTATAAATTCGACCTAATTTCGTAGTATAGACATACCCAGAGAAACCCCTTAATGTCTATTTCACCAATTTACATAATTCATAGACTACTGAAAATGCTTGGCATAAAATAAAGCTAATACTGTGCAAGAGGAAGAAGATTTGCTATACACAGATAGGTTTATGCTCCACTAATGTACTTACTTTAGACTTGTAGCTGTTGATTCTCTATTCTGTGATGGAATTATTATACAAAGGTTACATCTACACTTGGAGCTGGGGTGTAATTGCATCGAGTTAGTGTGCTAAAAATAGTGGTATAGCACAGACTGTGATACCTTGCGGCATGGGCTAACGACCCAGAGTACAAACCTGCCTGGACCCCATGGGTACATACTTGGGGTGGCTAGCCTGTGCCACTTCTCAACGTTGCCATGCTGCTATTTAAGTGAGCTAAGTCTATGGGAGCTACCATGAGTATGTCTACATGAGCTGGGAATCATACCTCCAGCTCACAAAAAGTACACTGACATAAAAACCAATGCCACAGAGCAAAGATTTAGGCCTGTAATGTATATATCTGTTCACATAAGAACATAAGAAAGGCCGTACTGGGTCAGACCAAAGGTCCATCTAGCCCAGTATTCTGTCTACCGACAGTGGCCAATGCCAGGTGCCCCAGAGGGAGTGAACCTAACAGGCAATGATCAAGTGATCTCTCTCCTGCCATCCATCTCCATCCTCTGACAGACAGAGGCTAGGGACACCATTCCTTACCCGTCCTGGCTAATAGCCATTAATGGACTTAACCACCATGAATTTATCCAGTTCTCTTTTAAACTCTGTTGTAGTCCTAGCCTTCACAACCTTCTCAGGTAAGGAGTTCCACAAGTTGACTGTGCGCTGCGTGAAGAAGAACTTCCTTTTATTTGTTTTAAACCTGCTGCCTATTAATTTCATTTGATGACCCCTAGTTCTTGTATTATGGGAATAAGTAAATAACTTTTCCTTATCCACTTTCTCCACATCTCTCATGATTTTATATACCTCTATCATATCCCCCCTTAGTCTCCTCTTTTCCAAGCTGAAGAGTCCTAGCCTCTTTAATCTCTCCTCATATGGGACTCGTTCCAAACCCTAAATCATTTTAGTTGCCCTTTTCTGAACCTTTTCTAGTGCCAGTATATCTTTTTTGAGATGAGGAGACCACATCTGTATGCAGTATTCGAGATGTGGGCGAACCATCGATTTATATAAGGGCAATAATATAGTCTCAGTCTTATTCTCTATCCCCTTTTTAATGATTCCTAACATCCTGTTTGCTTTTTTGACCGCCTCTGCACACTGCGTGGACATTTTCAGAGAACTATCCACGATGACTCCAAGATCTTTTTCCTGACTTGTTGTAGCTAAATTAGCCCCCATCATATTGTATGTACAGCTGGGGTTATTTTTTTCCAATGTGCATTACTTTACATTTATCCACATTAAATTTCATTTGCCATTTTGTTGCCCAATCACTTAGTTTTGTGAGATCTTTTTGAAGTTCTTCACAGTCTGCTTTGGACTTAACTATCTTTAGCAGTTTAGTATCATCTGCAAACTTTGCCACCTCACTGTTTACCCCTTTCTCCAGATCATTTATGAATAAGTTGAATAGGATCAGTCCGAGGACTGACCCTTGGGGAACACCACTAGTTACCCCTCTCCATTCTGAGAATTTACCATTTATTCCTACCCTTTGTTCCCTGTCTTTTAACCAGTTCTCAATCCATGAAAGGACCTTCCCTTTTATCCCATGGCAGCTTAATTTACATAAGAGCCTTTGGTGAGGGACCTTGTCAAAGGCTTTCTGGAAATCTAAGTACACTATGTCCACTGGATCCCCCTTGTCCACATGTTTGTTGATCCCTTCAAAGAATTCTAATAGATTAGTAAGACACGATTTCCCTTTACAGAAACCATGTTGACTATTGCTCAACAGTTTGTTTTTCTATGTGTCGGACAATTTTATTCTTAACTATTGTTTCGACTAATTTGCCCGGTACAGACATTAGACTTACCGGTCTGTAATTGCCAGGATCACCTCTAGAGCCCTTTTTAAATATTGGCGTTACATTAACTAGCTTCCAGTCATTGGGTACAGAAGCCGATTTAAAGGACAGGTTACAAACCTTAGTTAACAGTTCCGCAACTTCACATTTGAGTTCTTTCAGAACTCTTGGGTGGATGCCATCTGGTCCCGGTGACTTGATAAACTTAACATTAACAATTAATTCCAAAACCTCCTCTCGTGACACTTCAATCCGTGACAGTTCCTCAGATTTGTCACCTACAAAAGCCAACTCAGGTTTGGGAATCTCCCTAACATCCTCAGCCGTGAAGACTGAAGTAAAGAATCCATTTAGTTTCTCTGCAATGACTTTATCGTCTTTAAGCGCTCCTTTTGTATCTCGATCATCAAGGGGCCCCACTGGTTGTTTAGCAGGCTTCCTGCTTCTGATGTACTTAAAAAACATTTTGTTATTACCTTTGGAGTTTTTGGCTAGCTGTTCTTCAAATTCCTCTTTGGCTTTTCTGATTACATTCTTGCACTTAATTTGACAGCGTTTATGCTCCTTTCTATTTGCCTCACTAGGATTTGACTTCCACTTTTTAAAGGAAGTATCTTTTGTAGTCAATTATACCTGTGAAGTGTTTTATAACTATTTTGTATTCACTTTTCACAGATGGCTAAATAGTTGGGAATCTTCTAAACTGTATTTTACAGAACTAGACTAGTTTTGCTCCTCCCCCCAAACAAGCATAGTTCATTTAATGAAGATCTGCCAAGACAATTATATTCATCTACAGGCTTTCATATTAATTTAAGTCATATTGGTAATGTTTACATTACCTTGGATGATGTAACACAACAAAACTGGGAAAACCTATTAGCTACAATCCCTTTGTCAACTGGGAAGTCGTAAAATACAGTTCTTTAAGGAGTACCTGCTGTAATAACAAGATGTGCACATTAGGACACAGATACGTGTATGGTACTATATTATTAGAAGAGTTTTAAAAATAATGGGCCAAATCCTGGTCTGCCTGAAGTTAATTAGAGATTTAACATCGATGGAATCAACATTTCCTTTTTGCTTCACAAATGTTGGACAATCTCCATCATAAAAGCAGATGGTTATCTATCCTCCTGCTGCATGCACAACTTCCACTGAGATCAACAATATATTATGCTCTTCATCTTTACATTAGTTCTTGCTGTCTTGCATACATTAATTGTGTTCAGTTTAAGTCCAAAACTAACAAGGATGTTTCCAAATTGACACATTTTCTATCTGAAGTACCTTCAGGAGGTTTCAGTTTCAAACAGAGTCTCATACTTAATCCTTCCCGAAGCTATTTTTTTCCACTAGATTATCGGGTAAAGATGTTTTGGAATTAAGAGTAACCTTTACTAGCCTCTATTAGATTTGTGATAATATCTTGATCCTTGTGTGCTATAATATTATAGAAACTGCAGAACTATTTTTTGAACTTCACAGAATCAAGTAATCATCAGTTCCAATATTGACAACAAAACCATGATCAAGAAAGTATTCAGATGGGAATAGAGTCCAAAAAAAGCTATTTTTGAGAGAAAAAAAATGAAAAAGCTGATGGATAGCAAATAGCCACATAATCCATTGACTTGTCTAGTGTTCAACTACAACGTTTTTCTTCATAAGAACTCACATGCAAAACCTGAGATTTTTCTGAAGTCGAATATACAAATTTGCCTGTTATGATTTTCATCAGTGTGTGCCAGGTATAGGCTCTGGTCTTCCAAACATTGAAGTTAATAGGTCTACTCATAATAGTGAAATTAAAATCATGTATGTCTGCAGGATTGGAGCCATAGAAGCATTTTATAATCAAATCTACCATTAGAGTTTGTTTGCAATGTTGTTGTAGCTCTGTTGGTTCCAGGATATTTGAGATACAAGGTGGGTGAAGTAATATCTTTTATTGGCCCAACTTCTGTTGGTGAAAGAGACAAGCTTTTGAGCTACCTGAAGGAGAGCTGTGTGTAGCGCGAAAAGCTTGTGTCTTTCACCAACAGAAGTTGGGCAAATAAAAGATATTACCTCACTCACCTTGTCTTGTCCATTAGAGTTTGTGTAATGTAATATAAATGTATCGTGTAACAGAAAGCAACATTTCCATTTAAGTCAATGAGAGTTTCAAAATCTAGTCCACAGACATCAAAACAGCATATTTTTACAGGTAAATTATACCTTTTCACCACTTAAAATGCCTCAGTGATTACAAAAAAGGAACAGTTCAACCTCCAAGTGAATTTACAAAATGATAGTTTTTCTGCAAAAAAAACGTGTTCCTATCCCCTAATAATGTTTTTAACAATAAGCCTCCCCATTTTGCCACTCAGGACATTTTCCAGTGGGTTCTAAGAATCTTGAGGCCAGATGTGGAGCTGATGTATAAGTTAGGGTAAGTTACTATCAAAGGTTATAGCTCGAGGTCACCCCCTTGGGGCAAAGGCAGGCACCTTGCTTACCTCATTCATCATTCTTTGGGCAATGACAGTTCTGTGATCTGGTCCCAAGAAAGGCCCTCCATCTGTGCCTCTTAGTGTGTCCACTCCCTTCCTGAGTGCATGAGTATGGCAGGAGAAACAAAGGAGGAACATAGTTCCCAGGTCCACAATGAGTCAGGAACTGTTTCAGGCTCTGTAGGAAGTGCAGACTCACACCTTTCCGCTTAGTTAAAGGCCAAAACTTAGTTCTGGGTATTCTGACAAGAAAACAAAGCAGCCCTCCTTTTTTCCTTCTGCTAGAGTATCCCCAACCTGATCTTCAACAAATAATTCAGTGTCCTAGTCTGAGACATGTAGCTCTACTTGTTTCAGAGAGACAGAGGTGCAGTTCCTCCCTTGTAAGGGCCCATCTCCAGGCTTGACAAACTACACAGGTGCCATCTATTCAGACTGATTGGGACTGGTCATGGGGACAGGGGTGCTAATCTGCCCAATAAGTTACTCTGAAGGCACATACTATATTTTGTTCAGGTCCTAATACCACACCCTTCACCTTGCTTAAGACTACTTACATTCACACATTGGAGGAAGCCAAACAAAGGGGAAGGAATGAGTATGTTAAAGTAGGACTGACGTATTTTCACTTCCAAATTCTCACACCCTTTTTTTAGTTGCCTGCCTTGCTATGCTCCTCACTTTGGGTCCCTTGTTGTGTAAATTATGCCACAAGTGATTAAATGTTCAAGTAGATAATTGGTTTCTAGAGGTGCTTGTCATCAGGTATGCCTGCCCTGTAGTACCCTCTGCTGAGTTAGGCACCAGTAACTCCACTTCAGGCACTCTTGACTATATAATACCCTCCTTAGGGCTTGTTTATCACAGAACTTCATATAAAAGAGTCCATAGCAAATAGTGCCAAATAAACAAAAGGTGATTCAGGTTCTGCTGATGCCTTCTGTCTAAGCTCTATTCCCAGTGCCCTCACGGTTAGCTCTCAGTCTTTATATTTTTCATTATGGCAAAAGCCCCATCTCTCTTTCTGGAGCTAGGCTACAATTTCCCTCAGCTGACCACACTTAGTCCTTAGTCTCAGAATGTTTTGCAGTATCTCTCCCTGATAATGCAGAAGCCTTCTTACTCTCTTCACTGTTAGCAGGCAGCTGCCCTGCTATGAGGGAGGAGGCAGCATTTATGCTGGTCCCCTACTCTCAAATCATCCCCAGTTGGTTGGATGACATGGGACTCTAGCCCCACCCTCTCTGCAAGGTTTTTAGCCCCAGACCCTTAAAGAAACAGCAATGAGATTTCCTCCCAAACACTTCTTACTCCTGGAATCAATTCCTCTTTCTCAGAATTTCCCAGGTCCTTGTATCTATAATCAAAACTTTCAGCTCTTAAAGAGTTACAGTATAAATAAAATGAAAGCACACAAGATTAGTGGTAGCCCACTGTACCATTTAATAATGAGACTTCAACCCTGTGAGCCTTGACAAGAAGAAGAAGTCGGGTGTGAAGTTGACAATGTCACTGGTCATTGCCCTTTAAACCACTAATAGACTCTCCCATCTGTGTGAAAGAATCTTGGACAGAGCCTTTTTTTTCTGTCTGAATTACCACTGTAGTAAAAATGTGGTTCAGGCCTCCTTATAGAAGAAATAAGAATGTTTCTGATGAAGAAGAACTTTTAAGCAGCAACAGTTAAAGCTTGTCAGAAATTCCTTGAGAGAATCCAAACATTCAGTGGACACTTTTTGATTTTGACAAAGGTCTGACAGAAATCAGGCAGGGTTCCAATCTGTCTAGTTTCCTTTCACTTTGCCCTCCTGGCTTCTCAGCAGCCCACCTAACAGGCTAATGGGGAGCCATGAGTCTGGAATCCCTGGGAGCCCCTCCCAGCTCCATGGATCTTTAACTCCTCCACAGATCACCTGGCAAACTTACAGGGAGTTGAGAGCCTGGAAGCTCTGGGGCACCAGATAGACTGTCCCCAAGCCAAGTACATCAGGGCTTCCAGGGTCCATGGCTCCATGGCAGACATCCAGGCAGACTGCTCCAGGGTTGCAGATCCCAAGGCTTTCCCATTAACGCAAAATGTAAAATTTCAATTTTTTTTATTTCTATTCAAAATCAGAACAAACCAAAATCCTCTGTGAAACAAAATTACCTTTCTCCACACAGCTCTAACAACAATTCTTGACTGGGCTGAAGAGAGAAAAGGTATCTTCATAGTCTATGCTTTGTATATGTCTGCCATCAGTAGTGCTAATCAGACACAAGTCTATTTCTCCAACTAGAAATAAGGATTAAGTCATCAAACTGTTGGGGAAAAGGAAGAATTAAAAAAAATAAGACAAAGCATTAGAAAAACCAGGAGATATAGAATATGGGCATGCATGACAAGGAGACATCATCATCTTCCCGTAGTCCTTTACAGCTGGACTAGACGGGATTGTTTGTAAACTAAACTGGGAAGATAGAAATATTGGAGATTTACATTTTACATTATCCTGATATTTGAAACCAGGGACTGTAACTTCCTCAGTAGTAATTTACGATGATGGATCCTTGCTCTTGAGGATTTTTGGCACTTCTGCAATACACATAATAAATAATATTCACATTAAAAAAATCCAGTTTATTTTTCTCCCTCTTGATTAAGAAATATTCTGCTTGTTTTAAAATTCACAGGAGTAATGTGTGAAACTCTGCAGTGATCTCAAAATAGTTTTCAGAGCACTGAGTTTACCAGTTATACTACTTTGAACCTGTGTATTATGTAGGACTTTATCCAAAAAATGTACTCTTTGCATAAATAACCTGACCTACTCAGTATTATTTTTAAATGCAGTTTGTGATCACATTGTGATCAATTCATATTTACTGAAGAATCTCTCAGGTAAAATCTTTTCTAGAATAAAAAAAGACCCAAACAGGGATTTAAACTTGAGAGTAAAGACAATAACTATGCTGTGTGCCAATAGCTCTTAGTGCTCTTAAAAAACAAATAAGATTTGGGATGGTTGTAAAGGGGGCTCTGGCCTCTGTTTTTTTTCCAAAATATACATACACTTCTAGCTGATTAACATATTTTTGTTTTATTTTAGAACTCCTAGTACAATGAATGTGTGTTCTTATTTTCTAGCCCTACTTACTGGAACTAACTTATAAGACCAATCTAATAGGCACAACGGACTAAAGCAGCCACTCTGAGAAATCATGCATGATGTTTCAGAAGAACCCGTTCTTTTTAATTATGTTATAATCAATTATTGAACATCAGGCACTTTTTATTTTTACAGTGGATGATGTTAGGATATAGATATGCAGGCCTGCCTGTAAAGGCCTATACTTTAAGAAGTGAGGTGTATTTTTATCACTTAGCTAGTTATCAAGGTATAAAACAAAGAATCAAAATCAGTGTTTGCCTGTGTAGGGCCTTTTCTCACTAGGATAGTTTGAGGCCTGGTTCTTAGGCTAAGGCCATTGGCTAACCAGCAAAGGCAGCCATAAGCTGGGAAGTATATGGTCACATACTCACATTCCAAACTAGTGACATTGAAATAAGGTGCTATTGGGCTGTTAGGAATACAGTTCTGTCCTGATCATGCCTATCACCACCAGTTAAAGATGATTAAAGAAAACTTAGTTTGATAGCATCCTGTCTGGTAAGAAATCACTTCTCAATAGTTGTGGTTGTGAAATCCCCATTTCTGTATGTTTTATCTTTATGCCCCCACTTTTCTATTGTTAATCTGTCTGGTTCTCTAATTGTTTCTGTATGCTGTATAATTTAATTACCTTATTCTGATGAACACAACTAATTTCCTGTGAATACATAGGAAATAGGAGGTTTTACTTCAAAGCCACAATGCATATTACCTATTCTTCACCCAATGAATACCTGCTGTCAGGAGGCTTTTGATAGCCTGTCATAAATCTAGAAAAGAACTCTAGGGCCCAGATTCTGTCTTCTCAGATCTGCTTACGCATGGTCAGGGAAAGTTTGAGTCACAAGACTGAGGTCTCCAGCGCTGGTTTGGATCACCCTGCTAATTCTCATAGAAGAATTTGAGCAAACTCCATATCTAGACTGGCTATTAGACTATAACTTTGAAATTGATTCCAGAAGGATTTAATAAATCAGCATCTTTACCATTTCTACTATGAAACTGACCTAAGAACTTTATTCATATCTGTATGTATAATGATCTTTTAACCAATACTCTCACTCTCTTTTCTTTTTAATAAATCTCAGTTTAGTTAATAAGAATTGGCTGTAAGCATGTATTTGGGTAAGATTTGAAACATTCATTGACTTGGTGGGTAATGTGTCTGATCTCTTGGGATTGGTAGAACTTTATATATGGTGAATAAGATTTTAAATAATCCTCACCATATTTAACTTAGCTGTCTGGGTGGGAGCCCAAGGCTGGGTTGCTTTAAGGGAGCTGTATTTTTGGTTTCTGGGTAACCAGTAATGTATTGCAGACACTGTTTTGTTTCCTCGCTTGGTGAATCTAATTATTAGAATAACCACCATTTTGGGGATCATCTGTCCCATTTTTTGCAGTTTGCCCTTATTGAGCAATCTCAGTGTGGTGCCCCAGCAACCGCAGTCACACTAAGAATTAGTGAACCAGTGTAAGACTGTGTGTATCAGCCACCAAATCCAAACCAAACCTATTATCCTCTACAGATAGGTCCATCAGCAAATGCAGTACAGCAGGTCCCTTGATAGCAGAATATAGTAGATGAGCTTCCAGAGTTTTGTTTGCTCTGAATTTAAGTGGTGAAAAAAGGCTGCATTAAAGAAAGATGAAGGTTCTTTGGACAACGTGATGTCTCAACAAGTCTTGAAAAACTTCATCATGGGATACCAGACATGGAGAAAAAGTTTGCCATTAGCATGACTGATCCTTTTAGCAGCAAAGTGTACAAATTTAAGAAGTGATAGATATGTACAGTTTCTTGAAAGAGACTTATCTACTTGGAGTCAGCCTCAGAACTTTACTGAACTTGATTTTTACAAAGTGTAGTTTCCAAAATTGCTGTTAGAAGTTTTGCCTCTGTTGTTTAACAGCACTGGCTAAATCTTCTCAATTCTAAAAGATTTATGGGCTTTGAACTAAGAATGGTTCTGACTTACTCAAGCTCATTAATCATTCTGACTATCGGACCCAGATGCTATCTGGATTGTGAGCATAGAGTTCATCTCAGGCAGTAGCTGGTCAGAATTCACCCTTAATTATACTGTGCATTTTTCTGTTTGGCACTCACATCTCCAGCTGAGCCAATGGCAGCATGGGTGCTCAGCACCCCTGGAAATCATATCTTAAATTATGAAATATTTCTTCAACTGACTCAAACTGAAATTCAAACTCTCTGAATTCCCTCTTTCAGCACATTTCCCAGTTAATCCTGTGAAGTTTAAAACTCCTTTTACTATATATAAACCTTACTTCCTTCATATCGCTAAAAGCCATTTGTGCATTTGTAACTAAGTCATCCTAGGCTTTCCCTTAGCAGTTACAGGGTTCTTTATACTGGTTTTGACTGAAACTGCAGTTGATGGAAAATGCTAAAGACACGAACACATGGTAATTACAGATTTATCAAATTTCTACAATTACGGGTCTGCACATTTTTCAAATAAATAGTTAAATGCTAGGTTTGCTGCCAGGATATGCATTCAGCAGCTCAAAGTAACAAACTAGCAGTTATGCTTGATTATACAGAATAATTACATGGTATGAGCACTGACATTAGAAATACATAATGTAAAATGTGATGATTATTTCCAACATGGGACTAAATTGAATAAAAAAAGCTTTATTGAATTGGAGCTAATCTCAGTTTTGTATGGTCTAGGTTGGCCTAATCTTCTCCCCATCTAGCAAGGTTCAAAAGACTAACAGACAGTTCATCCCCATGTTAAAAAATTCTGCCAACAAACCACTCTTTAAAACAGCAGATGTTTCTTCCTTTAATGCAAATGGACAGCTTACACAAAGCAGCAGCAGATACTGGCTCAGTTGAAGGCTGGATTATCTAGCAGCTATTTTAATGCTACTAAATATTAATATTGATGCTTGATGACAATATATAATCCAATCACAGTACAAAATTTTTTTCAATGGAATTTTTTTGTCTTACTGCATTACGGTGTGGTAATGTATAGTTGAACTGAGTACAAAACAACCTATATTTCAATAGTATTAAGGTTCTGAAACAAACTGACAAGAGCTAGTGTATTCAGAATTAGGTTGGTGCTTTCTATTTAATAGAGCTGTTGAAAATAAAGGCACAAATGCATGAGTTTAAGAGTTTAATTATGAATCCTTCCTATGTTGGGTTCTGTCTGAACATATTTATTTAAATCTAGAGGTGGGTTATATTTATTATTTTAAATGAAAAATTAAAAAGGTTAATCTAAAAGTGGCAAGCTGTTCCATTCTAATTTATTTAACATGTTTACTAATATATCCTCATTTGATATACATGTAATTAAAACTTTCTTTAAACTACACTCAGTATTAACCCATAAGATAACAGATCCTTCAGGAAGACTGTTTTTCTGTAGAAAGTTTACGGATTTAGGGCATGATTCTGAGAATACTTGTGTCACAGTTACAGAATTAACTCAATGCTCAAGTCAGGCCAGAATGTCCCAGAATGCTGTTCTAGCAGTTTTTTGGGAGGAGCTGGAATGGCTTCTTGTGGTACTTGAATTCTAATATTTCTCAAGTGCTGAATTCACCTCAAGTTAACTGCACTTCTGACCCCTTTGTGGCCTCCTTGAAGGCACCCAACTTACGTAATGGCCTGAGGTCTGAGACCTTTCTGAGGGCAGGATTCTGCAGTTTTCTTCCTCCAGACCAAGCACTTAGGCTGCAGGCTCCTGCAATTGATTGTGATTATTTCACTAGATCTGACTTTAGTTCAGTGCCTGCAATCCTGTTCTCTCTCAGGATTTACCAGTGACCACTCAGGTCTGATAAAGCAGAGTACTATTTATTCAGAACAAACACATTTTGGAGAAAACATCCTAAACCCAATAAAGAGCTTATATGCATGTCTATCTTACCAGGCAGTCACCCATATTCTACAAAGAGACCTTTCTAGGATTAAAGTGCTTCAGGCCTGTAACGAGGAAGCCACCATCCATCGGAGTGCTGGAACAATTTTTCTAGTGGGGGTGCTGAGAGTCATTGAACCAAACTTCAAACCCAGTATATGATGGAAACAACTTCAAGCCAGAGGGTGTGGCAGCACCCCAGCACCCGTAGCTCCAGTGCCTATCCGACCCAAGCACCCCCTCATGGCTGGGGTGCCTCTACTATGCCCTGCCCTTTTCCCTCTTCTCCAGGGCTCCATCAACAAAATCCATTCAGTTTCGCTCATCCACTCAAAGCCCTTCTTGCAATCTGGTTTCTTTATTAATACAAAGTTCCAAACACAAAAACAAATCTTCCACCCAGACTTCCAACCAGATACACAGAACGCTTATAAAGTTGATACAATAGTCTTTGAATATTCCACATTTCCAAAGCATCTGTCTCAACTTCCACACGTGCATAGCTTTATTTCTGATAATAGTCTTGATGAGCAAAGTGACCTATCTAAGTATTTGCAGAATCAGGCCCTTATGAAGTTTTCCTTTCTTTATTTTTATAGTGCTGGTGGTGTTGCCTCTAGTGAAGGCTGCCTGATACTTCTCATTAGAAGACCCTATTTAAACTTGTTCACAACTTTATCTAACTTTAATTATTTGGGTTATTTTCCCTGCCAGATGTTGGAGTCTGGAGTCTAAATGTTTTTCAAAAGTTTCAACAAAAATGTTTTAGCCATTTCTGAGAATGAGATTAGGAAATAATACACTGTTCTGCCCAAGTAAAAATAAAGAAATACATGAAAATCTTACAGTCATTTTCTTGAGAAAGTCTAGCACTCCCGTCCTTTGGACCAGATACTGTAAATTTGGTTGGGGAGGCTACCCTGGTGTCAGGGTATATGCTTTGCCATCCCTGTAGAAGAAAAAAATATATTTGACTAAATTATAAACATTTGGAAAATCTCAGCAGATGGGTGCAGGGAGAAGGGAGAAGAGACAGAAGGATTAGGCTGGGACAAGAAGGGAGTAGATTGAGATAAGGACCATGAAGAAGGAGACTGGAACTGGGGAAGACTGAAATCAAATGAGGAGCTGGGGTAAACTAGGACTGACTAGTTGAGGAGCTCAGGGTAGTGGAAACTGGGAAAAGAAGAAAGCATGAAGGGAAGAGAGACAGGCTTGGACAGGGACAGGAATTGAAGGGGTCAGGCTTGGGGGCAACAAGTGCACAAAAGTTTTTGACAACAGCACACTCCCCTATAAAATCTGTAATGGAACCCAAGATTCCTGAGCCTTGCCAATCCTCCACTGTCAGCAATTAGATGTGAAACTCCCTAGTAAAGTTTGTGTTCCATCGCTGTCTAGTGGCTGGTCCACACAAAGGATGGTGACCTACAAGTTCTATGACTTTTTTCATTAGCTCAAGCAGAAGAGGTCTGTGCTGTGGCTCTAAAGATTCCAGCACTGCTGATGAACCATATGTGTGTCAATATGATGCTGGATGATGGAATTTCTATTTTTTTTCGGTTTGCATTTTTAAAACCAAGGAAATTAGATTTAAACGAAAAAACACTCTATATTAGAAAAACATTAATATTACCAAGTCAATCACTCAAAAGTTAGGAACTGTCACAATTAAAGTGCCTGAGCAAACTTAATTCATCCCCATTTGTATGCATTATGCTACAGTCTTTAATTACCTGGTCACATATGCAAGATCCTTACTTCATTCAGTGGACAAGATGCACTGCACTCTGTGGGTGATTCAGTATTGTGTAGTGAAGGAGACTTTTGGTTCCAGGAGCGCTTCCTTATTTGTTGCAGAAGTTGGAAGTAATGTAGCCAATAGGACAGGCGCTTGAAGGAAGAAAAAAAAGGTGGTGTCCTGGTTAAGGCAGTTGAGTGCAGCCCTGGAGAAATGGATTCTATCTCTATCTCTGCCGTGGAGGTCTCATGTAATATTACGAAAATCTCTTATCCCAGATTTTCACAGGTAGCCACCAAATGTGTGTTGTTCATTTTCTGGATGCCCACATTGTGTTCCTGGGTCTGATCTGCAGAAGTGCTAAGTACTCGCAGGTGCAACTGAAGTGAATGGGAAGTGTGGTTTGAACATATTAAGTTCTATAAAATGCTTACTACGCTGAGAAATCATGTCCTAAGCATCTCAAATTGGGCAACCCAAATTAATGGACACTTTTTACCTTAATCTCGCTCTGTCTCCATTTCCATAAAAGCGGAATACTACCTCCTCACATAAAAAGAGCATTGTAAACATAATTCAGTAATGTTTGAGAAGCATCAGTAATGTGTAATGGTGAGCACCACAGAAAATCCCAGGAGGAAATGAATAATTCTGTCTTCAGAGCAGGACTTGAATGGTTTGCTGCACACAAGGCTTGGGGGCCACATAGTGAAGAAAATATTGAATAGCCACTCATTCAGTGAGCACTGCCCACCCTGTGCACTGAATGAAGCAGGAGTTCTGTGGGGGGAAAAAATTGTATTAAAGATGGTGTTATAAAGCATGTACAAAAAGGTTCCTACATTTTAATGCTCATCTTTGCAACTTTAAAGTTCTTTTAACATAGTTTTGTTTGCTAGTTTTATAACACATGAGAAATATTGAGAATTCCTTTAAAGATGTGAATTGTACTTTGTAGTATTCATTAACAGTTCTGCAGCCTTTCCAGAACATTAGAAAATTATATACTTAGGCAACCAACAGCCACTGCATGTATGTAGCACTTTTGATCGGAGTTAGTATACTGCATGTACAATAGCCACCATTTAAAGCACTTAGTCCCCAGTGGATATAAATTGATGATGTCACTGAACTCAGTAGAGCTATTCTGATTTTCAGCAGCTGAGGATATATCCTGAAGTACGATCCATCAGAAAATAGTGACTTCTTTCATGGCCCACAGAAACATTTCATAAATCTTGCATGGGGTTCAAATTAAAATAATTGAAAGGCTCACATGAGATTTTATTCAAGCCCCATCAGCGCCCAATATTCCATGTTCTGCTATCATTTTCCCCCTCTTTTATAATTTGCATTCTATTGTGATGATTGTGAATCATTGGAGTTAGAAGAATAGGTTGAACTTGTAATGACTGCAAAGGGGAGAATGCATTTGCTAGTGAAAGGTGTGTCTTTCCCAGGTGGTGACCAGTTTCTGAGTACCCAAAGCTGTCTCATGTAACATGTATCTGATGCAGGACACTCTTTCTAAGATAGACACCAAGGCGTCTATGAGCAAATGCATTGCTCTGCTAAACAGAGCATAGTATAGATCAGAGGTTCTCAAATTGTGGGT
Organism: Chrysemys picta bellii; assembly: GCF_011386835.1. Taxonomy (NCBI): domain Eukaryota; kingdom Metazoa; phylum Chordata; order Testudines; family Emydidae; genus Chrysemys; species Chrysemys picta. The sequence continues at coordinate 85,077,745 of NC_088795.1, forward strand.
CAAGACCGCAAAGTGGGTCACAACCCTGTTTTAAAGGGGTTGCCAGGACTAGTGTTAGACTGCTGATGCCGAGGGCCAAAGCCCAAGCCCCATTGCCTGGGGCTGAAGTCCAAGGGCTGAAGCCCTCGGTGGTGGGGCTCAGGGTTCAGCTTCAGCCCTGGGCAGCTGGCCTGAGGCTACAGATCCCCAACCCAGAGCTGAAGCCCTTGGGCTTCAGCTTTGGATCCCCCACCCTGGGTGGCAGGGTTTGAGTGGACTCAGGCTTCAGTCTCCCCTCCTGGGGTCATGTAGTAATTTTTGTTTTCAGAAGGGGGTTGCGGTACAATGAAGTTTGAGAACCCCTAGTATAGATGGCTTACCAGATGTTTTATTGGAAGGAATTGTGTTGTATCTAGAGGCAAAATGATTCAGTTCTTGTCTACTTATCAAAAATAATATCTACATGCTCTATGTATAAACTTTTCTTAGGGCAAATAAAAAAAAATACTGAGGGGCCTTCCTGTGATATGCACAAAAACTGAGCCTAGGAAGACTTAGATACTCTGTTTTAATGGAAACTCATTGAGAAGGTAGTGCTACTATCAAAAGAAATGGCTGGGCTACGTGCATCTAAGGGTACGTCTACATTACCCACCAGATCGGCGGGTAGTGATTGATCCCCGATCGCTCTGCCATCGACTCCTGTACTCCGCAGTGGTGAGAGGCAGAAGCGGAGTCGATGGCGGAGCAGCGGCAGTCAATCCCGCTCCGTGAGGACACAAGGTAAGTCGACCTAAAATACATCGACTTCAGCTACGCTATTCTCGTAGCTGAAGTTGCATATCTTAGGTTGATTCCTCCTCCCCCTCCTGCCCCCCAGTGTAAACCAGGCCTAAATGAAAGAAATCTGATATTGAAACATCAGTAAAGGCTGGTGCATGAAGTAAGTGATGGGGCTATTCTGCTGTCTCTTCCTAGCTCCCTCCTGCAGATTGATTAAGTTTTCAAAGTGATAAACTGTAATGCTGGTGGTGTTTGGGTGTGGTGCATGTTACAGGGGAGAGGTGAGGTGGGTGGTTGGTAAGGTTAATGGAGAAGTGGAGGCAAAGGAGTGCTAACTTCTGTCTCTCCCACTAATCTCCTTAGTGTGATTTTGAAACACACTAAAATACAGAGCAAAGTGGGACAAACAATATTTAACCATCTGCAACACTTTTACTGTTTTCTCATCACCATGGTGGTTTCTGCCTTTCATATCCTCCAACTCTGTCTCCTTTTCTATATCCCACTACTCTCTTCCTGTCACCCACATGTTTGGTTTCATGCAAAATAGCAATTCACACAGACTCACACCCTCATTTATTAATTCATCCAATTCCCACCATACTCACACAACCATTCACTCACACTCATCTCCGTCAACCTCACCCTATCCTCTTCTGGCTTGGAACTTTTAAGCCATCTCAACTGACTTGAAGTCAACATTCACTGCTCAGAAATCTTCTTCTACCAATTCCTTCCTCTACAAACTCAAGACTTCTCTCATTGAAAATGTCTTTTTAGCTCAAAAATTTCCCTCTCATGCACTGAAAATTCTTGCTACTCATTTCCACTCTCTACTTTCCAGACACAGAAATTTCTGCTGTTTCCTGTCCCCCAGGGTAAGAAAGCATTTCCTCAAGCTCAGAAATAGAACTGTTCAAAATGTTTTCCCCCTCCACCCCCTGCCCCATTCTGCCTGCCAACATAATGACTTTAAAATGTGGAAAAATGTGTTGTATTCAAAATGTTTCAGTTTTCCACTGTAAACTGAAACAGGAAAAAGTTTTGGTTAAAAAAAAAAACAAAATAAAAAAGTGTTGTTTTCATTGACAAACAAAATATTCAGCTGGAAATTTTAAAATAGGATTTTTTCCCCTTTCTTTCAAAATTTGTCCATGAAAAATACCATTTTCAGCCAAATCTACAGAGAATCTTTTCCTTTCCCATCCTAGCTCCTCGCCCTCATCTCAAAAATGCCTGTTATTTGTTGCTTGATTTGGAGAAGTAAGATCAGGAAGCAGCAAAAAAAGCACATACAGGAAATTCCACAACTTGCCGCTGTTGCTATATCTACACTGTGAGCTAGGCGTGTGATTCCCAGCTCATGGACACACACACACACACACACACACACACACACACACACACACACACACACGGAATTCAGACACAATTTTTACCACTAAAAGAATAAAACAAATCTTGCTTAAACCCTGTAAAAATACTTTAACTCCTGTTATAATAGACATCAAATCTATTTCTTTCCCTCACTTAAATTTAAGTATGAAAAATATTTATTTAAAAAAATGAAAATAAAAACTTGCTTTACATTGCTGAAATTCTATTTATGACAAACTGCTGCCATGTGTATATTACATGGAATGTCAAAAAAAATTGCACTACATTTTTGCCTTAAAAGATGCAGATTTTGTTAATGGTTATAAAAAGTAAATTATTTTTAAAAAATGGAATTTTTTAAATTGCTTAAGCACTGTTTTTAGAACTTTAAAACATACCATTCAAGATATTTACATGTCAGGATTATTATTGCTTTTTGAAAAACATTTAATGGAAAAACTACATGCTGCACTAGGTTTTTGATAGAAATAAATCTTAAAGAGAGATTCAAACTAAATGATTAATAATCATAGGTGTAGCTAAACTTGCATCTTGTTGTCCAACAAATTACCAGTCTTTATTTTTTGCTTCCCAATCCTATCTGCAACAAAGTACCTTTGACCAGCTCACACTATTATGGCAGCGAGTCCTGTGGGACCCGTGGGATCCCAGTCCCAATGCAGGGTTCTAGTCTAGACTCTACAGTGTGATAAAAGACAAAAACACTATATCACCTGTGGATGCACTCTTTTCATAAAACGATCACTCTATATCTGACCTTGCAGTCCTCATCGTCAAAGGAAACCTTCAAAAGATGACCCTAGAAAGCTTACATTCATTACTCTGCTAGACTCCAAAAATCATGGACTGAACAGAGACACTGGATTTGTGGCTTATTACAACAATTTGTAACCCACTAACAAACCCTTACCCCCAGCTACTTTCCCCCACTGCCTTCCTTTTCTCCCTGTGACTGGAAGGTGCTATCAGGCCACTTCATCTTGAATGGTCCTTTGAAATGAGTTAACTACTTAAACTAAACAATCTATTCCACCTTGTATTTAGCAGTGACATTCTGAATTAGGTCCCAGACCTGAAGAGCTCTGTGTAAGCTTGAAAGCTTGTCTGTCTCACCAACAGAAGTTGGTCCAATAAAAGATACTACCTCATCCACCTTGTCTCTATAGTGTGACAGAGAGCTGAAGAGCTATTAATGAGGCTTAGGCCCTGATAACCCCAATTGCCCCTATGGAGCAAAGAGAACACAAACTTAGATTGCCTTTACAGTTCCATTCTTAACAAATAAAGATCTTAGTTCTCAACATTTATTTTTTTAAATGATGTTTTCTACATAAATTAGACTCATGGGACTAGAAAGAAAACAATACAAAAGTTTCCAAGGTAGAAGCAATTGTCATGAACAGAGAAAATTTCATATTAAAGTAAATTTAACATTTCTGAGCATCCCTTTCCTTTGACATTTTTAGTGTAGCAAGCTGTCCGATGTATTGTAGATTGCAAGGACTTATATTTGCCTGCTTTAATACAATTCAGCCAAAGAATAGCTTATTGTTTGTTATATATCTGAATTTTAAACCTTTTTGCAGTGCTCTAGAAACGAGGCCCTTTCCTCTACTCCATTTTTTCTGTTTCTGGTTGTACTTGCTTGTGTCGTTTGTTTGAAAAGCCTGTTTAAATTATTAAGATGTTCATGGAGACATTTTTTGTTTGTTTTATTACTATTTATCTAGTGCTATTAGAATGCACTGCACTTTACAACAGACAAGATGCACCATAAAACAGGTAGATGCCAATAGACTTTCAGTCTGACTCAAAAGGGGGTACAATGTACCACAATATAAAATAAAAACAAAATGCAGGCTGGTTATCATGTGCTGTGCATTAAAATAGAGTCAAAGTACTGCTTCAAAAATATTATCAGAATTAAAGGTGCCTTATCAAGGGAATTGTATGCAGTTAAATATATCAAAGTGTTGTGGGACTAAAATCCACGTTCAATAACATTTGCCTAGCTTTTGCAAGGTGGTATTAGGAATATTGTGCATTCTGAGAAAGAAACAGTGCTTTTGAAATTTTCAGGACAGAACAGTATGGGCGATTTTTATAACTTATCTAATTATTAGAAAGAAATGGTATATGAAGCTTCTCATATGTTTATCATCCACAGGAGGGAGAATCAGTTTTAAAATGCAATACAATTGAATCAGATCCCATTTCAGTGCCAGTAATTTGCATAATTCTTGTGCCTATATCTTCCTAGAATGATAGAAAAACAAAGCCATCAATTGCACCAGAATCTCCTAATCCTATATCTCCAAAACCTTTTGACCATCTGACTTTTTCCCCTTCTTTCATATTATTGACTCCCATTGAAATAAAAGTTCTTTGAATCAAACACTACTTGAACTTTTCTTGTATGCCAATGAGCATATTGCAGTGTTAGACTGGTCCCAGGATATTAGAGAGACAAAGTCAGTGAGGTAATATATTTTATTGGCCCAACTTCTGTTGGTGAAAGAGACAAGCTACACAGAGCTCTTGTTCAGGTCTGGGAAATGTGAGTACCATATCCTAGACCAGTGGTTCCCCCTCCCCCTTGACCTTCCTGAATCCAAAAGCTCAGATTTCATTTGAAAAGGGATATTTTGACAAAATTTCATTGACAAAATAGTTTAAATGTCTTGTTTCATTCCACATTGGAATCAAACCAAATCTGAAAACCTTCATAAGTAGCCATAAAACATAAGTCATCCTTTAACCAGCTCCAGAGGCTGCCCCCTTACTCATCTATGATTCAAGAAAGTGTGGTGAAGAGGTAGGGCACTGGCTGGGATATGGAAGATCACAGTTTAAATCTCTTGCTGAGTGCTTCAGGGCAAAATGTTTAATACCAAATCACTCTCAGTCAGGCAGCACAGGGAATTGAAGGAAGGTTTCAGACATACTAGGCCAGTGTCTTAACCACCAGGCTAGACAAAGCCTCAGTCTCTCACCCTAAAAAAAAAAAAAAAAAAAAAAAAAAACCACTTCAGATGAAAACAGTCAACTTTTTCACTGAAACCACAAAATGTTTAGGCTTTGATACAATTTTTGTTTCACCCAAAATGTTCCTATCAGCCTTAGTATCCACTTTTCTGACCCTGATCTGGCCAGGGACTCAAATGGCCCCTGGCTGATTTAGGGCAGCTTTAGGTATGCTTTAATTATGCTCTATACCCAGATATTATGCCAACTGAGGAACTGAAGAGCACCATGAGCTTCACTCCATTCCACCCCAACTGCTAGTCTGTGGTACGTTCCCCTCATACTTTTCCCTGCACTTAAACTTGTCTGATAGGTGCATAGGCATGATGTTCGAATGGGTGGCCTAAAGTTGGGTATGCCAGGTTTGCACCTGAGTCAGGGGAAAGCTTTAGCTGCCTTTTTAAGGCAGATTTACAGCTGCTTTTTGCTGCCTCAAACCTTGACATGTTTTCCACTGGAAAGATCTTGCTGTAGAACTCCACGATACTGAATGCTTTCTTTTAAGCCAATAAACTCAATGGCATACATGAAAAGGTCAAGTAGTATCCGATCCAAAGCACTTTGAAGTCATTATTCTGAGAGAGAAAAGAAAGTCAAATTAACATATGCTTTTGGAGATAGAGGATTAGGAGATTCTGCTACAATTTATGGTTTTGTTTTATTTTTCTATCGTAAGAAGATACATGAACAAGAATAAAGCAGATTACTGGGACTGAAATGGCATCTGATCGAACTCTATTGAATTTTAAAACTGAATCTCCCTTCTGTGGACGATTAACACATCAGAAGCATCATACACCATTTCATTCTAATAGTTAGATATGTTAGAATCATAGAAATGTAGGGCTGGAAGGGACCTTGAGAAGTCATCAAATCCACCTTCCCGTGCTGGGGTAGGATCAAGTAAACCTAGACCATCCCTGACAGTTGTTAGTTCAGCTAGTTTTTAAATGCTTGCAATGATGGGGACTCCACAACCACCTTTGAAAGCCTAGTTCAGAGCCTAACTACCCTAATAGGCAGAAAGTTTTTTTCCTAACATCTAATTTAAATCTTCCTTCCTGCAGATTAAGCCCATTATTTCTTGTCCTACCTTCAGTGGACATGAAGAACTATTGATCTCTGTAAAAGCCCTTAACATATTGGAAGACTGTTATCAGGTCCCTCCTCAGTCTTCTTATCTCAAGACTAAACATGCCAATGTTTTTTTTTTTAACCTTTCCTCATAGGTCAGGTTTTCTAAACCTTTTATCATTTTTGTTGCTCTCCTCTGGATTCTTTCCAGTTTGCCACATCTTTCCTAAAGTGTGGTGCCCAGCATTGGACACAAGACTCCAGCTCGGGCCTCACTAGAGCTGAGTGGAGAAAGAGAATTACCTCCTCTTCTTACATACAACACTGTTGTTAATACACTCCAGAATCATATTAGCCTCTTTTTTTCTTTTTTCTTTTTTCTTTTTTTGCAGCTACATCACATTGACAACTCATATTTAGTTTGTGGTCCACTGTAACCCCTGATCCTTTTCAGTAGTACTATCACCTAGACTGTTGGTCCTCGTTTTGTAATTGTGCATCTGATTCTTCCTTCCTAAGTGAAGTATTTTTCACTTGTCTTTACCGAATATCATTTTGGTGAATTCAGACCAATCCTCTAATTTGTCAGGGTCATTTTGAGTTATAAACCTGTCTAGCAAATTACTTGCAACTCCTCCTAGTGTGGTGTCATCTGCTAGTTTTATAAGCTTACTCTCTTCTTCATTATCCAAGTCATTAATGAAAATATTGAATAGTGCCACACCCAGGACTGACCCTGCAGACTGACCCTATATATGCCCTCACAGTTTGACAGCAAACCACTGACAACTACTCTTTGAGTACAGTCTGTCAACCTGTTGTGCACCCACCTTACAGTAATTTCATTTAAACCACATTTCCTTAGTTTGCTTATGAGACTGTTCACATGGGACTGTGTCAAAAACCTTACTAAAATCAAGGTAAATCACCTCTGCTACTTCCCCCCATCCATTAAGTCAGTCATCCTGTCAAAGAATCATAGAACCATAGAATATCATAGAATATCAGGGTTGGAAGGGACCTCAAGAGGTCATCTAGTCCAACCCCCTGATCAAAGCAGGACCAATTCCCAACTAAATCATCCCAGCCAGGGCTTTGTCAAGCCGGGCCTTAAAAACCTCCAAGGAAGGAGACTCCACCACCTCCCTAGGTAATGCATTCCAGTGCTTCACCACCCTCCTAGTGAAATAGTGTTTCCTAATATCCAACCTGGACCTCCCCCACTGCAACTTGAGACCAATGCTCCTTGTTCTGTCATCTGCCACCACTGAGAACAGCTGAGCTCCATCCTCTTTGGAACCCCCCTTCAGGTAGTTGAAGGCTGCTATCAAATCCCCCCTCATTCTTCTCTTCTGGAGACTAAACAATCCCAGTTCCCTCAACCTCTCCTCATAAGTCATGTGCTCCAGACCCCTAATCATTTTTGTTGCCCTCCGCTGGACTCTTTCCAATTTTTCCACATCCTTCTTGTAGTGTGGGGCCCAAAACTGGACACAGTATTCCAGATGAGGCCTCACCAATGTCGAATAAAGGGGAACGATCACGTTCCTCGATCTGCTGGCAATGCCCCTACTTATACAGCCCAAAATGCCATTAGCCTTCTTGGCAACAAGAGCACACTGTTGACTCATATCCAGCTTCTCGTCCACTGTGACCCCTAGGTCCTTTTCTGCAGAACTGCTACCTAGCCATTCGGTCCCTAGTCTGTAGCAGTGCATGGGATTCTTCCGTCCTAAGTGCAGGACTCTGCACTTGTCCTTGTTGAACCTCATCAGGTTTTTTTTGGCCCAATCCTCTAATTTGTCTAGGTCCCTCTGTATCCGATCCCTACCCTCTAGTGTATCTACCACACCTCCTAGTTTAGTGTCATCTGCAAACTTGCTGAGAGTGCAGTCCACACCATCCTCCAGATCATTAATAAAGATATTAAACAAAACCAGCCCCAGGACCGACCCTTGGGGCACTCTGCTTGAAACCGGCTGCCAACTAGACATGGAGCCATTGATCACTACCCGTTGAGCCCGACGATCTAGCCAGCTTTCTATCCACCTTACAGTCCATTCATCCAGCCCATACTTCTTTAACTTGGCGATAAGAATACTGTGGGAGACCGTATCAAAAGCTTTGCTAAAGTCAAGGAATAACACATCCACTGCTTTCCCCTCATCCACAGAGCCAGTTATCTCATCATAGAAGGCAATTAGGTTAGTCAGGCACGACTTCCCCTTGGTGAATCCATGCTGACTGTTCCTGATCACTTTCCTCTCCTCTAAGTGTTTCATAATTGATTCCTTGAGGACTTGCTCCATGATTTTTCCAGGGACTGAGGTGAGGCTGACTGGCCTGTAGTTCCCCGGATCCTCCTTCTTCCCTTTTTTAAAGATGGGCACTACATTAGCCTTTTTCCAGTCATCCGGGACCTCCCCCGATCGCCATGAGTTTTCAAAAATAATGGCTAATGGCTCTGCAATCTCATCCGCCAACTCCTTTAGCACCCTCGGATGCAGCACAGCCGGCCCCATGGACTTGTGCACGTCCAGTTTTTCTAAATAGTCCCAAACCACTTCTTTCTCCGCAGAGGGCTGGTCACCTTCTCCCCATATTGTGCTGCCCAGTGCAGCAGTCTGGGAGCTGACCTTGTTCGTGAAGACAGAGGCAAAAAAGGCATTGAGTACATTAGCTTTTTCCACATCCTCGGTCACTAGGTTGCCTCCCTCATTCAGTAAGGGGCCCACACTTTCCTTGACTTTCTTCTTGTTGCTAACATACCTGAAGTAACCCTTCTTGTTACTCTTAACATCTCTTGCTAGCTGCAACTCCAAGTGTGATTTGGCCTTCCTGATTTCACTCCTGCACGCCTGAGCAATATTTTTATACTCCTCCCTGGTCATTTGTTCAATCTTCCACTTCTTGTTAGCTTCTTTTTTGCGTTTAAGATCAGCAAGGATTCCACTGTTTAGCCAAGCTGGTCGCCTGCCATATTTACTATTCTTTCTACACATAGGGATGGTTTGTTCCTGCAACCGCAATAAGGATTCTTTAAAATACAGCCAGCTCTCCTGGACCCCTTTGCCCTTCATGTTATTCTCCCAGGGGATCCTGCCCATCTGTTCCCTGAGGGAGTCAAAGTCTGCTTTTCTGAAGTCCAGGGTCCGTATTCTGCTGCTCTCCTTTCTTCCTTGTGTCAGGATCCTGAACTCGACCATCTCATGGTCACTGCCTCCCAGGTTTCCATCCACTTTTGCTTCCCCTACTAATAAGAAGGAAATTAAGTTGATTTGGCATGATTTATTCTTGACAAATCCATGCTGAGTATTCCTTATAATCCTACTATCCTCCAGGTTTTTACAATCTGATTGTTTAAATATTTGGTCCAGTATCTTTTTGTTGTAAAAATTGCCAATACTGCTATGTCTTGAAAATTCCAAATAGTATGGATTGGTCTGGTTCCTTCTTGGCATGTGCAAAATTCCTTATAGCGCCTGGGGAAATATAGGCAAATTTTAGTGAATGTGGATTTTAGTCCTACAACACTTTGCTTACAATTCCCTTGATAAGGCACCTTTAATTCTGATAATTTTTGAAGCTGCACTTTGGCTCTTTTTAAATGCACTGCACATGATAACACCTTGCCACTGTGGCACTAGTATGTGTTTTGTTTTGTATTGTGTGGTACATTGTACCTGTTGAGTCATTAGACTGCAAGCCTATTGGGATCTTCCTGTTTTATGGTATATTGTGTATGTTGTAAAGTGCAGTGCATGCTGACAGCACTATACAAATAACTAGAACAAAACCACTGCCCAAATAAATAGAACAAAAACCATTGTGTCCTTGACAACAGCAAAAATTAGACAAACATTTTATAGCCCTTGGGAGACTAAATTACTATGTGCCACAAGCAGAGAATATGAGGAGCCAAAATGCACCAGTGCCCAAGGCCCCTGCAATGGCAAGGCATTGATTAAGTGTGATTGTGACAAGTCCTGAGGTACAACCTGGACTGTGAAACCACTGTGACCTCTTTAATTCTCCTACCCCAGCTGTCTCCTTCACTGCTTTGCTAATGAACAGCAAATCCCTCCCAGATCTGTTCACTCAGTCATCAGCAAATACATAAATGCTCTCACAGCCACTCATGGGAGTTGGGAGTGCAGGTGGTGGTCTCATCAGTCCTTCCAGTCAAGGGTAGGGGCCTTGGCAATGGCTGCGAGGATGGTGTCACCAGGAGGGCTTCAGCTTCCTTGACCATGGGATGCTGTTCCAGGAAGAAGGACTGCTAAACAGAAATGGGGTCCACCTATCGAGGAAGGGGAAGAGCATATTTGGATACAAACTGGCTAACCTAGTGAGGAGGGCTTTAAACTAGGTTCAGTGGGGGCAGGTGACCAAAGCCCACAGGCAAATCAAAAACATGGAGACCTGTGAGAAGGGTCGGAATCTGGGGAGAGCATGGGCTGTTACAGAAGAAATAAGGGAGAGACAAGACAGAACTGGATGGGGGGAATCAAATCAGTATCTTAAATGTCTGTATACTAATGCGAGAAGTATGGGGAATAAGCAGGAAGAACTTGAAATACTAGTAAATAAACCCAACTATGACACAGTTGGCATCACGGAGACTTGGTGGAATAATATGCATGGCTGGAATATTGGTATAGAAGGATACAGCTTTCTCAGGAATTACAGGCTGGGAAAAAAGGGAGGAGGTGTTGCCTTGTATATTAAAAAATGTATACACTTGGACTAAAGTTGAGATAGAAATAAGACAGACTTGTTGAAAGTCTCTGGGTAAGGCTAAAAGGGGTAAAAAAACAAGGGTGATGTCATGGTTGGGGTCTACAACAGACCACCAAACCAGGAAGAAGAGGTGGATGAGGCTTTTTTTAAACAACTATCAAAATCATCCAAAGCACAGGACTTGGTGGTGATGGGGGACTTCAACTACCCTGACATCTGTTGAGAAAATAACACAGCAGGGCACAGATTATCCAACAAGTTCTTGGAATGTATTAGACACACATTTTTATTTCAGAAGGTGGAGAAAGCTACGGGGAGAGGCTGTTCTAGATTTGATTTTGACAAATAAGGAAGAACTGGTTGAGAATTTGAAAATGGAAGGCAACTTGGGTGAAAGTGATCATGAAATGGTAGAGTTCATGATTCTAAGGAATGGTAGGAGGGAGAACAACACAATAAAGACAATGGATTTCAAGAAGGCAGACTTTAGCAAACTCAGGGAGTTGATAGGTAAAATCCCATGGGAAGCAAGTCTAAGGGGAAAAAAGAACTGAAGACAGTTGGCAGTTTTTCAAAGAGACATTATTAAGGGCACAGGAGCAAACTATCCAACTGCGTAGGAAAGATAGGAAGTATGGCAAGAGACCACGCTTTCTTAACCAGGAGATCTTAAATGACCTAAAACTCAAAAATAGTCCTACAAAAAGTGGAAACTCGGTCAAATTAAAAGGGATGAATATAAACAAATAACACAAGTATGTAGGGACAAAATTAGAAAAGCCAAGGCACAAAACGAGATCAAACAAGCTAGGGACATAAAAGGAAACAAGAAAACATTCTACAAATACATTTGGAGCAAGAGAAAGACCAAAGACAGAGTAGGCCCATTACTCAATGAGGGGGGGAAAGACAATAACAGAAAATGTGGAAATGGCAGAGGTGCTTAATGACTTCTTTGTTTTGGTTTTTACCAAGAAGGTTGGTGGCGTCTAAAATAGAGAATGCCAGTGAAAATCAGGTAGAATCAGAGTCTAAAATAGGGAAAGAACAAGTCAAAAATTACTTACACAAGTTAGATGTCTTCAAATCACCAGGGCCTGACGAAATGCATCCTAGAATACTCAAGGAGCTGACTGAGGAGCTATCTGAGCCATTAGCAATTATCTTTGAAAAGTCATGGAAGATGGGAGACATTCCAGAAGACTGGAAAAGGGCAAATATAGTGCCCATCCAGAAAAAGGGAAATAAGGACAACCTGGGGAATTACAGACCAGTCAGCTTAACTTCTGTACCCAGAAGGATAATGGAGCAAATAATTAAGCAATCAATTTGCAAACACCTAGAAGATAATAAGGTGAGCATGGATTTGTCAAGAACAAATCATGTCAAACCAACCTGACAGCTTTCTTTGACAGCGTAGCAAGCCTTATGGATGGGGGGAAGCGATAGATATGATATATCTTGACTTTAGTAAGGCTTTTGATACTGTCTTGCTTGACCTTTCCATAATCAAACTAGGGAAATACAACCTAGATGGAGCTACTATAAGGTGAGTGCATAACTGGTTGGAAAATTGTTCCCAGAGAGTAGTTATCAGTGATTCACAGTCATGCTGAAAGGGCATAACAAGTGGGGTCCCGCAGGGATCGGTTCTGGGTCCAGTTCTGTTCAATATCTACATCAATGATTTAGATAATGGAATAGAGAGTACACTTATAAAGTCTGCGGATGATACCAAGCTGGGAGGGTTTGCAAGTACTTTGGAGGATAGGATTAAAATTCAAAATGATCTGGACAAACTGGAGAAATGGTCTGAAGTAAATAGGATGAAATGCAATAAGAACAAATGCAAAGTACTCAACTTAGGAAGGAACAATCAGTTGCACACATACAAAATGGGAAATGACTGCCTAGGAAGAAGTACTGTTGAAAAGGATCTGAGGATCATAGTGGATCACAAGCTAAATATGAGTCAACAGTGTAACACTGTTGCAAAAAAAGCAAACATCATTCTGGGATGTATTAGCAGGAGTATTATAAGCAAGACACAAAAAGTAATACTTCCTCTCTACTCCTCGCTGATTGGGCCTCAACTGGAGTATTGTGTCCAGTTCTGGGCACCACATTCCAGGAAAGATGTGGGCAAATTGGAGAAAGTCCAGAGAAGAGCAACAAAAATGATTAAAGTTCTAGAAAACATGACCTATGAGTGAAGATTGAAAAAATTGGGTTTGTTTAGTCTGGAGAAGAGAAAACTGAGGGGGGGACATGATAACAGTTTTGAAGTACATAAAAGGTTGTTACAAGGAGGAGGGAGAAAAATTATTCTTCTTAACCTCTGAGGATAGGACAGAAAGCAATGGGCTTAAATTGCAGCAAGGGCGGTTTAGGTTGGACATTAGGAAAAACTTCCTAATTGTCAGAGTGGTTAAGCACTGGAATAACTTGCCTAGGGAGGTGGTGGAATCTCCATCATTGGGGATTTTTAAGAGCAGGCTGGACAAACACCTGTCACGTATGGTCTAGATCAGTGGTTCTCAAAGCCAGTCCGCCTCTTGTTCAGGGAAAGCCCCTGTCTGGCCGAGCCGGTTTGTTTACCTGCCGTGTCCGCAGGTTCGGCCGATCGCAGCTTCCCTGGCCGTGGTTCACCACTCCACGCCAATGGGGGCTGTGGGAAGCGGCGTGGGCCGAGGGATGTGCTGGCAGCCATTCCCGCAGCCTCCATTGGGCTGGAGTGGCGAATCGCGGACAGTGGGAGCTGTGATTGTCTGAACCTGCAGACGCGGCAGGTAAACAAACTGTCCCGGCCTGGTAGGGGTTTTCCCTGAACAAGCGGCGGACCAGCTTTGAGAACCACTGGTCTAGATAATACTTAGGCCTGCCTTGAGTGCAGGGAACTGGACTAGATGACCTCTCGAGGTCCCTTCCAGTTCCATGATTCTATGATCCTCTCACCAATTTCCACTCTTCGGGACTTGGCCCTCTGGCCAGGTCACCATGTGCGTTTCCCCTTCTGGTGGTGGGGCAGGGGGAGGGAAAGAATCATGTATCAAAGTCTCTTGATACAAAATGGCAGTCTTCCCTTTATTGCTCTGATTCTGCCACTCCTCCAGTGGCTGGTAAGGATACTCGGACCCACCCTCTAATCCAGGTCCCAGCTCAAGGCCCTCTCATTGGCCTACTCCGTACCTTGCTGCTTTCCCCCTAAGCCTTACCTACCTCTCTGGCTCTCCTCCTTCTCTGGTTTTGCCAGCCCAAACTCCCCCTCCCAGGAAGTAACTGTAGACTATTTGCCTCTAATCCCAGACACACTTCCCAAGGACTCCTTCCCTGTAGCCCTTTCTGTTGCCAGATTCCCGTTGGCCTCTTCCTGTCAGCTGAGTATCCTCTAATTAAATTCTGTTACGTTGTGCAGTCTATATGGTTTTATAAAAACATGATAATAAGTTAATATAATGTAACTGGGATAGTTTTATAAAGATTTGATAATAAGTGAATATAATGCAACTGGGATATGCTTCATGCAAAAGGTCTCTTGTAAGGTATCATTACAAAGCTTAGGAGTACTTGTGGCACCTTAGAGACTAACAAATTTATTAGAGCATAAGCTTTTGTGGACTACAGCCCACTTCTTCGGATGCATATAGAGTGGAACATATATTGAGGAGATATATATACACACATACAGAGACCATGAACAGGTGGGAGTTGTCTTACCAACTCTAAGAGGCCAATTAAGTAAGAGAAAAAAACTTTTGAAGTGATAATCAAGATAGCCCAGTACAGACAGTTTGATATGAAGTGTGAGAATACTTACAAGGGGAGATAGATTCAATGTTTGTAATGGCTCAGCCATTCCCAGTCCTTATTCAATCCTGAGTTGATTGTATCTAGTTTGCATATCAATTCCAGCTCAGCAGTCTCTCGTTGGAGTCTGTTTTTGAAGTTTTTCTGTTGTAAGATAGCCACCCACAGGTCTGTCATTGAATGGCCAGACAGGTTAAAGTGTTCTCCCACTGGTTTTTGAGTATTATGATTCCTGATGTCAGATTTGTGTCCATTAATTCTTTTGCATAGAGACTGTCTGGTTTGGCCAATGTACATGGCAGAGGGACTAAATACCAAAAGGACTAAATGTAAAAAATCCATTACAATCTACATATCACACAGACTATGCTGAGAGACTGTGTCACACACTCCCAAAGAAACTGCGAAACCACCTGATCAGTATCCTATACAGCAAACAGGGAAAGATTAAGAATGAGCTCTCAAAACTGGATACTCTCATAAAAAAAACAACCTTCCACACAAACTTCCTCATGGATAGACTTTACAAAAACTAGACAAGCCATTTACAAGACAAACTTTGCCTCTCTACAAAGGAAAAAGGAAACTAAACTATCTAAACTGCTACATGCCACAAGCAGCCACAACAGTAGTTCCCTTAACCCACCCAGCAATATTGTTAATCTTTCCAGCTATACTCTTAGCCCAGCAGAAGAGTCTGTCCTATCTCGGGGCCTCTCCTTTTGTCCCTCCAGACCCACGAACATGATACAGTTCTGCAGTGACCTAGAATCCTACTTTCGAAGTCTCCGACTCAAAGAATATTTCCAACATACCTCTGAACAGCATACTAACCCACAGAATCCCCCCCTACCAGCACTACAAAAAAAAAGGATTCTACATGGACCCCTCCGGACAGTCGAAACAACAGACTGGATTTCAACATAGATTGCTTCCGTCAACGTGCAAAGGCTGAAATTGTGGAAAAGCAACATCACTTGCCCCATAACCTCAGCCATGCTGAACACAACGCCATCTACAGCCTCAGAAACAACCCTGACATCATAATCAAAAAGGCTGAAAAAGGAGGTGCTGTCGTCATCATGAATAAATTGGAATATGACCAAGAGGCTGCTAGACAGCTCTCTAACACCACATTCTACAGGCCATTATCCTCTGATCCCACTGAGGATTACCTAAAGAAACTACACCATCTGCTAAAAATCTCCCTGACAAAGCACAGGAACAAATCTGTACAGACACATGCCTAGAACCCCGACCAGGGGTATTCTATTTGCTACCCAAGATCCATAAACCTGGAAATCCTGGACGCCCCATCATCTCAGGCATTGGCACCCTAACATCAGGCTTGTCTGGTTATGTGGACTCTCTCCTCAGATCCTACGCTACCAGCACTCCCAGCTATCTTCGAGACACCACTGACTTCCTGAGGAAACTACAATCCATCAGTGATCTTCCAGAAAACACCATCCTGGCCACTATGGACGTAGAAGCCCTCTACACCAATATTCCACACAAAGATGGACTACAAGCTATCAGGAACAGTATCCACGATAATGTCACAGCTAACCTGGTGGCTGAACTTTGTGACTTTGTCCTCAACCACAACTATTTCACATTTGGGGACAATATATACCTTCAAGTCAGCGGCACTGCTATGGGTACCCGTATGGCCCCACACTATGACAACATTTTTATGGCTGACTTAGAACAACGCTTCCTTAGCTCTCGTCCCCTAACGCCCCTACTCTACTTGTGCTACATTGATGACATCTTCATCATCTGGACTCATGGAAAAGAAGCCCTTGAGGAATTCCACCATGATTTCAATAATTTCCATCCCACCATCAACCTCAGCCTCGATCAATCCACAGAAGCGGTCCATTTCCTGGACACTACTGTGCTAATAAGCGATGGTCGCATAAATACCACCCTATACCGGAAACCTACTGACTGCTACACTTACCTACATGCCTCCAGCTTCCATCCAGGACACACCACACGATCCATTGTCTACAGCCAAGCTCTAAGATATAACCGCATTTGCTCCAATCCCTCAGATAGAGACAAGCACCTACAAGATCTCTATCAAGCATTCTTAAAACTACAATACCCACCTGCTGAAGTGAAAAAACAGATTGACAGAGCCAGACGAGTACCCTGAAGTCACCTCCTACAAGACAGGCCCAACAAAGAAAATAACAGAACACCACTAGCTGTCACCTTCAGCCCCCAACTAAAACCTCTCCAGCGCATCATCAGAGATCTACAACCTATCCTGAAAGATGATCCTTTACTCTCACAGATCTTGGGAGACAGACCTGTCCTCGCTTACAGAGAACCCCCCAACCTAAAGCAAATACTCACCAGCAACCACACATCACTGAACAAAAACACTGACCCAGGAACCTATCCTTGTAACAAAGCCCGATGCCAACACTGTCCACATATCTATTCAAGTGACATCATCATAGGACCTAATCACATCAGCCATACCATCAGGGGCTCGTTCACCTGCACATCTACCAATGTGATATATGCCATCATGTGCCAGCAATGCCCCTCTGCCATGTACATTGGCCAAACCGGACAGTCTCTACGTAAAAGAATTAATGGACACAAATCTGACATCAGGAATCACAATACTCAAAAACCAGTGGGAGAACACTTTAACCTGTCTGGCCATTCAATGACAGACCTGCGGGTGGCTATCTTACAACAGAAAAACTTCAAAAACAGACTCCAACGAGAGACTGCTGAGCTGGAATTGATATGCAAACTAGATACAATCAACTCAGGATTGAATAAGGACTGGGAATGGCTGAGCCATTACAAACATTGAATCTATCTCCCCTTGTAAGTATTCTCACACTTCTTATCAAACTGTCTGTACTGGGCTATCCTGATTATCACTTCAAAAGTTTTTTTTCTCTTACCGGTACTTAATTGGCCTCTCAGAGTTGGTAAGACAACTCCCACCTGTTCATGGTCTCTGTATGTGTGTATATATATCTCCTCAATATATGTTCCACTCTATATGCATCCGAAGAAGTGGGCTGTAGTCCACGAAAGCTTATGCTCTAATAAATTTGTTAGTCTCTAAGGTGCCACAAGTACTCCTGTTCTTTTTGCGGATACAGACTAACACGGCTGCTACTCTGAAACATTACAAAGCTTATAATCTACTGAGTGTGATCATCCTATTTGTAGAAATGTACCACTCTTGTATCTAAAACTAGAAATATAAAATATAACTCTGAGGTCCTATTGTAATTATGTAAAGTGTGGGCCATTAATGATGGTTTGGAATCTTGATGACTCCCATTAACAAGGACCATTGTCTGCAGATGGCTGTGTTTACCTGTTAGTCTTCCTATGTGTGTGCTGGCAAGTGGGCAATGAAGTCTTGCAGTGACATGTGATCATGTCACCTGAACTGGAATCCATCTTTAACCTGGTGCTTTTCCAGTGAGGGGGGGTGGAAACCCAGAGGGACAAAGGGTTCCTGCCTTATGCAAAAGATATATAAAGGGGTGGAACAGAACAAAGGGGGAGAGGAGCCATCATGAAGAATCCCCTAGCTATCACCTGAGCTGGAACAAGAGCTGTACCAGGGGAAAGAATTGTGCCCAGGCCTGGAAGGTGTCCAGTCTGGGAAAAACTTACTGAAGCATCTCTGAGGGTGAGATTATCTGTATTTAGTTTGATCAGACATAGATTTGCACATTTTATTTTATTTTGCTTGGTGACTTACTTTGTTCTGCCTGTTACCTCTTGGAACCACTTAAATCCTATTTTCTGTATTTAATAAAATCACTCTTTATTTAGTAATTTACTCAGAGTATGTATTAATACCTGGGGGAGCAAACAACTGTGCATATCTCTCTATCAGTGTTATAGAGGGCGAACAATTTATGAGTTTACTCTGCATAAGCTTTATGCAGGGTAAAACGGATGTATCTGGGTTTAGACCCCATTGGGAGTTGGGCATCTGAGTGCTAAAAACAAGCATACTTCTGTGAGCTGTTTTCAGGTAAACTTGCAGCTTTGGGGCAAGTGATTCAGACCCTGGGTCTGTGTTGGAGCAGACAGTAGTGTCTGGCTCAGCAAGACAGGGTGCTGGAGTCCTGAGCTGGCAGGGAAAACAGGAGCAGAGGTAGTCTTTGCACATCAGGTGGCAGCTCCAAAGGGGGTTTCTGTGATCCAACCCATCACAAATTCCTGCTCCAGGTGCAGCCTGGGCAGTTAATTGGCCCATTTAGCCATCTTAACCCTTCCAGGCCTTGTGTGGCGTGGACACCCCCATCACAATCGCTATAAGTCTGTGCTGTGAATTCAAGAGCAGCACCAGAAGACCAAGAGAGACTAAGGCCTTGGCTACACTGGCAATTCACAGTGCTGCACTTGCTGCGCTCAGGGGTATGAAAAAACACCCCCTCTCAGCGCAGCGAGTGCAACGCTGTAAAGCGCTAGTGTAATCAGCGCCTGCAGCGCTGCAAGCTATTCCCCTCAGAGAGGTGGAGTACTTGCAGCGCTGCGAGAGAGCTTTCGCAGCGCTGGCGGCGCGAATACACTCGCGCTTCACAGCGCTGCCGTGGCAGCACTGCTGCGGCAGCGCTGTGAATCCGCGATTGTACCCAAGGCCTAAGAGTTATCCAGTCTCATTTGGTGTCTATTGAGCCATAATGTGCAATCTGACCTTGCTGAAATTAGAAACCATGTGATCCATGAAGAATTAAACAGCTCTGGCTTTGAACCAATATAGTTATATGAGTAATGAGTTTGGCCCAATAAGCCAGTCTACTGAATGAGTGCTCCAGCGAGGCTCATCCATCCCTATCATGAGGGGATGAAAAGAATCCCTCTAAAAACATTGGAAAGGAGATTCTAACACAGCATAGAATTCAACAGAGAATCTAGATCTTCCTAGCCTGGTAGGAATGATCCACGGTACACAATCACACATACTTGTGCAGCTTACTATCCTGAACATAACATCCTTAGTTATTCATTTTACTGTATGCAACCTAGCAGCCTGTTCTCCAAATCATATTTTGGACTATAAACTGTATTATAATCATAGTCATAGACTTTAAAGCCAGAAGGGACAATTATGATAATCTAATATGACCTCTTGCCATAGAACTCCATCCAGTAATTTTTCCATCAAGCCCCTCATATAAGACCATGAGTACCTCATTATTTGCCATGAATATGGAATTATTTAACAGAGAGCTGAGGGATGCACAGGTACCAGGAATGGGTATAGGTTCCTCTGTAACTGGAGGAAGAATAGTTGACTGGAAATGATAAATTTGAAAACAACTGTCTAGCTCAGGTAAAGAGCTTGATAAAGAGATACATCTATTTGTTTTTTGTGTCAGTGGTTTTGCTGACAATGAAAAAATGGTACAATATTGCCAACAAAGAAGACAACCCTGAGCAAACAGATTGTAGAGGTTGACATATGATTTGAGGAATTTGATAGTGATGCGGCAGCTGGTGGACATAAGCCCCCCACTATAGGAATCAAAAGAAATGGAGTGGGAAGTGATAGAGACAATTCAGTGTACTATTACTGCAGGGTCACAGTCTGCAGTTATGTGCTTAAGCAGCTGTCAGAACTGAATGCTTCTTTTTAAGGACTCTGAAGTAATCTCCAGTGTGACGCAGTCCCAGGACTTCCTTTCCAAGTTTGGTTGTATCATAATTGGTAAAGGCAATCTTGAATCCAAAGCAGGAGTTGGGAAATGTTAGGCTGCCAGCATCATTGCCCTGAGATGAGAAGAGATGCCTTTTTCCACCCTGAAAAGTCTCTCCTACTATCCCTGAGCCCAAAGAATAAATAATATGAATGTGACTCATTCAAAGTACACTAAACACAAGTTGGGATGATCCAACAGCCATTTTGTGCGTCTGAAATACATGTTATGTAATGGCTGACAGCAACAAAGCCTGAGAAACAATTGCTTTAAAAAAAACACTATAAACCAAAGTGAAGACTAACCATTTAAAAAGAAATAAAAGGTGGAGGAAAATCATCCCGGAAATTGTATTCTAGCACAATGGAAAAAAAATCATGTCTGGTTAAAGGCAAATTGTCAAGAAATCTGCCAATAACTGGGGAAAAAAAACCAAAACAAACCTGAACAGAGGGAGAATGGGCCATAAGCCTCTTCTTGACTTCAGTCTTCATGCCAGCATGCATGTGTGCTGAGACCCCTGTTGTAATTGCAAAACTGGTGACCTGTGGAGATTTTCATGAAGAAAAACAGAAATATCTAGCTGTATCACAAAAACATAATAATAAAAAAGGCTGTTTCCCCAAGTTTGGCATAAATCCAAACTTTGTACAAGTGGACACATTTTTTAGTCTCACCTTAATGCAAATGTTTACTGAGCCTTCTAAGCAGGATAGTTCTGAAAACTCAATTATTAATGAGTTGTAATGGATCTTATGTGCCTGAAAACTCTACATATTTAATTTAGTTTTATCTTCCTAATCCATCTTGCTTCACTGGGAAAAGGATAAACTAGATGACCTATAAAATTGTTTCCATCTGTAATTTCTACAAATCTATGTTCTTCATGCTGAGGAAAACTAAAGGGATTAAGCACAAAGCAGCTCTTAAAATATACAGGACCATATGAATCAATTGAGGCTAGTAGGATTATTTTTTAGAATATAAATTATTTACTTTTTTATCATGAGCTGGGAGGTCTACATAGAAAAATAGCCTCACATTATTTGTTCCTTAAGAGAAAACCATCTTTAAGATCATTTTGTAAGTTGACAAATTTACTGTATAGAAGCAATGAAACAATTTCAGGAGACATTCTGAGCTATGAAAATATATAAAGATCATTTGAAAGTCTTTCCAGCCTTACCCAATAAAAATATGCAAGTCTATAATTTACAGTATGTAGCTAATATTTTTCTCTTCAGCAAATGTCATTCTATGGTGAAGCACAGTTTTCACCTTAGGTATCATGTTGACTGTAAAATTGTTTTAACAACAAAAGTTTTAAATCTATTACTTAATTGCCATCAGCATATGATGAAAGACCATTAGAAAAATAAATATTATATCCATCTACAGTAAATGTATACTACAATATTACCCAAGCAACTTAAATATTAGTCTACATTTTCTTAGTAGTCTCACTACTTCATGGAAGAACAATGGAATGTGAACTCCAATGTCTGTCAGTCTTAAGCCCTGATTCTGCAAAAGGTCACCCCCTCAAGGAAATATACAGCTGTGCAGAATCCCACACACAGCCTCTGGAGAGATTCCATCTGCAGCTCTTTAAAGAGGGACACACTCCATACAAAGTGACCCATTTCCTGACTCAGCACAGTAGCCAGCACAGGTTTCTTTCCTTTAGGAAAGCCTAGATATATATAAGACCCATTTGAGAAAGAATCTCTCTTTCTTTCTCCCTCTCTCATCTGCTTGAGTGACAAGTGGATGAGG
Source organism: Chrysemys picta bellii (assembly GCF_011386835.1). Classification (NCBI taxonomy): domain Eukaryota; kingdom Metazoa; phylum Chordata; order Testudines; family Emydidae; genus Chrysemys; species Chrysemys picta. Next base: position 85,100,028 of record NC_088795.1, read on the forward strand.
TTTGGCACGCCATTGGAAAGGGCACAGCAGCTTTTCCCAAGAGTAAAGAAAAAATGAGCAATGTGGAATATTTAATTCTCAGAGAAGGTTGCATTAGTAAACTGCTAAACCCATTTAAAACCAGAATTGAAGGGCAGGTGTACACTACAACCATATGTTATGTTGACTTACAGTCACCGCAGTAGTGTTCACACTGCCCCTTTCTCTTGGTAGTGCGCGTCCTCACCAGAAGCACTTCCACCAACTGAAGAGGGTCAATGTGAGGGGCAGAGAGCCAAGGATCTCAGCTCTGCACAGCTTGCCAATGGGAACCTAGCTGGCCCCCAGGGCTCTCTGCTCCCCACTCCCAGCTGGGAGCAGGGAAGGGGGGGCAGCTGCCTGGGTTTCTCAACTTCCTGCTCCAAGCTGGGTGCTTGGAATCAGCCACCCAGTCTTCTCACCTTCCTGAGCAGGAAGCTTCTGAGGGTATGTCTACACTACGACAGTAGTTCAATTTTACTTAAAGCAAATTTGTGGAACCGATATTACAAAGTCGAACGTGTGTATCCACACTAAGGACAGCAATTCAACTTTGTGAGTCCACACTAACGGGGCAAACATCGACTTTGGAAGCGGTGCACTGTGGGTAGCTATCCCACAGTTCCCGCAGTCCCCGCTGCCCATTGGAATTCAGGGCCGAGCCCCCAATGCCTGCTGGGGCAAAAAAATGTGTCGAGGGTGGTTTTGGGTAACTGTCAACCCTCACTCCCGCCCTCCCTCCGTGAAAACACCGGTGGGCAATCAGTTCGTGCACTTTTCTGGTGATTGACAGCACGGACGCCACAGCACCGCGAGCATGGAGCCCGCTGCGATCATCACTGCAGTTATGGCCGTTGTCAACACCTCGCACCTTATCATGCACCTTTTTCAGAGGCAGATGCTGAGAAATCGGGTGAGGAGGCTACGGCAGCGCGGTGAGGACATTAAGTCTGAGAGGGGCACAGACCTCTCACAAAGCACGGGACCCTGCACCGTGAACATCATGGTGGCAATGGGTCATGTTGATGCTGTGGAACGGCGATACTGGGCCGGGGAAACAAGCATGGACTGGTGGGACTACATAGTGCTGCAGGTTTGGGATGAATCACAGTGGCTGCGAAACTTTCAGATGTGTAAGGGAACTTTCCTGGAACTTTGTGAGTTGCTGTCCCCTGCCCTGAAGCGCAAGGACACCCGGATGCGAGCAGCCCTGACTGTCCTGAAGCGAGTGGCCATAGTCCTCTGGAAGCTTGCAACGCCAGACAGCTACCGGTCAGTCGCCAATGAATTTGGAGTGGGCAAATCTACCGTGGGGGTTGCTGTGATGCAAGTAGCCAACGCAATCATTGAGCTATTGCTCTCAAAGGTAGTGACCCTGGGAAACGTGCAGGTCATCATAGATGGCTTCGCTGCGATGGGATTCCCAAACGGCAGTGGGGCTATAGATGGAACTCACATCCCTATCCTGGGACCGGACCACCAGGCCAGCCAGTACATTAACCGAAAGGGCTACTTTTCAATGGTGCTGCAAGCACTGGTGGACCATAGGGGATGTTTTACCAACATCAACGTTGGATGGCTGGGCAAGGTTCATGATGCTTGCGTTTTCAGGAACTCTGGTCTGTTTAGACGGCTGCAGGAAGGTATTTACTTCCCGGACCACAAAATAAATGTGGGGGATGTGGAGATGCCTATAGTCATCCTTGGGGACCCAGCCTACCTGCTAATGCCCTGGCTCATGAAGCCCTATACAGGCGCCCTGGACACTGAAAAAGAATTCTTCAACTACTGGCTGAGCAAATGCAGAATGGTGGTGGAGTGTGCTTTTGGACGTCTGAAGGGGAGATGGAGACGCTTACTGACTCGCTCTGATCTCAGCGAAACCAATATCCCCATTGTTATTGCAGCTTGCTGTGTGCTCCACAATCTCTGTGAGAGCAAGGGGGAGACATTTATGGCGGGGTGGGAGGTTGAGGCAAATCGCCTGGCTGCTGACCAGACACCCGGGCGATTAGAAGAGCCCAGCGGGACACGCTGTGCATCCGGGAAGCTTTGAAAGCTAGGTTCCAGAGTGAGCAGGGTAACCTGTGACTATTACATTTGTTTAAACAGAAGCTGAACCTGCTCCCGTTTCTTTACCCAGTTAATGTTGACTATCCTCTCCAGTTATGTTGTACTTAAAGTACTGCACAGGATCTTTTCAGGGGGAATAAGGCAAAACGCCACATTTATTAGTAATACATGTATTCATTAACACTGTATCATATGCATATAATATATTACACTTACACTCACACACACACACAAACACACTCCGTCTTGTTGTTACCAATTAGTTGCTCCCCTTAACTTCACTGGCCAGGTGAGTTAGATAGGGGAGGGGGTGGAGCCGGGCTTCTGCCGATCCGGATCGATGCTCCCATGTTGACAAGACGAGACCCGGGGTCCTCTGCAAGACACCTCACTTTTATAGCAGCTTCCCTCTCCTGCAAATCTGTACCAGATTCAAACTCTGTGTCTGTGTCCATTGGTCCTTTGTGCTGCTTCCTTCTGGGTGTTGTCCCAATGCTGCAAAGAGGGTGTTTCCAAAAGAAGGTGCTTGCTTCTAACCCCCGAGGCCGTCGGTATGTCTGCTTGTCTTTAATGAGCCCACTTGACACGTTTTATTGTCCTTGGGTCTGGCTCCCAGCCCCTTTCCAACAGTTGAGGCTGTCTGGAGGTGCTGCCTTCCATGCCTTGCTCATCCACACCTCATTCATTCAACAGGGCAATTGATTAAGAGTGGGGGGGGGAGGGAAGAGCTCTTGTTCTACTGCTAGCAAAAAGAAATTTTTCTTCTATCTTATTCTATCCTTAGGGGCTATAATATTATACCAAGGGCAATGCAAAGTTTCTAAGGCCAGGTCTACACTACCCCCCTAATTCGAACTAAGGTACGCAACTTCAGCTACGTGAATAACGTAGCTGAAGTTCGAAGTACCTTAGTTCGAACTTACCTTGGTCCACACTCGGCAGGCAGGCTCCCCCGTCGACTCCGCGGTACTCCTCTCGCCGAGCTGGAGTACCGCAGTCGACGGCGAGCACTTCCGGGTTCGACTTATCGCGTCCAGACTAGACGCGATAAGTCGAACCCAGAAGTTCGATTGCCAGCCGCTGAACTAGCGGGTAAGTGTAGCCAAGGCCTAAATGAGGCTTTGATACAAAGTCCCATGAAAACAGAGGTCACACGTGGGTAGACCCACCACAAGGTTATATGAAGAGGCACAATGTAAAGTCATATGAAAATTATCAGAGATTGATCTACAGTTACCAACCACCTCCCCCCCCACCTTCCAACACACCTTTAAAAATAAAATAAATGAAACTTTGTTCATTAACACCATTTTCTTTATTAAGGATTTCACAGTAAAGTGTTGAAACTGGGACGCAGACTGTGGTGGGGAGCGGGTGTAGTGATGGAAAGGACGCTTCTAAACTCGAGGAATGACAGGCTCCTGCTCCTAGAGAGGTCCGCAGTGGTGGATTGGTTGTTTCAACGGAGACTGCCACCCCTCCTTTTTGGGACTCTGTGTGTGGGGGCTATGTGACTTTGTGGCGGGGGAGGGCGGTTACAGATCCCCTGCTGTGTGGCTCTGTCATGCAGGCTAAGGACCGCTGCATAAGATCTGTAACAGCCCTCCCCTGCCACAAACTCACATAGCCCCTCCCACACAGAACATGAAAACCACCTCCCAGACTGACCAGTGTGCCTAGTGATTGCAATGTGTGTGTGACCTTCTGCTGAACCTGCCCCCGTGTCTGTACCCTGGTAAAGGTGACTGTCCTCTCCAATTACCAACCCCCTTCCCCCCCCTTCAAACACTGTCCTCTAAAAGAACATGACGGAAACAGTAATTACCAGAAACTTATTTTTTATTAAGAACTACACAGATAGGGGATGAAACTGGGACGGAGGCTTGGGTGAGGTGCCTTTGGAGGGAAGGAAAGGACTTATCAAATCTTTAGGAATGAGAGCCTTCTGCAATTTGAGCAGTCTGCAGGGGTGGAGTGACTGTTTTCACGGCCCCTGCCACCCCTCCTTCTTGGGACATTGGGTGAGGGGGGGATGGGACTTTGTGGTGGGGGAGGGCGGTTAGAGATAGAATGCAGGGGGGCTCTGTCCTTCTGCCTCCGGTCCTGCAGAATATCTACAAGGCGCCGGAGCATGTCCGTTTGCTCCCTCATTAGTCCAAGCAGCGTTTGAGTCGCCTGCTGGTCTTTCTGCCGCCACCTGTCCTCCCTTTCGCTGTGTGATCGGTGGTATTGTGACATGTTCTCCCTCCATTGGGTGTACTGTGCCGCCTCGGCTCGGAAACAGACCACAAGTTCTGAGAACATCTCGTCCCGTGTCCTTTTCTTTCGCCACCTGATCTGCACCAGCCTCTGGGAGAGGGATGCCGGGGTAGCTCGGGAGACGCTCGCAGCTGTGGGATGGGAAAAAGGGAGTGAATTCCTCAAAAAGATACATTTTTGCAAACAATGAATATAGTCTTTCTCTGTGAACAAGACCATGCACAGTACCTATCACATGTGCACTCAGTACAAAGTTGAATTTTCTGTCTTCACCTTGAGTGCCTGGGGTCTTGCTGTACAGATCACACAAGCGGGGCCGGACACTGGAATTCTGCTAGCAGGCGGCCATGGTAAGCCGTAGACTTTTGGCTGCTTAAAGCTTAATTTACAGCAGTGCCCTCCTTTCACATTCCAAGCAATGCTCCTAGCGTTGGCGAGTTCCTGCTGCCGGCGATCCGGCCGGCATGAACTCTGCCCCTGTCCCAACCCCATCGCGGCTGTCCCCGGGAAAGATCCCTGCATGCTGCCGGTGAACCACTCAGCAGGAACGGTTCGCCTCCCCGCCCCCACCACATGGCTGGGCTCGGGAAAGATCCCTGCACACTGCTGGCGAACCGCCCCCATCGCATGGCTGTAAACTGCCAGTTACAGTTATTTAAAGGGACAGGCAATCAGTCCCAATACTAAAATTCCCCTAATTCAAAGCAGGTCACCATGAGTCATATCACTCTGATGAAGATTACGAAGACAGAGAAAGGCCACATGCTGCGTGAATGCCAGCAAACACCAGGGCCGTATGCCGCCATGCTTTGCCAGGCAATGATACCAGAGTACCTGCTGCTAGCCTGGCACGGAAAAGTTTCCTACCATGGAGGAGGCAATAAGGCCACTCTCCCCAGGAACCTGATGCAAAGGCTTTCACATTACCTCCAGGAGAGCTTCGTGGAGATGTCCCTGGAGGATTTCTACTCTATCCCCAGACATGTTAACAGACTTTTCCAGTAGCTGCACTGGCAAGGACTAAAAAGTTAAGCGCCTAGGGCAAACTAATCATTAAAAACCCATTGCTAACATACTATGCCTATTCTATTCAAAATAAATGTTTAAAACACTTACCTACTGATGTTTCCCCTGATTCACGGTCCGGGTTACCACCTTGGGAGGGTTGGTAGGGGATCTCCGTGAGGGTGATGAAGAGATCCTGGCTGTCGGGGAAATCAGTGTTGAAAGCGCTGTCGACTGCCTCGTCCTCCTCATCTCCTTCCTCATCTTCCCCGTCCGCGAACAGCTCCGAGGAAGCGGCCGTCGACAATACCCCATCGTCAGAGTCCACGGACAGTGGTGGGGTAGTGGTGGCGACTGCACCTAGAATGGAATGCAGTAGAAATGGCATGTCTGGGGCTGGGATCCGGAGCATCCATTTGACTCTTTGGTCTTCTGGTACGCTTGTCTCAGCTCCTTGATTTTCACGCAGCACTGCATTGCATCCCGGCTGTATCCTCACTCTGTCATGGCTTTTGAGATCTTCTCGTAGATCTTCGCATTCTGTCTTTTCGATCGCAGCTCGGAAAGCACGGACTCATCGCCCCACACAGCTATCAGATCCAAGACTTTCCATTCCTCCATGCTGGGGCCCTCTTTCTATTCAGCGATTGCATGGTCACCTCTGCTGGAGAGCTCTGCATCATTGCCAGTGCTGCTGAGCTCACCACGATGTCCAAACAGGAAATGAGATTCAAACTGGCCAGACAGGAAAAGGAATTCAAATTTTCCCAGGGCTTTTCCTGTGTGGCTGGTCAGAGCATCTGAGCTCAGACTGCTGTCCAGAGCGTTAACAGAGTGGTGCACTGTAGGATAGCTCCCGGAGCTATTAGCGTCAGATTCCGTCCAGACTAACCCTAATTCGACATGGCCATGTCGAATTTAACGCTACTCCCCTCGTCGGGGAGGAGTACAGAAATCGATTTAAAGAGACCTCTATGTCGAAATAAATAGCTTTGTTGTGTGGACGGGTGCAGGGTTAATTCAAATTAATGCTGCTAAATTCGACATAACCTCCTAGTGTAGACCAGGCCTGAGCAGCAGCTTGGCTAGGAGCAGGGAGCCAGGGGTAGCTGGACTCCAGCTGCCCAGTATTCTGGTCATTTTCAGGGCTCCATAGCCATGAAATTGACAAGACACTCAACAGCCGCTGTAAGGAACTCAGGCCTTGGCTACACTTACCCGCTAGTTCGGCGGCTGGCAATCGAACTTCTGGGTTCGACTTATCGCGTCTAGTCTGGACGCGATAAGTCGAACCCGGAAGTGCTCGCCGTCGACTGCGGTACTCCAGCTCGGCGAGAGGAGTACCGCAGAGTCAACGGGGGAGCCTGCCCGCCGAGTGTGGACCAAGGTAAGTTCGAACTAAGGTACTTCGAACTTCAGCTATGTTATTCACGTAGCTGAAGTTGCGTACCTTAGTTCGAATTAGGGGGGTAGTGTAGACCTGGCCTCAGTGTCCTAACTACACCAGTATAAGCCCTACTCCTTTTGTGGAGGTAGAGTTATTATGTCCATGTTGTAGGGCACTTACATCGTGGACAAGGCTGTAGTGTGCACACTGACATAATTAGGTCGACATAAGGTGCCTTATCTTGACCTAACTGTGTAGTATAGACAAGGCCTAAGAGAGCTCTTTCAATTCTTAAACAGCAGAATCTAATTTTGAGAAATCCGGGAATGAAACAATGTTATTATAGTAGAATATTGGCTTCTATAAGCTATATATCACTGGGAATCCATAAGATCTTGTCACAGCTCTTAAAAGCCTTATAAATACAAAACGATGATATCACAAAATATTTAATACTTGCTGAAGGGGGTACCATGGGAAGTGGGTATTACATTTTCTTTTATATGATAAATCTACGATTTCAACCACTGCTTCTCTGATACAGTGGAGTTAAAGAGACCAAAATCTGGAAATGAGGTGTTTAGTGAAAGAATTGGAAAAAGCTTGAAAAATGTTCGGTGACAAGCTACTATACAATGTATATATTGCTTTCCCTAGCAATTTCTTTGCTTGGTAGGAGGAATAAAGAATTAAAGTTTTGATAGCTTCTGATAATCCTAGCAAACCTTTGTAGTTAGTCAATGAACATTCAGATTTCATCACACTTTAACAAGAACTGTAAAGACACAAGATTTGCTGTATGTGAGCTTAGGACTCTGCATGAGGAGACAGGTAAAAGAAGCATGAATCTGGAAAATCACAGATAATAATGGGGGAGGGGGAATGAAAGGTTTGTCTAGTGGCTAAAGCACAGTATTGAGAATCACATGATCTGGGATCCACTCCTCAACCTTAAACAAGTCACTTAACTGCTCTGTTCCCATTGTAGAACAGAAACAAAAAATCAAAACAAAAATGCGGTAGCTGATGCAAAGAGAGTGGGAAACTGTCTTTATATCCCAGATTATGGATTAGCGTGGTATAGAGAAGTCCCCGCAGGCCTAGAGCTCATGTAGCTGGCTCCAGCTCCTACAACACCCATCTTCAGCATTGTCATAGGCATTGCTTAGGGGGAATGTCAGAGGAGAGAGGGAGCAAGGCCACAATGCAATACATTCTGGTTTGATGCATGGTCCCTTGGAGACTGTTACCAGCTGGTGAAGTTTGGGGCAGCTGCCAAGCTGTTCTTAAGTCCTCAGGGGATGGAGAACCAGTCAAAGGATCAGGCTCCCTAACAGACCTGTTGTGGCCCTTTGGATCCGGTGTGCAGTACAGAATCTGTGCTAATCTTTTTTAGACATATCCAGTAATTTTTTGTTATTAAAGATTATTAATACAAGTACTATCAGCACTAGTGCTCATGAACTGCCCTAGAATATTTTTAAAAAACAACTATTTAAACACTAAAAGCTAAAAAAATGTAATAAAGTCATATATTTCACTTTTAAGTTTCTAAAGGCTTAATGCAAACAAAATATATTTCTTTAAATTACCCCATTACAGTAACTAATGATGTCTCACAAAATATTATCCTATTACTCCATACAGTATTATTCCTAAATGTTGTGCATTTATTATTCAACTATAAAATTCTTCCTTTTGTGTATCTATTTTCAATCAGGGATGGGCCCAAGCACCAGAGTTGGACTATGGATCCTGGCTTGAACTCTCTGAAAATTCAAGGTATCCGTGTATGGCCCCAATCTGTAATAAACCAAACCAAATCCCAGATCCAAAATTTAATCCAAACCTTCTCAAATTTGATGGTGCTGGGATCTGAGGATTTTCTGACTCATCTCTATTTTCAGTGCAGATTTTATGTTGAAGTAATATATGTGAGTTCATTTATCCCTCCCCTAGAATAGCTGTCAATCAGACATGTTTAGGTATTTGATATACATTATATGCAATGAGAATATCTACATGTTCTTATGCCTTTCAGCAGCCATTCAGAACCCCAGGATTCTGGGGGTTGACAAAATCCAAGGAACATCTTAAAAAGCCCTGTTTTATAAAAACTTCTATGCCATTTGTGAATAATGGCTATTACTGACCTTGCACGTGATAAAAATACATTTTTGTAGGTACTACATGTCACAGTTACTGAGCAAACTGCACCTCTGCCTCTACCTAGTCTCCTCCAAGCAACTCCCTCAGATTTCATATCTTTAGTTGTCACCTCTGTTTTCGGGTTTGACTCACACAATTTTCCCATTCTCAAACCAGGCCTTGACTGTAGTGACCTACGTGTCAACTGTGATTACCTTAGTAGGTCTGACTTAGGCCATGTCTACAGTACAAACTTCAATTGATACAAGTTACATTGTTGTAAAGCCACACACGTTTGTATATTGCTTGGGCATTCTTGTCTACTTGTGTCAGCATTGTGCATACTCACCACGGGTGCCTAGGTAGATGAAAAATGTGCTGGACTTTGAGAGGTATCCCAGTGCAATGGCTTTTGGTACTTTTTTTATGGGATAATAACAGGTCACCCAGGTATTTTGGGGAGCTAGAGATCAAGTTCCCAGCATGCAACTTTCTCCATCCTATAATACATTCCACATCCCATAATCTTTTTTGAAATTCCCACAAATTTGCGAGGTGCTTGTCAGTCTCTGCTGTCGCTGACAGACGCATGGAGCCTGCAGAGCTCAGCATTATTCTCATGAGCATTGCAAACACAGGCTGCATGATTCTCCAAGACTTGCAGAACTTCAGAAACCAGTGCATCAACCAGGATCACAAAGAGGAAGATGTGGTTATCTTCATGGAGATTTCAGTGATGGACATATCGGGGGGGGGGGGGGGGAAATCTAGGTTAATGGTGATGTTCACAGAGCAACTGCAGATGGTGAAGCACCACTTCTAAGTCTGAGAAGTCAGCACCAACTGGTGGGATCACATCAAATGCAAGTTTGGGATGATGAGCAATGGCTTCAGAATTTTGGATGCAAAAGTCCATTTTCCTGGATCTGTGTGCCAAGCTTGCCCCAGCCCTACAGTGGAAAACTGAGTGGCAATCACACTATAGAAGTTTGGATACCAGACTGCTATGAATCCATGGAAAATTATTTTGGAGTTGGATGAATCGATGGAAAATTATTTTGGAGTTGGAAAATCCACATTTGAGGCCATTCTCATGCAATTAATCATCTCCTGCTACACAGGACCTGACTCTGACTATGTCTCACAGCAACGTGCAAGAAATAGTGGATGGCTTTGCAGCAATGGGGTTTTCAAACTGTAGTGGGGTGATAGATGGAAAACATATCCTTATTTTGGCACCACCCTGCCTTGATATTGAATACAACAACCGAAAGAGCTACTTTTCAATGGTTATGGAAGTGCTAGTGGATCACTGGGGATGTTTTATTGATATCAATGTGGGTTGGTCAGGAAAGGTGCATGATACTTGCATTTTGAAGAATACAGGACTGTTCAGAAAGTTGCAAGCAGGGATATTCTTTCCCAAACAGAGGATTACTGTTGGTGAGGTGGCCATGCCAGCAGTAATTCTCAGGAACCTAGCTTACTCCTTGCTCATAAAACTGTACACTGGCCATCTTGACAGCACTAAGGAAAGATTCGACTCATGGCTCAGTAGGTGCAAAATGACTGTAGAATGATCTTTTTGTAGATTGAATGGTTGCTGGCAGTGTTTACTCATTAGATTAGAGCTCAGTGAGAAAAACATTCCATGGTACAGCTGAATGTTGTGTACTTCACAACAGCCTATCTGTCTGCTGCATTTCAACATCTAGACTTCAGGGCTATTACAAGAGCACAATGTAGACCTATAAGCTTGAGGTGTTCATTTTCAGCCAGCCACAACAGTGTTCTGGCTTGGTGTCTTGAAATAATACCTGTCTTGTGTAATTTTAATTATGCTTTTTTTCTTTTTTCTTTTTTTCTTTTTTTTTTTTTTTTGCTGCTAGTTTCCATTTTGTCATGCCTGCTGCACATTATAAATACAGCTGGGCCTGATGCTATGAATTGTGTGGTGCTTGCTGTACATTTATAAATATGACTGGATGTTTTCCTAAGGCAATGAATTCTGTGGTACTCGGTGTGTGTTTATAAATATTGTTTGATTTCTTGACTGCCACTCCGCATTCTGTAATATTTATTGTGAACTGATAAAGATACTTTGATTCTCTTTGAGTTTAAAAAGTGTACAGAATCAAAATGCAAATAAACACATACAATGTCATACAAACTTCAAACATAACATAACACAGTTAAACTTTTACAATTCCTATTGAAAAAACAATTCAACATGTATGTCCTTTTGTGTAAACAAACAGATAATTCAGTGTCTATTGTGGCTACACATATACAAATCTGTGGTTTTCACTGGTCAGTGTATGTAAAGCTGAGTTTTCTTTGTTGTCCCCAGCATGGAGTGGTAGATATAAGGATGGAGTCTGTGATGCCATGTGATATGCTGAGGGTTATAAGGAGCAGCAATCATGGAGTTCTCCAAGGAGTGCAAAGGCCAATGAGTCTGGGATTTTTGGACCTGTACTTCAACCAGGGTCTGCAACATTTCGATTTGATGCCTCAGAAAACATCCTGGTGCATTTCCCACTCCTTGTCCTGCTGGGATTACCAGACTTTTTGCCTGACCTTTCTGTTTTTTTTTTTCCAAGCTGTCAGTCATCATGGTCCTCCGAGCCCGTTGTTCACAGTCCGATGCCGCACTTGCTCATAGGATCTTGGAAAACATGTCCTCCCTAGTCCTCTTCCTCCTCCTTAGCAGGGTCAGGCATTGTTAAACCACCATGCCAGAAGTTGAGGTTAAAAACAGACACATGCACTGCTAGATTTACAGTCAGAAAGGAAAAGGAGAGATACATTTCAAAATTTCTTTTCCTTATTCCTATAAATGCTTTAAATAAGAAATGCTTATTAACACTTCAGCTTTGAAACGCCTCAGCACAGCACCCCTCTTCAACTCCAACCATTAGTGAGTATGGTCTGGCATGTGGGGATAAGGGCAGTCAATTTTTTGTTGCATGAAGATATAAAATTCTGGCCCCATTCCAGAGGTACAAGTATAGGGTATTGGCAGTGAATATTGGCACTATTTTTCACAGGCAGTAGTGATTTTGGCTAATATCTCACTGATTGAGGATCACAAAGGCACAGAGAACCCAGCTTCTAAGGGAGTCACCTGGCCAGTATGTAGCTAGGATGTTTGCTATGATCTCTTCAAATGCTCTACAGATTTGTTACCATTTTTTTTAAACTAACATAGTTTTCATATAAATTTAAACTAAAGCCTCTCTTGTTTCACCTAGTCTCACACCATTTATTTACTGTTTCAGTTTACACTACTCATGGAAAAAAATAGATGCCCTAATGAGATGTATGGAGAGATTTAACAAGTGTGCATGTCCATGTAAAAATAAAATCAAAACAAAATGAAATGAAATGGCATCAAGGGAACTCTACCACTGCTAGTACGAATGGTGTGGTGAGCAAATGCCTAACAAACAGCTGAAGTTATATAAATGCTTTGTGCCTGCTGCTAGGTGAACTGAGAACATTTTAACATAAAACCTTCTAAAACAGTACTGTGATCCTCCACTGCTGTAAATCAAGGTAACTCTGTTGAACTCAGTGGACCTACACTGATTTACAGCAGCTGAGGATCCAGCCTTGCTGTTTTCCAAATCGTTAATGGAATATGAAGTCTGTGTGGACTAGAGGTCTGTGAAATTCAATAGTTCCACTTTCTAGGAACTCATGTGAATGCTCTTACTGATTATGGGTTGAGAGTTTTCACAGCCCCTAACTTATTCTGAAATTTGGCTTTGGACAAACCTAGCAACTCAAAATAAAATTGAGCCTAAATTGCTGAGTTCCTTCTGGTTTCACAGTGTAATCATACAGAACTGAACATTTCATAAAGAGGAAACACAAAACAATAAATTAATTCAGGTCCACTCACAAACAGGCCCAAATTTGCCCCAAAGCAAACCTTTTGAGTAACCTTACGTCATATTGCATTTTGTAACTAGGAACAAGGTGAACAGATGCCAGCTGGTTCCCAATGAACAAAGGGTTATCTCCAGCTCAGCTATTTGCAAAGGTTTTGAGTGGAAGGTTCTAAGAATGGTTCTCCCCTGGGAGGATGGCGAGGGAATTTGGGAATTTAGGTGGTCACAGTTAGGGTTTATTTGAACCCCCAGCTGGAATGCTTTTTCCCTCTTAATTTATTTTTCCTTGCTTATATTCTTTGATCATAAATGATATCCCTTCTGAAAAGAAGCTTTTGACTGTAAGTTTTCAACTATCTAGCTAAAATTCTCTCTATCCAATTAGTCTTGAGGTTCTATGTTAATGGGTATTTCTCCCAAGGGCTTGGAACACTACCTGCCTCATCAGTACTCTGAGAACACTGCTCTACAGCCAAAATGCTTCTGAAATAAATGCAGTCAAACTTTACTAATTCTGGGTCACTGAGAACGAAAATGATGCTTAAAATTGTTGATTGGTTCTAGTTTTCAAGATATGCTATTGGGTCAGTATATATGACCCTTGACTTGGGAATGGCGGAGGATAAGTGAGTTATAAAGAGAAGGGATCTCAATTTAAACCAGAAATGACTAAAATACATCTTTGACTGGATCTATGAATAAATCTATGACTGAGTTTGGACAGTATTTGCTTTTTAGGCAAAACAATGAATGATGCAATCTGAAGCTGGTATTGCGTCATACATGATATGAATTGCATCATGTTATTCCTAGAAGTCATGGATGATGCAATCATAACGAAGCTTACATCACTCTGATGAACAAATTGCCCTATATCAGCTCTAGAAATCATACAGTGTCGTGCTCTCTTATTTGTCAGGGTTTGATTTTGCAAAGGGACACATTTCTGTTTAGCCAAAGTGAGCAGAGATGCCTCGTACTTGTGTGAACAGTGCAGATAACTTCTGCTATGTTTGTGGTGAAGTGACTTTTGCATCACGAAAGCACAGTATAAGCACTATGGTTAAGAAAGCCTATCACCTTTATTTTGGCTGCAAAATTGGAGATCAGGACAAGAGGTGGGCCCCACACATATGCTGCAACACTTGTGCAACAAATCTTCGCCAGTGGTTGAACAGGAAAAGGAAATCTATGCCTTTTGCAGTGCCAATGATTTGGAGAGAGCCAACAGATCATAGCAGCAATTGTTACTTCTGCATGGTGCCTCCAGTTGGGAAAGGTGTGTCAAAGAAGAAAAAGTGGACTGTGCATTATCCAAACATTCCATCAGCTATACGCCCAGTACCCCACGGAGAAGGACTGCCGGTTCCTGATGCACCCGAATCATTCTCACTTGAGTCAGACCAGGAAGAGGAAGAGGATGAAACTTCTGGTCCTGAACCATCAATGTCACAGGACCCACATTTTCTCCCATCCTCCTCCTCTGAACCACACCTCATAACACAAGGTGAACTGAATGATCTTGTCAGGGATTTGGAACTACCCAAGAGTAAGGCAGAGCTGTTGGGCTCCAGACTACAGCAGTGGAATCTCCTGGCAGGTGATGTTAGGGTTTCCATGTTCCGTGACCGTCAAAAGGATCTTGTCCCATTCTTCTTCATGGAAGGTGATCTTGTAGCCTGCAACAACATCGAAGGTGTGTTGGCAGCCCTCAACATCGTTCACGATCCAGATGAGTGGAGACTGTTCATTGATTCATTGAAGACGAGCCTTAAAGCTGTTTTACTGCATAATGGCAATGTTTTGCCATCAATTCCAGTTGGTCATGCAGTCCATATGAAGGAAACCTATGACAACATGAAACAACTTTTGAGGTACATAAACTATGACCAACATCAGTGGCAGCTTTGTGGCGATTTGAAGGTTGTTGCTCTCTTGCTTGGTCTGCAGACTGGATACACAAAGGACTGCTGTTTTCTCTGCGAATGGGATAGTCGTGCAAGAGATTCCCACTACATCAAGAAAGATTGGCCACTCCGACAGTCATTGGAGCCTGGGAGGAAAAGTGTTCAGCATCCACCACTTGTTGAATCAAGGAAGATTTTGTTCCCATCTTACTCATCAAGATGGGTCTGATGAAGAACTTTGTCAAGGCCATTGACAAAACACAAGCAGCTTTCAAGTACCTCCGTGGAAAATTTCCAAGGTTAAGTGAAGCTAAGATAAAGGAAGGTGTCTTTGTTGGTCCTCAGATTTATGAACTTCTTCGAGATGATGCATTTGACCATGCACTGCGCGGCAAGGAAAAGACGGCATGGAAAGCCTTCCAGTTAGTGGCAATACATTTTCTCGGAAACAACAAGGCAGACAACTACAGGTTGTTGGTGGAAAACCTCCTCAAGGCATACAAAAGCTTTGGTTGCAACATGTCACTAAAGATACATTTTTTGCACTCTCATCTAGATTTTTTTCCACCGAACTGCAGAGCAGTGAGCGACGAGCACGGTGAGCGATTTCACCAGGACATTGCAACAATGGAGAAACGCTATCAGGGCAAATGGAGCCCATCAATGCTTGCAGCCTATTGCTGGACAGTGACAAGAGATGCTCCATTTAATGAATACAAGAGACAAGCCAAGAAGCGCCGAGTAGACACTGAATAGGACTAAACTATGTACATAATAGTTTTTTGCCTTTTGTTTCATAATAAATTTTATTTATAGAACCCTTTTGCTGATTTTTAAAGTGTTACATAAACAGGACAGGTGAAATATTATCATGTAAAGCAACCATAAACACATGAAAACACCTAGGTTTACAATTTATGATTAAAACTCTACTATCTACACAATATACATAGACATAAAATGTAAAAACTTAAATATCTTAGAAACAGTAGCCAATCAGTTGTTTTAATTGTCATATTTGAATTCAGCACATCAAAATACCTAATAAATAGCACATTTTATCTCTGAAGCAGACGACTTCTCAAAAATCGTAGACCAGTGGAATCAGATAGCTTGGGGCAGAAGAGAGAAGGTTAAAAAATCAATCCTGTGTTTTCCATACTGTGAAGCTGAGCTCACTGAACTCTTTGTGTATATGTTGGGATACAAACATACATTTCTTAATCTTCTGAATTTATATTTTTCCCCTATTCTGCTAGGGGACTTTTCTAGGACCTCAGCTTATCCTAAGACTGATTAGGGCAGATAATATGGTGATCAAGCAGCAAAATTCTATTTGTTGTTATTATTGCTACTATGACGATTGCCCCTCCCCATGATAAACACAAAACTTTTAACTATGAACATAATTTCACTTATTACACTCCAATAGGGACAACTACTATCTATATTTTAATGACCAGAACTGCTAACTATACTTCTGAGGTTCTCTGGAGCCTGGAAGGCAAGAGTTCCTCCCACCAGCAGTTTAAGTAAAATTAATCCAAAGATGGTTATGAAAAGTCATACTGCAAAGGAGGAATGCATTAGCGTGTATGCTTCAAGACACTAAGTAAGTCTAGCGTCTTCTCATGCTACTGAAATTAATAATTTTCTAGACTTGCAAGCAAAACTTTCAGCTAAAAAAAATACAAATTTCTCTCATCCAACAAAGCTATAATTGTTTAAATTATATTAAGGAGCCTGAAGTTGCTATTTTATCTCAGAGAGGGCAGAGGGAAGGGTCTGGTTTGCTTTTTCATCCCTTAAAGCAGTGGTCCCTAAGCTGTGGGACGTGTCCTCGTAGTGGGGTGTGGAGGAACATTCAGGTGAGCATATGGTGGGGCCCAGGCCAGCCCCCACAGAGGGCAGGGAGGCAGCACCATGCCCCCAGCCCCACTCTGCCCCCAATCCCAGCTCCACTCTCCACTCTCCCCTGCTCCACCCGCAACCCAGCTCTTCCGCTAGCCCCAGCTCCTCCCCGCATGCCAAGGTTCACCCCCAGCTCCACCTTTAGCTCAAGCTCTGCTGCTCAGGAAGCCTTGGCTGTTCAGTAATGGGAGGGAGGGAGTCGCAGACAGATTCTGTTATTGGTAAGGGGGGTGCGATTGGAAAAGTTTGTGCACCACTGCCTTAAAAGGCTCTTTTGTTTCTGCTAGTGTTTTCACAACTATCATATTTGTCAGTAAAAATACAGTACAAAAAATGGTCAACCATTTTTCAAAAGTAATACCATTTCTATTAGACCAATCATTGATAATAAGTATGCTGAGAATATCAGATAGACACAGCATTAAACTAGTTTGGAGAGATATTAGGGAGATGTCAAAAAGAATACAGGAGAGATAAGGCTTCCAGAGCAATATAGTAATAAATCACCGAGAAGAAATAAAAGCAGGGAGAAAAAATCAGTCTTACAAAATTCATTATAACAGGGGAGAAAATAAGAGGAAGAGATTGAAAACCTTTAGCAATTCAGTAAATCCTATCAAATTGTTACAGGTGAATTCACCCATCAGTATAAGAGCCCACAAAACAGTGGAACAATCTTCATTCCTCTACACAAGCCATGTGGATATGGAGTGGGCAGGTAAAGAGGATCCACACTTAGTTAATACTGTTGAACTAGGTTCTAACCGGTCACTCTGAAGAAGGAATTTGTGGGAAGTGCAAGTCTGTGGCCAATGGGAGTGCATGAAAGCATTCCCCCAATTTCAGCCCCCAGGTGTTGAAAGAGAGTCCATGAAGAGGCTGACAGCGCCTCCTGCAAATCATGGGGTAGACTCTGCACAGAGCCTCTTTATTCAGGCTTTATATGTGGATTGTATATGATGCCTCCCTATGTCTAAAATCAAATTTCATATTTTTCAGTACGGAGAAATAAGATCCTCCCCTCTGCCCCCCAATGCTGAAAGATAATGGAACAGCAATGCCGAGGCTTGAAGGAAGTAATACACAGGCAATAGCCCCAGGAGGGCTGTGCATGTGTCAGCAACAGCATATGCCATGAGGGAAATTATATTTTCTGCTACTCCAAAGTCCTAGAATTTCTGCATTGCTTGCAAACATGTCTTGCACTTGAGGACTCCTATGCCTGAAGTTGTTTACATTGCCCTTTCACTGGGGGGTGGGGGGAAGGGGGGTTGAGAAGGCAGAATTGAGACTATTAATAAGCCATTATAAAATATGTACCGTTGTTAGTCTTTTCTACAAATCATTCCCTGATAGGACATAAGAAGCCATCCATGCTTTAAAAGCAAAAACATAGAAATCCTTCCACACCTTTTAAAAATTAAATTTAAAAGGAATCTAAATTTACAGGAAGCTTTTCTGTCACTTTGATTAATACTGTTTGTGCTTGCATGTACCACCACATCATTTACGGAGGTCAGAGTGTCTGAGGGTGATAGTGTTACATACAAAAATCAACTGCTTTAAGGCATGCTGATGTTTAGAAAATATTTGTAATGATTTGTTCCCCAATGACCTCTGCAGTTAACTTTTTGAGGACATCACACTAAGCATTAGAAAGTCCAGACTGATGGAACCAAAAGGAGTTTGGAAGTAACTAACATCCTCATTTCATGTAATTATTACTACATTGCTAGCACAATAACAAAATCCTAGGCTATTCTAGGCATTCCCTACAGAAACAGATACAGTACTATGGAAACTTCAAACTTATAACCCCAAAGTATTATTTTTGTCAGCATTATTACTTCAAGATAAGGGTCCAGTTAAGAGGGCAGTGTCCTATATTGTATCATTTGGGATTTTTGCACAAATAACACAGTATTATTTGAGGAAATCTGATATTGTTTGAGATCTTGTATAAAATAAAGTACAAAGGGATACACATTCAACATCAGAGTGTGTACGGCTGGATTTTGCCACATTTGCTCAGATTGAGTAGTAAATTATTACTCAGTCAGACTGAAATCAAGAGTAATGTACTACTCAATGTGAGTAAGGTCATGGAGGAGATTGGTGTCTTCTGTCACAAGGTGATAAAACAAGTGGGTGCAAAAAACTGATTTCAAGACTGAGCTTGATACATTTATGGAGGGGATGGTATGATGAGATGGCCTCGTGCCATTGCAGGCACATCTGTGACTATTAGTAGCAAATATCCCCAATGGCCAGAGATGGGACACTAGATGTGGAGGGCTCTGAGTTACTACAGAGAATTATTTCCCAGATGTCTGGCTGGTGGGTCTTGCTGATGTGTTCAGGGTCTAAATGATCACCATGTTTGGGATCCAGAAGGAATTTTCCCCAGAATCAGATTGGCAAAGACCCTGTTTTTTTTTTTTTTTTCACCTTCCTCTGCAACATGGGGTATGGGTCACTTGCTGGTTTAAACTAGAGTAAATGGTGGATTCTCTGTAACTTGAAAACTTTAAATCATTATTTGAGAACTTCAATAACTTAGGCAGAGTTTGTGGGTCTATTACCACAGAGAGTGGGTGAGGCTCTGTGGCCTGCAATGTGCAGGAGGGCAGACTAGAGGATTATGATGGTCCCTTCAGGCCTTATAGTCTATGCATTTGAGTCTAAAAAAACAAAAAAATCAATCATCTCAGTAAAAGACCCTGTTACTGCTCCTCCATGGAGTCTGACTTTACAAGAACATGAGTGAACAGGGGAATAAGCAAACCGATATCCCCAAATCCAGAAATACAGGTCTTACTGAATGACCATTTAGGGATGCCAGTAGCAAGACTAAATGGAATTTACTCTTATAAATCCAGCAAGAAAGTATTAAAGCCTCACCATGCCAGGTGCTGAGCTCCTCCAGTGAATTGCTGTACACCTTTAGTGGTTATTGAAATCAGTGGCAATTGAGGGAGCTCATCACAGGAAGCATGATGAGCTACTGGCCGGATCAGACCTATTCTTGTATAATGTATATAGTTTCCATCTGAATGTGAACAAACTAAATAATTAGCATTTCATTTAAAAATGTTTTCAGTACTTTAAAATTAATTCTAGAATAATTTTGGTGGTGTAAAAAAATTAACAAACTAGCCAACTCTGGATCCAATATTCATGACTAATACAGGATTACCCACGAGATTTCCAGTACTTTAAGACAACAGAGGAGCAGGAAATACTATGAGAATACACTTCTTTGTTTTATTCCTCAGCTTTCTTTACTATTCTGGTCATAACCCAGACGTATACACCAAACACCCCCCCTCCGACCCCAATGAAAAAGAATTAGAATAGTACTCATGTTCTTTTAAACCTCATAAAAGATTTGGTTAAGATTCTGAGTTTGGGGAGCGGGAGTGCTATTTTTTCTAATTAAAATCAGTTCAATATTGGGAAAATCTCTGGATTTTACAGGTTTTGGCTTGAGAGTAGGACTATTTTTAAGGGAAATTGATATTCACTGATAACTGCAGGTCCCCTTGTGAAATATATGGAACTTATTCCTTCCATTGGACCTAGAAATACAAGAACAACAATATTTTTCATTGTATTCTAGCCCTGGCCTGCTTACACTCATGGTCACGTTGTAAATGAAGAACATGTGCCCTCATGGAATTTTGCAATTTCTTCCTGTAAATCTGATAGCTAATCCTGGTAATTAATAGTAATCATACATACTAAACATGCAAACACAGTGCCCCAACTTAAAGTATGTTTTGATCTTGAGTTTGGTTTCACTCATTTAGTTGGATATAGTGTCAAGTATCAGAGGGGTAGCCGTGTTAGTCTGAATCTGTGAAAAGCAACAGAGGGTCCTGTGGCACCTTTGAGACTAACAGAAGTACTGGGAGCATAAGCTTTCGTGGGTAAGAACCTCTTTGTTTAATCCTGATCTGATGGTGTCAAATTTGCAAATGAACTGGAGCTCAGCAGTTTCTCTTTGGAGTCTGGTCCTGAAGTTTTTTTGCTGTAAGATGGCTACCTTTACATCTGCTATTGTGTGGCCAGGGAGGTTGAAGTGTTCTCCTACAGGTTTTTGTATATTGCCATTCCTGATATCTGACTTGTGTCCATTTATCCTCTTGCGTAGTGACTGTCCAGTTTGGCCAATGTACATAGCAGAGGGGCATTGCTGGCATATGATGGCATATATAACATTGGTGGACGTGCAGGTGAATGAGCCGGTGATGTTGTAGCTGATCTGGTTAGGTCCTGTGATGGTGTTGCTGGTATAGATATGTGGGCAGAGTTGGCATCGAGGTTTGTTGCATGGGTTGGTTCCTGAGTTAGAGTTGTTATGGTGCGGTGCGTGGTTGCTGGTGAGAATATGCTTAAGGTTGGCAGGTTGTCTGTGGGCGAGGACTGGCCTGCCTCCCAAGGTGAAAGTGAGGGATCATTGTCCAGGATGGGTTGTAGATCACTGATGATGCGTTGGAGAGGTTTAAGCTGAGGACTGTAGGTGATGGCCAGTGGAGTTCTGTTGGTTTCTCTTCTGGGCCTGTCTTGTAGCAGGAGGCTTCTGGGTAAACGTCTGGCTCTGTTGATTTGTTTCTTTATTTCCTTGTGTGGGTATCGTAGTTTTGAGAATGCTTGGTGAAGATCTTGTAGGTGTTGGTCTCTGTCTGAGGGGTTGGAGCAGATGCGATTGTACCTCAGTGCTTGGCTGTAGACGATGGATCGTGTGGTGTGACCGGGGTGGAAGCTGGAGGCATGAAGGTAGGCGTAGCGGTCGGTGGGTTTTCGGTATAGGGTGGTGTTAATGTGGCCATCGCTTATTTGTACGGTGGTGTCCAGGAAGTGGACCTCCCGTGTAGATTGGTCCAGGCTGAGGTTGATGGTGGGGTGGAAGCTGTTGAAAGCATGGTGGAATTCTTCCAGGGTCTCCTTCCCATGGGTCCAGATGATGAAGATGTCATCAATATAGCGTAGGTAGAGAAGGGGCATGAGTGGACGAGAGCTGAGGAAGCATTGTTCCAGGTCAGCCATAAAAATGTTGGCATATTGTGGGGCCATGCGGGTGCCCATAGCGGTGCCACTGGTCTGGAGGTATATATTGTCACCAAATTTGAAATAATTGTGCGTGAGGATAAAGTCACAGAGCTCAGCAATAAGTTGTGCTGTGTCATCATCAGGGATACTGTTCCTGACAGCTTGTATTCCATCTGTATGTGGGATTTTTGTGTAGAGAGCCTCTACATCCATGGTGGCTAGGATGGTGTTTTCTGGGAGGTCACCAATGCCTTGTAGTTTTCTCAGGAAATCTGTGGTGTCACGGAGATAGCTGGGAGTGCTGGTGGCGTAGGGTCTGAGTAGGGAGTCCACATATCCAGACAGTCCTTCAGTGAGAGTGCCAATGCCCGAGATGATGGGGCGTCCAGGATTTCCAGGTTTGTGGATCTTAGGTAGTAGATAGAATAACCCCGGTCGGGGCTCTAAGGGTATGTTGATTTGTTCCTGTGTTAGTGTAGGGAGTGTCCTGAGTAGATGATGCAGTTTCTTAGTGTATTCCTCAGTGGGATCTGAGGAAAGCGGCCTGTAGAATTTGGTATTGGAGAGTTGTCTGGCAGCCTCCTTCTGGTAGTCAGACCTGTTCATGATGACAACAGCACCTCCTTTATCAGCCTCTTTGATGATAATGTCAGGGTGGTTTCTGAAGCCTCAGAGCACCTCACCCTCCCTGATTGAACTAACCTCGTTATCTCCACAGTGATATATACCTGCTCTGGAGATTTCCATTACTTGCATCTGAAGAAGTGAGGTTCTTACCCACAAAAGCTTATGCTCCCAGTACTTCTGTTAGTCTCAAAGGTGCCACAGGACCCTCTGTTGCTTTTCATTTAGTTGGAGTTGGTCATGGTTTCAGCAGGGCATTGGACTACATGATCTCCTGAGGTCTCTTCCAACCTTAATATTCTATGAGTCTATGATTATGAAAATGGGGACCATTTGAAAAAAAAATCAGATCTGGATTTGGATTTGGAGTTTGGGAGTGTTCCAGTCTGGGTTTTGGTTGAGTCCATTCTTAATCAGTACCACTCAGATATTTCATCTTCATCATAATTTAGGCAAGTTCAAAGTAAAATTTCATTTTAGAAAGTGATGCAATAGTTACAAAAAGATGATTGGCCTCTTACAGTTGGTATGGCTACTTCCACCTTTTCATGTTCTGTGTATGTATAAATATCTTCTTTCTGCGTGTTCCATTCTATGCATCCAATGAAGTGGGCTGTAGTCCACGAAACCTTATGCTCAAATAAATTTGTTAGTCTCTAAGGTGCCACAAGTACTCCTGTTCTTTTTGTGGATACAGACTAACACGGCTGCTACTCTGAAAAAAAATGATGTTCAATCAACCTACATATTATTTCCCCAAATCACCTTGTTCACAATGTCATGATTTGAACTGGTCCAAAAACTTCCATCTAAACATTTGTTCATCTAAATACAGTAGAACCACAGAGTTATGGAAACCTCAGGAATGGAGGTTGTCCGTAACTCTGAAATGTTCATAACTCTGAACGAATCAAAGTTCGTGCTCCAGATCCAGCAACCGACACTCCAGGCCAGGATTCAGCAGCAGCTGAGCTCCTTACTCAGCCCTGGTATGAGTTTGCAAGCTTGCTGCTACCTGATTGGTTACTTCCAGTTTCACATAGTGTGCAGTTGACCAATCCGTCTGTAACTCTGGTGTTCATATCTTTGAGGCTTGTTATATGCTGTTTTGTTGATGCCAAAATGTTTAGCAGAAATGTATCTATTATTGAAGTTTTTGAAGGCAAAGTTTCTCAGGTCCAGGGTGGATTCTTGAGTCACAGAACAAGCAAGAGATCCAAATTGAAAACCTGATCTTTTGACACAATTCTATTTCACAAAAATGTTTGAAAGGTTTTGTTTTCTTTCCAGTGCACAATGGAAACAAATTTTGAAACCTCAAAAATTGCTGCAAACTAGAATAGTCATTCTCCTGCTAGCTCTAGTCATAAAGCACTACAGGTGATAAAGAATATAATTAAACTTCTTAAAGTGCTCTTGTAGCCTAAGCTTTATTATATACTGTAAGTTAAGGAAAGATCTGAGTGCTGCTGTCAAGGGAGTAATTAAGAATAGTTTAAATCTGCAGGGGAGCTCTTTCTATAACCATTTAAACCTCAAGAAGTAGGGAAACTTCCTTAATAATGCCTAAAAATAATTGACTGAGACCAATGATCTTTGCTATCATGTTATTTACCTAATCCACTTCAGTATATGCCACACACCTCCATGTTTTTCTTTACTGTGTACCACTTTACAGACGCTCACTATTCTACTCCTCATCTTACTATATAAGGAATACTTAATACTTAGTCTTGCTATGAGTGCAGGGGACTGGACTAGATGATCTGTTGAGGTCCCTTCCAGACCTATGATTCTATGATTCTAAGTCATATCTAATTGATACCCTAAGATACAATACTTCTACATAGAGAGATTAACTGTATTTCACAATAAGAATTTAATGCAATTTTTTTATCCATATCTTAAATATCCCATCTGAGAAAAATGTATGTGGCTTGAAAAAAAAACTACATTTTGGCAGGTGTTGTTTTGGGTTACACAACAAAAAAAGAGGACTTATCAAAGCATTTCTGCGAAAGTAATTCTGTACTTTAGTGTGCCAATATCAACTAATTTGTATTTGGATGGTAACTGTTGGTATTCATATGGTAAGTGCCAGAGGAAGGGATTTTTAAATCATTAACTTGTTAAGATTTTATAACATAAAACCATAGATTTGCCTAAACAGGAATACATGGAAACAAAAATGCATTCTCCTAGATAGTTGACTGGAAAAGTGTCTGAAAGTGATATCATTTCAAGAGTCAACAAAGTTATTACATTTTACACCCTAATAATTTGTAAGTAATTATATAAAAATTAGAACTATGTAATAATTACTATGGACTTGTATGAGCTTCAAGCTATAGTTAGTGTTAGTCATAGATGTCTTCCAAAAGAGATGTTTAGATCAAGGGCTAGATTCACAATGGGGATTTAGATGCCTAACTTCCACGTTAGGCCCCTAAATCCAGCATTGAGTTGCCACCATAATTCACAAAACCCACCTCTCAATGGCTGTCTAACCCTGTAGGCACTGAAAGTCCCTAGGTGTCTAAGGGTATGTTTACACTGCAATTAAAAACCTATGGCTGGCCTGTGTTAGCTGATGAGGGTTTGCAGGATTCAGGCTAAGGGTCTGTTTAATTGTGGTGTAGACGTTCAAACTTGGGCTGGAGCTCAGGCTTGGGGATCCTGTAATGGGGGAAGGTACCAAGCTGTTCAGCACCTAACTCACACCTTAGCCCTACGGGGATTCACAAACTAGCATTCCTCCACCTATCTTGCCTGTGGGACCCGAGCCAGTAGGCATGCTCAGAGTATGCCTAACTTGCACAAAAGACAGAGAGGGGTATCCCCTTATACTGACTAGCCCAGTGTTAGAGCACTCACTCAGGGTGTCAGGGATTCGCATTTAAATCTCCAGGCCTCCTGATTCAGAGTAAGGGTTTGAACCTACTGTGATGGGTTCGATCACAGAGACCCCCTTGGGACTGTCACCTGATGTGCTGAGACTACCTCTGACCCCGTTTTCCCTGCCAGTTTGGGACTTCAGAACCTTGCCTTGTGGAGCCAGAAATGCTAGCCTGCTGCAAACACAGACCCACGTCTAAACCACATCCCCAAAGCTACTGACTTAACTGAAAACAGCTTAAGAAGTGCTTCTGTCTCTAACACCCAGACACCCAGCTCCCAATGGGATCCAAACCCCAAATAAATCCAGTTTACTCTGTATAAAGCTTATACAGGGTAAACTCATAAATTGTCCGCCCTCTATAACACTGATGATGTTTGTCCATCGTTATCGATGAAGACCTCAACAACTCATTCTTTCGATGACCG
Organism: Chrysemys picta bellii; assembly: GCF_011386835.1. Classification (NCBI taxonomy): domain Eukaryota; kingdom Metazoa; phylum Chordata; order Testudines; family Emydidae; genus Chrysemys; species Chrysemys picta. The sequence goes on from NC_088795.1 coordinate 85,125,632, forward strand.
GGCTCTGTGCGTCCGAAGATGACTGATCAGTCCGATTCGGGCGTGGAATGTCCTGTCACACGTCGGGCAGACATGTAATGGCACTGTCGATGATGTATGAGCAGCTCTGGACTTGCTCAGCTCATGCTTTTTTTCAGCCTCAGTAATACGCCTCACCTCAGAGGTATTACTGCCTCTGTGAATGAGGCTGCACCACGCTGGACAGTTCAGTGCAAAGGTTTCCCATGTGGCGGTGTTGATCTCGAAGGACTTCAAAGAGGTCTTCAGCGTGTCCTTGAACTGCTTCTTTTGTCTTCCATGGGAGCGCTTTCCCTGAGTGAGTTCTCCATAGAAGAGCTGTTTAGGAATGTGTTCGTCTGACATTCTCACGACATGTCCGTCCCACCTGGTCTGGGCTCTCATCGGCAATGTGTGAACTGACGGCAAACTGGCTCTAGTAAGGACATCAGTATTGGGCACTTTGTCCTGCCATCTGATTTTTAGAAGCTTTCGCAGAGAGGAAATGTGGAAGTGATTGAGCCTTCCTGCATGACTCCGATAGACAGTCCACGTCTCGCAGGTGTACAGCAGAGTTGGAAGCACCACTGCTCGGTAGTCCTTCAGCTTCATTGGTAGGCTGATCCCTCGACATTCCCAAACGTTAGAGCGCAATCGGCCAAATGCAAAGCTGGCTTTAGCAATTCTGCAGTTTACTTCATCATCGATTGACACTGCTCGGGAAAGGGTACTGCCCAGCTACGTGAAGTGGTCCACTGTCTGAAGTCTCTGTCCATTTACAGTGATGGACGGTTCTGAGTACCATCCATGGGGAGCTGGCTGGTGCATGACCTCAGTCTTCTTGATGTTAATGGTGAGACCAAAGTTGTTGCATTCAGTTGAAAACTTGTTCATACTGGCTTGCATTTCTGGCTCTGTACTAGGATTCAGAGCACAATCATCGGCAAAGAGAAAGTCTCGAAGTACAGTTTCCTTAACCTTGGTGATGACACGCAGTCGCCTCAGATTGAATAGATTCCCGTCAGTTCTATACTTCAGGCCTACTCCTTCAATGCAGTGTTGAAAGGCATCAGTCAGAGTGGCAGAGAATATCATGCTGAACAAAGTGGGTGCTAAAACACACCCTTGCTTGACGTCGTTGGTGACTGGGAATGCCTCAGATGTTTCACCGTCATCCAGAACACAAGCCATTATACCGTGATGAATTGACGTACCATTCGTATAAATCTGTCTGGACAGCCAAATTTCGACATGATCCTCCACAGGCCCTAGCGACTGACAGAGTCAAATGCTTTCGTGAGGTCCACAAAAGTTGTGTAGCGTTCACGATTCTGCTCTTGACATTTCTCCTGTAGCTGATGCACAGCGAAGATCATGTCAATAGTCCCACATCCCTTGCGGAAGCCACACTGTGATTCTGGCAGTAAGCCCTTCTCCAGGTGAGTGATCAATCGGTTCAACAGAACCCGTGCAAGAACTTTCCCCGCTGTAGAAAGCAGCGAGATTCCATGGTGATTGTCGCATACCTGGTGATTGCCCTTCCTCTTATAGAGGTGCAAGATGGACGTGTCTCTAAATTCTTGTGGAATGGTTCCCTGCTTCCAGAAGGACTGAAACAGCTCAGTTAGTTTCCATAGCAGCACGGGTCCACCGACTTTGTACACCTCTGCTGGTATGGCATCTGACCCTGGAGCTTTGCCACTTGACAGCTGATTGATAGCTTTCTTCACTTCGTCCTCTTCTGGTGAAGCATCCATGGAGTCATTGATTGCAACCTGGGGCATCTTGTCAATGGCCTCATCATTGATGACTGAGGGGCGATTGAGAATTGCTTCAAAGTGTTCAGCCCATCTCTGGAGAATCTGCGTCTTCTCTGTAAGGAGTACAGTACCATCAGAGTTCAGGAGGGGAAAGCTCCCAGAAGACTGTGGACCATAGAGTGTGTTGAGGGCTTCATAAAACTGCTTATAGTCGTTCCTGTCCGCATATGCCTGTATTTCATCTGCTTTGGCGCTCAGCCACACGTCCCGCATTTTGCGCAGTCGGTTCTGTACTGTTCTGCGAGCGTTGATAAAGGCGGTCTTCTTTGCCGCTGAGGATGGATCATTTTGATATGCACGATGCAGGCGGTGCTTCTCAGCAAGTAAGCCCTGGATTTCTGCATCATTTTAGTCAAACCAATCTTGCCGCCTGCATGTGGAGGGCCCCAATACCTTCGATGCAGCTGTATGGATAGTGTTGCGGAATCGCTCCCAGTCTTTCTCAGCCTCATCCTCAATACAAAGATCAGCTTCATTTTGGATAATATGAGCCTATGATCCATCCAACAGTCAGCGCCACACATAGCTTTTGTAACCCTGACATCTTGTCTGTCCCTTCTCCTGATGATGACATAATCAATCAAATGCCAGTGCTTGGAACGGGGATGCATCCACGAAGTCCTGTTACGGGTAGGAAGGCGGAAGACCGTATTGCTGATCAGAAGGTCATGTGCTGCACAAGTTTTCAGCAGTAACAGGCCATTGCTGTTACACTTTCCCACTCCATTTTTCCCGATGACTCCTTCCCAGGCTGCGGCATCGCATCCAACTCTTGTGTTAAAATCGCCAAGCAGAATCAGCTTGTCTGTGCGGTGCACTGATGATAGCAGAGTATCTAGTTCTTCGTAGAATTTATCCTTCACATCCTCTGGGTTGGTCATTGTAGGAGCATATGCGCTGATCAAAGTAGCTTGTTTTCCTTTTTGAAGCGGAAGCTGCATTGTCATGAGCTGATTACTGAAACACTCAGTTTGATTGTTTTCCAAACAACTTCCCCAGAACTGCAACTTCTTTATCAGGGATTCAACTCGCTCTTGCACATTGAAAACTGTTATATTGAGGCCTTGAAGAGATAAATTTAGGTCATTAATTCTTGAGAAAATATCTGCTAAATAAGCTAGACTCTGGAGCCAGACATTATTTTCCATACAGCTGGCAAGGTGGAAAGGGTGGCTGTTAAAAAAAAACTAGGATTTCCGTTCTAACCTCAAACAAGCACACAAGGATTTTACTCCTTGAGAGCCATCTAACTTCAACACACAGTCGTGTATACTACCCATTTCTTCACAAAGTACATGAAATATTCTGGAATTTGTTGGCCATGATTTTATGAAATTCACCATTTTCACTGCATTGTTCAGCACTTTCTTCAGTCCCTCTGGCATGCGTTTTGTTGCAAGGGCTTGTCTATGGATGCTGCAATGAGTCCAAGAGACTTTTGATGCAACCTTTTTTGTTCAAGCTACAAATCCAGTATACTTCCCTGTCACTGATGTGGCCCCATCAGTGCAAATGCCTAGGCAATGAGAACAATCTATTTCCTTTTCTTGAAAATATGCATTAGTCAGATTGAAGATATCTTCTCCAGTTGAACATTCTTCCAATGGTCGGCAAAACAACAAGTCTTCTTCAACCATACCTTCATTCACATAACGTACAAACAGTAGCAAAATAGCTGGATTAGCTACATCAGTTGATTCATCCAACTGTATAGCATAATATGGACTATTTTTCACTCTATGTACAATTGTGGTCTCTACATTATTTGACATGTCATTAATTCTTTGTGACAACGTATTATTGGACAAAGGTACCATGTCAATCCTTTTTGCAGCCTTTTCTCCGAGCGTGCAATGAACTACATCTTTTATACATGGACCAATCAAGCTCTCTGCTATGGTATGGGCTTCTGATGCTTTTGCTACTCGGTAGCTCACGCGGTATGATGTTTTAAGTGTATTTTCATTATCAGTACTTGCTTTGGATATAAAACTGGTAATGTCACTTTTCTTCTCAGCTAATTTTCGCTTGAAAAAATCAACAGGTTTGTCGACTTGTGCAGGATCCCTAGTTTCTAAATGGTGCCGAAGTAGAGAAGGTTTGAGGCTGCTGTTTGCTAGAACATCACCACAAATCACACACAGTTGTTTTGGATGTTCCTGATCACCAATGCATGTAAAGCCATATTTTATATAATCATCGTCATATTTTCTTTTCTTTGTAAGTGACTTTCCAGGACCATCATGATCATTAGACTTAGATTTTCCACAGTGTGGACTTGAGGAAACACTAGCTGATTCCAGCATCTTTACACTTTCCTTTTTCAGCCACTTATCCATTGAACTTGTGTACAAAAGTTCTAATAAAAATAACAGAGAGAGACTGCTAACAACCAACAAACTAGAAACTGAGAAGATTCACTCACTGAAGCAAATCAGCACTCCAGAGAGAAGGACAATTACTGAGGCCTTGGCTACACTTACCAGCTAGTTCGACGGCTGGAAATCGAAGTTCTGGGTTCGACTTATCGCGTCTAGTCTGGACGCGATAAGTCGAACCCGGAAGTGCTTGCCGTCGACTGCGGTACTCCAGCTCGGCGAGAGGAGTACCGCGGAGTCGACGGGGGAGCCTGCCTGCCGAGTGTGGACCAAGGTAAGTTCAAACTAAGGTACTTCGACTTCAGCTACGTTATTCACGTAGCTGAAGTTGCGTACCTTAGTTAGAATTAGGGGGGTAGTGTAGACCAAGCCTGAGACACCTTAACACTCCTACACTGGCTACAACGTGCTTCTGGCTGGTTTGGCTCGCAAACAGCTTTTCTTCTGCCGAAGAAGGTGCCCTGGGAGGGACAAATTAGCTTGGACCACCCCCCACGTTCAGCCTGGCCCCCTGCTGACTGCCCTGGATGCAAACTTCCCCTGCCTAACAAGGACAGGGATCTGAGCTGCCACCTGCACCCCGCATGGAGTGCTGGGATTCGGGGATGCTGGCTCCCCCGCTGACAGGGGAGGGCTGGGGCTGCCGGCTCAAACTGCCCAGCCCTGCTCTCCCCGAGGCTCGGGCTGCTGGCTCCACCACTGACGGGGAGGGCTCGGGCTGCCGGCTCAAACTACCCGCTCTCCCCGAGCTCGGGCTCTCTCGGGCTGCCGGTTCCCTGGCTGACAGGGGAGGGGCTCGGGCTGCCGGCTCAAACTACCCGCTCTCCCCGAGCTCAGGCTCTCTCGGGCTGCCGGTTCCCTGGCTGACAGGGGAGGGGCTCGGGCTGCCAGCTCAAACTGCTCGGCCCCGCTCTCCTTGAGGCTCGGACTGCCGGCTCCACCGCTGACGGGGAGGGCTGGGGCTGCCGACTCAAACTGCCCGCTCTCACCAAGGCTCGGGCTGCCGGCTCCCTGGCTGACAGGGGAGGGCTCAGGCTGCCCGCTCAAACTGCCCGGCCCCGCTCTCCCTGGGGCTCGGGCTGTCTGCCCTGCAACTGGGTCCCAGCAGAGTCCTCTGGCCGCCATTAATGAAATTTTTCTTGTGAACCCCCTGAAACGTTCTGCAACCCCTAGGGGTTCGCAAACCCCACTTTGGGAACCACTGCCATACACTGATAGAGAGATATGCACAGCTGTTTGCTCCCCCAGGTATTAATTGCTTAGTTTGGGTTAATTAATAAATAAGCGTGATTTTATTAAACATAACAAGTAGGATTTAAGTGGTTCCAAGTAATAACAGACAGAACAAAGTAAGTTACCAAGCAAATTAAAACATAAACACGCAAGTTTAAGCCTAATACATTAAAAAACTGGTTACAGATAAAATCTCACCCTCAAAGATGTTCCAATAAGCTTCTTTCACAGACTGGACTCCTTCCTAGTCTGCTCCCAATCCTTTCCCCTGGTACAGTTCTTGTTAGCTCCAGATCAGGTGGTAACTAGGGGATTTCTCATGACTGGAACCTCCTTTGGTCTGTTCCACCTCCTTATATAGCTTTGGCACAGGGCCGGAATCTTTTATCCCTCTGGGTCCCCACCTCTCCTTCTAAATGGAAAAGCACCAGGTTTAAGATGGATTCCAGTACCAAGTGATATGGTCACATGTCCAGTGAGACCCCCAAGCTTTCATTCTTCCTGGCATGACTCACAGGAAGGCTTGCAAGTAAACAGAGCCATTTACAACCAATTGTCCTAGTTGATGGGAGACATCAAGATTCCAAACCATCATTAATGGCCAACACTTTGCATAATTACAATAGGAGCTCAGAGTTATATTTCATATTTCTAGTTTCAGATACAAGAATGATACATTTATATAAATAGGATGACCACAATCAGTAGATTATAAGCTTCGCAATGATACCTTACAAGAAACCTTTTGCATGAAGCATATTCCAGTTACATTATATTCATACTCATTAGCATATTTTCATAAAATCATATGTAGTTCAACGTTACACCCACATCCCACCTGATTATCCTAATCACTGTACTATAGGAGTACACTGAAGTGGGTACTGTTCCACATTGTATGAAATACTGAAATAATCATTGGACAAGCAAGAGAATGATTCTATAGCCCAGTAATTAGGACATTGAGATGGGAGACCTGGGTTCAGATCCTTGCTCTGAATCAGCCAGAGTGGGGATTTGAAGTGAGGCTACTATATCCTGAGAGAGCAGACTAGCCATTGGGCTAATGGATATATCACTACTCCTGACTGAGAAAGGGCTCACCTACCTGCAACAACTAACATGAGGCAACAGTTCACAGATGTGAATCATGAGCAGGCAGAAGCTCCTAACTACCTTTGAGGAGGGAGGCTTAGGCATTTCCTATTTGGTAATTTAGGTGGTTTCCCATTCAGTGGGCTGGCTTCTCTGTCTCCCTTTCTTTAAGGCACCTAACTCTCCATACACATCGTACATGAAACCTGGGCACCTGACTTGGGGCTGTGAATTCCCTCAGGCGGCAAGGTATTGCAATGCCCAAGACCTTCTAGTGAGTCTATCCTTAAGTTCTCAAATGTTCAGCTGCTTATCCAAGTCTATCCAAACTCACCAAACCTTCTGATTCAGCTGATTTTCAAAGGTGCTGAGCATCTAGTAGCTTTTACTGTCTGCAGAATGTTCAGCATTTTTACAAATCAACCCACTTAGGTGTCTCATTATAGATTTAGGAGCCAAAATTTAGGCATCCACTTTCAAAATTTTTGGCTCAAACAAATTACTGTGCTGGAAGCCCTGAAATTAATAATCCACTTCCTGCCTCAGGCCTACCTATCTTATGGACCTAGATGGCCCTCCAGTACCATAGTATCTGAGTGTAACCCACACACCTTCTGGCAGTAGAGGCTCATTCATTAAGCTCCAGAGGTCCCAGGTTCAATCACGCCTGCCAGTTACCCGTATCTGTTGGTGTTGCAAGTGAGCTAGAGCACCACACCCAGGAGGTGTGTGGGTTACATACTTCCCCTAGCTGAGGAAGCGCATCCCAAGCTTCAGAGACTTTCCAGTAGAAATCCTGGATGAACCCCCACTCGTAACGCCAACAGACCCCACTCATCGGCAGTATGTAACCCACACACCTCCTGGGCGTGATGCTCTGGCCCATCTAGTGGCATCAAGACCACTTAGAGAGAAAGATTAATGAGTCTTCTCTACAGGCTTAGCTAAGAGGCATATGGCTTTTAGCTCATGCCATAGAGGCTCATTCACTAAGCTCCAGAGGTCCCAGGTTCAATCCCACTTTTAGATCGACAGACGGGCAGGCAGGCGGGATTGAACCTGAGACCTCTGGAGCTTAGAGTATGAGCCTCTACGGCAGTATTTTTCAAACTGTGGGTCATGACCCATTACTTGTTCGCGGCATGTCAGGTGCTGGGTCACCTTGCTCTGGTCAGCACCGCCAACTGGGTCATTAAAAGTCCCGTCGGTGGTGCTGCCCAGCTAAGGCAGGTTAGTGCCTATCTTTTCCGACACCACGCTGTGCCCCGGAAGTGACCAGCAGCGGGTCCAGCTTCTAGGCAGGGGGGTCATGGGACTCCGCTCGCTGGCCCCACACCAAGCACCGATTCTGCACTCCCATTGGCCCGGAATTGGCCAATGGGAACTGGGGGGGTGGCGGTGCTTTCATGTGAGAGTCGTGCGAAGCTGCTTGCGCGCCTCCGCTTAGGAATTAGACCTGCTGCTGGCTGCTTCTGGGGCACAGCGCAGTCCGCAGTGCACCCCGACTGCGCCGCTGACCGGGAGCCACTGGAGATAAATCCATGCCCCAACCCTGTGCCCCAATCCCCTGCCCCAGTCCTGAGCCCTCCCAAACCCAGAGTCCCTCCTGCACCTCAAACTCCTCATCCCCAGCCCCAGACCAGAGTCCTGACCCCCTCCCACACTAGGTGTGGTCTAGTGACCTAATTAAGCAACCGGGAGCCTGGAACTCCTGAGTTCAAATCATAGCCCTGATGGAGATACCGTCAGTAAGTTACATAGACCAAATTTTTCAAAAACAGCCTCTGAATTTGCACATCCAACTTGCAATATGTTGGGCCTGATTTGCAGAAGCACCTGAAACCATTACATTAAAATGAAGTTGCAGGTGCTCAGCACCTCTGCAAATCAGGCACAAGGTGTCTCAAGATAGGCAAGTAAACACAGATGCACCCAAAATAAGATGCCACCTCTGAACATTTTTTATTTAAACCTCTCTGCTTGTTTTTTCATCAGTAAGATAGGAATACAAATATTTATTGCACTGGAGTGTTTAGAGGATTATTTTGTTAATGCATGTGAGATGCTTTAAAGATAAAAAGTACTACATATAAATGCTATGTAGTATCATTTTATCAATAATAGTATACATTCCCAAGGTTTATTATTATTATACATAATTTATATGCTGTTCCTCTTTTAATCACTTATAATTTGATGCTTACTGTGAGCAAAACAATTCTAGTTTAATTAAATTACTGCCTAAAGTTGAAAATCCTGGAATTTTCCTAATTAGTAAGGTTCTCTGTTTCTAGTTCAATGCTCATATTACAGTTCTCAGAACCTCCTTAGATTTCTTTCTTAGTCCAGAACATTTTCAAAATTTCATTTGTATAAGAACTAGCAATATTTACTAGGCTAGGGTGTAATGCATCATCAGCAGACCTCAAGGGGTTTGGAAGCTCAATTCAGAAAAGGCCCTGCAATGTGAATGCTTAAAATAATGTATCCAAGCCTTTTGAGATCTTCTCTCTACTCAGTTTGTCTGAATCCCATCCCTCTGTCCAACAGTCAAACCCAACCATCGTGGCTCATGAATCAGCATTCATGTCGTGCTCCCTGTCAGTACCTGGCCTGGAATGGAGAAACTAATGATTCAACTAATAAACCAAATTCGGTGATGAATCCTGGTCAAATTCCACAAATTGCACATATGCTAAGACCAAAAACCCCCCTCTTTTTTTTTTCCTGATCCGTCTCCAACATAGCCTCATGAATCATCTCTTCAGCCAATGCTAACTTCTTGAACCAATTATAACTCCCCATCTTTCATTTTTTCCCATTTGCTTCCTTTTCCCCTTTCCCTTCAATATCCCTGTCATATTTATATTGGTATTCCACCAATACAATCTCAGATTTCCAGGGTCTTTGTTGTATCAGCCATGCTCTTGAAATCTCATGCATTCCAAAGCTTCCTTAGTTAAGAGACACTCTGCATAACACATTGTGAGCTTTTGATATTTGGCAAAAAGAACAGGAGTACTTGCGGCACCTTAGAGACTTGAGACAGAGTACCTGAGTGGAGCAGGGCTGGGGAAAGGCTGAGGAGCTGGGGAGCTTCAGCCTGGAAAGCCCCAGTCTGTGGCCTAGTAGGAGGCTAAGGGGGTACTGTGGGTTGCAGAGGGCAGCCCAGGGCTAGGCCAAGGCAGCAGGTCCAAACCCAACCTTGCCTGTGATGAGTGGCCTATACTGCAGTCTGCCCCAGAGAATGGAGGCTAGTTGGAGACTGGCAGTGGCCTTATTCTGAGGTGAGGTAGGGATAGTGGGTGGGGGTTCCCCAGGGAGGGGAGACCCTAGTACTGAGGGGTGTACTGCCAGGGGGCAGCACCCAGATACAAGGGCACCAGGGTCCAGGAGGGATATGGGGCCAAGGATAGCTCAGTGGTTTGAGCATTGGCCTGCTAAACCCAGGGTTGTGAGTTCAATCCTTGAGGGGGTCACTTAGGGATCTGGGGCAAAATCAGTACTTGGTCCTGCTAGTGAAGGCAGAGGGCTGGACTAGATGACCTTTCAAGGTCCCTTCCAGTTCTAGGAGATGAGATATCTCCATTAATTAATTTATTTATTTAATGTATTTTTTATTTGAGGATAGGTGGATCACCAGCCTGCAGGGGGTGCTCCAGGATGCTGGAAGAGCTAATTCCCAGAAGTGACCAGCAGGAGGCACCGCAGAGGTGAGTCCACTCCTCTACACTTTGTCAATCTGTTTTTTCACTTCAGCAGGTGGGTATTGTAGTTTTAAGAATGCTTGATAGAGATCTTGTAGGTGTTTGTCTCTGTCTGAGGGATTGGAGCAAATGTGGTTGTAGCTTAGAGCTTGGCTGTAGACAATGGATCATGTGGTGTGTCCTGGATCGAAGATGGAGGCATGTAGGTAAGTATAGTGGTCAGTAGGTTTCCAGTATAGGATGGTGTTTATGTGACCATCGCAAATTAGCACAGTAGTGTCCAGGAAATGGACTGCATGTGTGGATTGGTCTAGGCTGAGGTTGATGGTGGGTTGGAAATTGTTGAAATCGTGGTGGAATTCCTCAAGGACTTCTTTTCCATGAGTCCAGATGATGAAGATGTCATCAATGTAGCGCAAGTAGAATAGGGGCATTAGGGGACGAGAACTAAGGAAGCATTAAAAATGTTGGCATACTGTGGGGCCATGCGGCTACCCAGAGCAGAGCCGCTGACTTGCAATAAAGCCCGATGCCATCATAACATTCAAAAACCAGTGGGAGAACACTTCAGCCTCTCTGGTCACTCAGTAACAGACTTAAAGGTGGCAGTTTTACAACAGAAAAGCTTCAAAAACAGACTCCAACAAGAAACTGCTGAACTTGAATTAATATGCAAACTAGATACCATTAACTTTGGCTTGAATAAAGACTGGGAGTGGCTGGGTCATTACACAAATTGAATCTATTTCCCCATGTTAAGCATCCTCACACCTTTTTGTTAACTGTCTGAAATGGGCCATCTTGATTATCACTACAAACATTTTTTTTCTCCTACTGATAATAGCTCATCTTAATTAACTAGCGTCTTAGAGTTGGTATGGCAACTTCCACCTTTTCATTTTTTCTGTGTATATATATATCTTCTTACTGTATGTTCCATTTTATGCATCGGATGAAGTGGGCTGTAGCCCACGAAAGCTTATGCTCAAATAAATTTGTTAGTCTCTAAGGTGCCACAAGTACTCCTGTTCTTTTTGCAGATACAGACTAACACGGGTGCTACTCTGACATTTGATATTCAGGTAGCAGTTGAGTATGTGAGATTCAAAGGCCAGAAGACACCATAGTAGAGATTACCAGTTTGCTGAATCCTCACTGTGGATTTGACAGTATGCCATAGAAGGCAGAGGAGCCAGTTGAAAGTTAGGGAGATAACAGGTAGTTATCCAAATCTTTTTAAAGTTAGAGATTTCATTTATTTTGGATGGGTATTTTGTTCTCATCAGTTCATTTATCCATAAGGATTACAGAGTGAATAAAACATAGTAAAAAAAAAAAGAAGAAGAAGAAGACCCAAACCATAAGGTTGCTTTTATCATTTGAAATTAAGTTCACCTGAACTTTCTTCTTTTCAAATTAAAATAATGAAAGCTATTTAGTTTCCATATTTTCTATTCCTCTGTCAATGATAAATGCTCCTGCTGGATGCATTGCTGGGTCCTTGACCTTGTTTTAATTGGTAAAGTACAAGATCATCTATCCTGCTAACTTGCCACTGGCATTGCATGTTATTTTTGAACTTTAGCAATTTCCAGTCATCTTATTTCATTATTAACACCAATGCATGTCATCCAACAGAACCCTCTAGTCTTTACAAGCGTGTTTATATTTTTTAGACCTAATTAAGGAACAAGAACTTGTCATGCAACTGAGCAGGACTTCAAATGTAAACATTTGATACCTTCCTATAGTTATTAAAATGTGTTTTCTATTACCTCCTCTCTTTTAGCCCATGCTCTGAGATACATACACTGTAATCAGGAAGTCCTTTGTAAGCAGTTTTGACTTCAGATTATAATAGCATGAAGGAAACTGAAGAGCTGTCTGAACTGTGCATGACGCTAATTCCCTCAGAAGTGAGCAGGAGTTTATAAGTACATTATGGAGGATATTGCATTCACGTTACAAGCACAGAATGAGCAGTGCCTTTTTTTTCTTTTCTCCCATCTGGGAGTTGGAGACACAGGAGATCTTGGACACAATGCTTCAGTACTTGTTAGAATTTTGTTTTTGGAGAACATCTGCCCCAGAGGTTTCTACAATATGGTGTTTTTAGAAAGGGCCTGGTGCAAAGCCCAGTGAAGTCAATGTGAGTCTTTCCACTGTTTTCACAGTCCTTTTCAGAGCATTTTGAGGCTTTGTCTTTCTTTCTTTCAAATTTGTAGAGCCCTGCGTAGATACAAAATTTATATCCACGGATGAGTATACCCGTGGATATAAATCAGTATCCGTGGAGCTGCAGGGCTCTACCTGGAACCGCAGTGGCGAAAGCAGCTGCTCCCAGGAGCCAGTGCCCCATATCAGCAGCTCCTTTGGAGTGGTTGTACTACCTTCAGTCCCACTCACTGCACTAGCACAATCAGGGACAGCCCACCCCAGTGGGCAGGGCTGGGGCAGCGACGCCGGAGGAGCTACTGGCACGGGACACTGGCTTCTGGGAGCGGCAGCTCATCAGGCTGCTGCTTTCGCCACTGTGGTTCCCGGTAGAGTCCTGCAGCTCCGTGGATACCGATTTATATCCACATCTGCAGATATAAATTTTGTATCTGTGCAGGGCTCTACAAATTTTCTCTTTATTAATCCAAAAACTTGCTTATGACAAAATCTGCAAAAGAATTTCTACCTCCATTTTCACTAGTTTCATTTTACATCCATGCTCCTGGGTAGCCATGTTTTTGTTCCTTCCTGTATAATGAAGTTAAAGTCCCATTATCACAGAGATTTGACTTTACTGTTAGCATTTCCAGCTTAGTGGAACAAACTGGAAAGACATGTTAGATAACTTCTGACAAACCAGTCTGAAGAGTTCAGTCTTTGAACCAACAGAGAATCGTTTTGTAATTCATTACCTCTTTATCAGACAGAAAATGGCTTTTCTGGGGAAACATATTTAAGCTACATTTTCTTCTCAGAATGACTTAAATCCTTTTAACAACTTGAATATTATGCTCTTGGGCTATGCTGAAAATTTGTATACAAAGGTACAATCCATTTTGAACATGGAATGTTAAAGATATTGACTAGGGCATATTGTGTTCATAGAAAGTAAGCTCTACATGATGCCTTCTCTCCAATCAACCTGACTTCTGAGTCACAAAAGTTATACCAGTAACCAGACTTCTCAAGTTCAGGGGAATTCAGATTTAGAGGTTTGGATCTGAGAAAAATGGGAGTATACATTTACGTAGTTATATTTTGCACCTCTCTGTTTAAAGTTACCCATCTCTCAAATGGGGTTAATTCCTTACCTGCCACAAAGGAATATTGTGAGGATTAATAGATACTGTTTTGTATCATGATTTGAAGATGCAATGCATTATATAAATGCTTAGTAATATTAGTTAATATTATTTTGCAGCGCTATATGGCTAAAGTTAGGAGCAGGTAAAAATGGATGGGGGACACTATGAATGTAGGGCGAGATTCTGACTGGCCTCTGCATGGGTTCATGGGACATAAGGGGCCTCTTTTCCCTTTATATGCACCACACAAGGGACTATCACAGTTGCACTCCTAGAACTTAGGGGTAGCATGAAGACAGCTTTCTCCATCTGCCCAGAGGCTACATGTTACCCCAAAGGAGGGATAGGGGAGAGTGAAGGCTATGGCCCTACCCCTCCCTCCACATTGTCCATGAAGAGACCCTCTGAGGCAAAACCCCTCACTTATTTCCCTTGAAGCTGTGCCTATACTTACCTATACTCAGGGCTAAATGGCACAAGTTAGCCTATAAGATATATCCATTAAGAAGCAGAAGATCTATTTTTCCCTCAGTAGTATTTGCCTATACGCACTCTCTATATTCATTTGACAATAAGGATCAGGGACTGCATCTTTTAGTGTGTAACATTTCAAAAAAAAGTGTATTTGGAGAGTTGTTAGCATCTGTTGTTCTCCCTAATTCATAACTCTGGATGGTGAACATTTTAAAAGACTACAGGCAACCCCAAGGCTATGTTTCCACTGGTAATTCTGCATATTTTTTCTTATCCGTATGTAATAATGTCCAGATTTAAAGTAAATGGAACTTTGTTTTTTTGCTATTTCAAATGTAAACCATTTATGCCAGTAAACATGTTAGCTATGCAATTATAATTTATTTCAAAAAGTGTATGTGAGGAAGATAGATTCATGAAATGCCCCATGAAATCCAAATGTACATGCACACAAGACATCTGAATTTTAAACCCTTGCCTATATTTGGATGTAACTCGGATTCCTATTATAAACTGTCAGTACTATAATACATGTTTAACCTTGAACAACCATCAAGGGAATGAATTTAACAAACTTAGGGTCCCAGCACTATAACCAACATTATAAAATAGGGTTTACTATTTTATGAAACTATGGGCTTTCTAAAGGGAATTTTATTGGCCTGCTTTCTGAAAAGATGTCTTGTATTTGAGTTTCTATTTTTCTCCCAATAAATGAATGTTAGTAGAGGGCTTAAAAAGAAATGAGTGGTAGTAATTTTCTTCTAAGTTAAATATATTGCCACATTCATTGAAATCCAAACATGTGTATTGTGCCTTCACTACACAGTCACAAAAAAGTATTTGGGGGTACTTTGTCAAACCACAACCTCAGTGGTATATGGTAATTGTTTCCACATGAATAATCTGAGTGATGTGGAAAGTGCTTTAATGAACAAATTTAGGTTATATTTTTTAAAAATCTATATAAAATGTGTTATGCTTGAAAAACAGATTATCCTGTTTCACAATACCAAATCTTTAGCTATAGATAGTACTGTATATAAAGGCATCAAATCATTCTTCAAATGCAAGGTAAGTTGACAAATATTTAGATGTTTTTAAAAAAATCAGTTTAATAGTAACAACTAGAGATGCCTACTGAAACCCTAATATGTACATAAAGTAAGAGACTTCCCCTGCCCCAGAGAACTCACACTCTAAATAGAAGACTAGCAAAGAGTGTAAGAGAGGAAATATTATTATCCTTAATTTAGAAACAAAAAATTGAGTTATATAAAAACATTAAGTGGCTTCCCCAAGGACACACAGAAAGGTTGCAGCGAGCAAGAAACTTACTACATATTTCAGAGTCCAAGTCCAGTGCCTTAAACTTAAGTCTATCCTTCCTTCCAATGGACTGATCTAAAGCCTGCTGAAGTCAAGGAGCATGGTTATATTATGTTTCTTGAACAATTGTAGTCATGAAACAGAAAAGTATCTCAACTATATGGCACAAAAGTAAAAAGTTTCTTTCACTGTTTATTAGCAGCATATTTAAAAGAAACAAAGAGCAAGCAGGCTGGTGAGCAGGTGGCTAGCCCTATGGTCTACAACGTGGTACACTACTAGTTTAGGAGGAATGTAAGGCTCTCATTACTTAGGACAAATGGATGGTCAGCATTGCCAACTTGATTTGTCCACAAAGGAAGATGAGTGGTATATAGTGTCACAGGTAATAAAGTGGTTCCAAGGTTGTGGAATGTCTAATATGTTGCTTAGCTAACATGGACTTCGGGGGTCTTGGGCTAGAGCCTCTGCTATTCTAAATCAATGGAGCTAGGCAGATTTACCACAGCTGATCATCTGAGCCCTTGTCTTTCTTCGTGTTTGGTTGCATTAGCATTACTTTAAGCTAGAGGACTGTTGTATTAATTAAAGTGGGGAAAAAAGACCCAAAATGTTAACATGACCCTATAGGGTGATCAGATGTCCTGATTTTATAGGGACAGTCCCGATATTTGGGGCTTTTTTTAATATGGGATCCTATTACCCCCCACCCCCATCCCAATTTTTCACACTTGATATCTGGTCACCCTATGACCCTATCACTGTCCAACATTAAACAAGGTTTGTTATACAGAGAACTCAGACTGCTTAGTGTCATAGTAAACATAGTTAAAAATCCCTTTTAACCTTTTATTAAATGTATAGACAAGGAAAAACACTTTACATTTGAAATTGTTTAAGTAAGGCTTTCATTCTAAAAAAACCACCCCTTGTTCCCTTCTCTCCACCAAGAGACAGTTTTTATAAAAAGGAAAAACAAATTGTCTGACTTTTTTTGATGGTATTAAAGATGGTAATAACTGTCCTTTTGGAGAACAGGGAAGAAGATAGTTGAGATGGACAAGATCTGTTCAAGTCAGATCCCATTTCCTAGAAGACACAAACACAAAAAGGGAAAGAAAAAAACAGCAGGGACAGAAAATGTAGCTTCTGTCTTTACTGTTGTCTCTGGCTTGCAATCTCATTGCAGGAGAAACTCAGGCACAGCATATAGTCCTATCAGCCTCACAAATTTATACCAGCATTGGGCTATTTAGAGCACTGCTTTTAGCTACCTTTTTGATCACAGGCTTACGACAGTGCTGAAAAAAAATAAAAACAGTTTTGGCTGGCTAAATCAGATTCTTAGTAGACCAAAGGAGATAGGAAGAGGACACACTGGGAATACGGGAACAGGGGGAGGAGAGACAGTCTCACATCCCAGGTGGAGTTTAGGATCTAGCCAATGGAAGTGTCATCTGGTTCTCTCTCTCTGGCCCTATCTGGTCAGGACATCTCTCAGGATTATGACAAAGAAGGTCCGTGGTCCCAGGAGATGGTGGGGGTAGCATGATGGTGAAGCTCATTCCTTCCCCTTCTTTAATGAAGCCATGTCATGGTAGTCAAAATCTTTCTTTTAAGGACCCCAAAAGGGAGTGATGAGTAGAATATCCCATCCCTTCATTATTTTGTCCAATAATTAGGCCTAATTTCTGATGCACTAATTTTGATACCTTGATTTCCAGTCCCACAATTTTCTTGTTCGTGATCTTAACACAGTCCTTGAATTATATCATTAGGCCTTTTTGTTTGTATTAATTCAGTTGTATCCCAAATCAACATTTGTGACACTTTATGAACTTTAATTCACTTCACAGTTGAGTTCACAATGAGGGTAAATTTATAGGCCCAGTTGTCATAACAGGACATATTGTTTTGGTCTGGTATCCTTGTTTCCAAAGCAAGACTCAGTACTGAGATCCCCAAAGTGAAAACTGCACAGTCCTCCAATACTTGTAGTTTATTATTTGTAGTGACACTGATCTTGACGTATGAGTTTACTTAACTCACTGCTTCCAGCATCATCTTCTCTGCACAAAATTTAAGATAGAGGTTACTCCCTGAGACTTCTAGATTCACATTAATAAGAATAAAATATTCAGTATTATATGGATATGAAAGGAGTAATGCTCTCTTGGACACATTGTCCCTCAGCAACACTGAATAGCATGAAACATACTCTGAGTACAAATCTGAAGGCAGACAATAGCCAGGTGGTGAACAGAGTCTTCTATAAATTATGATTATAGTCATTCTTGCATATGCCAGTGTAGTATGATGTCTTTCCTGGGACCTCTATACGGGTTATCAGGGAAGTATTCTTCCAGCATAATGAGCTTCTCTATAAGCTTTTGTCAGAAGCCACATGCTGTCATCCATATGCTCTATACTGCCCATAAAAATGTGGATTGTGCACTTATGGGTTCCTGGAAGAGTTATGTTTTGGATTTATGCTTATTAGTTGTGATGTACGATTTGGCCTGGGTACAGAATTTTCTGAAGAAGAGGAGGAAGTAAAGAAGAATCCAAGGATTAAATTCTATTCCCATTTACACACATCTATATCCAGAGAACTCAATTGACTTTAATTGGGTTATTAAAGATTTATACAGGTAGCAGAGAAGAATGTCACCCTAAACAGTTACAACTGAAAAATAATTGCTAAATCATTTAATCCATTCCATTGCCAATGCAGGACTCACTCCTAGGGTGACCAACTCCTTTGAATTCAATGGGAAATTTACCATTTACTATAATGGTGCCAGAACTTCATTTCTAAGATATCATGATTACTGATCTAATCTTAGGAGTCCAAAGCCGTGGAGCTTGCACTACTGCTCTAAATTCCCAAGCTGAAAAATCTCATTATCAGAAAGATTTTTCTGATATTCAGATCCCATTTTCCTTTTCTTGATATTATTCCTTTACTCCTATCCCCTTGTTTTACCCTAAACAATGTTTTCCCTTTTAGGTTGTTTACACCATATTCAGAGATTTGTAGACTTTTATCTTGTTCTCGTGTTATCATTACTTACCCTACCTACACCTATTTTACTCTATTAATCTTTCCTAATACCTTCCTCCAAGTTAACAATAGCTTTACAGTTACAAGATACCCAGGATGAAAGATAATACTAAACTGTTTTTGAACTAGACCTATATTACCACCATGTTCTATGATATGGTGCAGTCCAAGATTGTAATGGCTTTTTTTGCTGTCAAATCACATTGCAAAGTCAATTTTTTAATCTGCTTATTTGCCCTACATTTCTTTCAACATTACTGCTTTCCCCTGCCTTCCACTGAATAAGTCTATTTTGCATTATCTTTCCTCAGCTAGCATAGCTTCCACTTTTCAAGGTGAATCTCATTAAGTTTCCTATCCATGTTTGCAATTATGGTTTGCATCACTTATCTGTCTTCACTGGTCTTTCTTACTTTTCCCTAACTTGGTATCATCTATGATTTTTGTTAATTGCTACTTACTCTCTCATCTAGATAATTAATGAAGTTTCTGTAAGACCAGATCAAACCTTGATCCTTGTTATACATCACTAGACATTTACCCAAAATTTAGTCCATTGCCTTTTATCATCACCTTTTGTTTTTTGTCCTTCAACCAGTTTTTAATCCACATGGCAGTATTCAGATCCAAACAAAAATTGATCTGAAATTGGGTGGTATGCACTGCAGCACTTGATCTATCCACAAATCCCTCTAATGCTGTCTAGTTTGTGTATTATCATTTTCTTGAACAATGCAGTAAGTAGGATTGTAAACAGATGTTGTAGTCGTTAAAGGGTTGCTGTTCCTGAAATGTGAAAAGAGTCTGAAATCTATAACAGTTTGATTAAAGAAATAAAGACACTAATTTACCCACAATTACAGCTTGCTAAATTATTTGTTGAAAGCTGATTGTTGTGAATTTTGTCAGTTTTTTCTTTACAAATCGTTCTCAAATTGATCCCATTTATGTGAATATATGCACTGTTGATAAGCATTCAATTCACTGTTTACACATACATGCATCCACTCCCAATTTGTTTCTTTGCAAATTGCTCATTATTTATTATTTGTGGTGTGTAACCGATCATCTAAGACAATTATGTTTCCGTTCTGCGATTGGACGATAAACCTTTAAAATAGGAGAATAAAAATAGCAAATAACTCACATATGGCATGAATCTTCATAGAAATAATTATTATTATGTATAAAACATTGGGACACTTACCTAATGATTTTTTCATTAACAATAAATAATATACAAAATTGATGCCTAAAGTTAAGTTCCTAAATCCTTTACCTGTTTTGAAAATATTGGCCAGGATGACCTCACAAAGTGCACGCTGAACTGGTCAGCATCATTTTTTCCTGCTTGAACATTAATCACTTTCTGTATTAGTCAACCAATTCCACCTGCTACAATCTAATACTATCCCGTGAAAAACGAAGGCCTTCGCAGCAAGTCAACAATTGTAGCGAGTATGAAATAGTATCACTTATACATGAATAATTCATCCAGCTCTAATCAATGTTTCAGCAATGTACTTAATCAGGTTGTCTTTACATAAGCATTGCTAGACTGGACCAGAACAGCAGTCTGTCTAGTCACAGTACCCTATCTGGCAGTAGCTTGTGGCAACTGCTTTCAGATGTAAGTGTAGGAAACTCTGTAGCCGACAATTATTAAATAACCTTCCCAGTGTCAATTGGTAGTTAGTTTATGCCTAGAATCTTGAGGGTTTACTGCCAGTATTAAATATATTGCCTTTGAATATCATTTAATCTCCCCTTGTTCTTGTGCTAAGAGGAAGGTTAACTAGAACCCCAAGTCTACCTCCCCTGTACCATTCAGTATTTTGCATATCTTTGATTTAGAGAAAAGATGATAAACTATCCCCCAGTCTTTTCAATTGCATAGGGGTTGCCATTCTGTCCAGCCTTTTTTTAATTATAAAGATTATGGTTTAAATCCTCAAGTTCAGTGTAAAAGGTTCAAATGAAATGGAGATAAAATTTCCATGCACTCCAAACTCCCCATACTCACTTCGTAGTGCCCCTCACTCTGGCACTTGAGATTAGTATTTTTGCCTGTCATTTAGCTATTAGCCAGAATCATTTAAAATATTGTGCGGTTTCCTCTAAATAAAATACACAGGTGATATGCTGATGAACTGTTTATTTTTATTTCAGAAACAGAATATCCTATGATCCAAAACTTCAAGAGTCTCTTGTTCACTTTCAATTAAAATTTCAATACGTTTTTCCTTTGAATGCATAATGTATCTTCCTATAAAACTCAGGTCCAGAGGAATAAATTATTTAGAAGTCAAATATCCACCAGATATTGCTTCTGTTAATTTGTCCAACCTAGTGTTAAGGTCCTGATCCTGCAACGAGTTCTGCATTGACTCAGGGATCTGCTCACATGGAGCACTTTGTAGGAGTGAGGGCTTAAAGGCAGTTGTTGAATCTAATATGATTTGTAGGAATGCATTTAAAAAGTGAAAATAATTAGCACACCTCAAATGATACTGGTCTGTCTTTGTCAAGTAGTAGCATATTTCTGAGCCTTGAAGATCAGTTCTCCATTGGAGCAGAAATCAGTAACTTGGTGAGAACATTTTCCAGAGTAACTTGTTTATGTACAGAATGGATATGAGTCCATTTCCATGAACTGAGATATTATTGTGACCGGTCTGGTGGCAGCATGTGTTGGACATATGACAGTGTGAATTGCCATAAGTGCTACCCGCATTGGAAACTTACCAGGGATTACCCCCAACTCCACCATAGGGCTCCAGTAAGTGTCCTTCAGACACCAGAGTTGGGTTTTCCTTGTGGCTAGAAGTATTGCTCTTTAGATCAGGAACCAGAATGAAGGCCCTGCATCAGATTACACTTGGACTATTTATCCAAAAGCCCTTTCTTTGGATGATGGTCTCTGAAGAATCCAGTTTGAACCACAATATGCAAGCCTCCCCAGGAAATGGTCCATCTCTGGCGTTGTTATAACCCGAGTGATTTGCCTTAATCATCTGCACCTGTTTTCACTATCCCTCCCCCACTGGGAAATGCATGCAAACCCTGGCCCACACAGATATATAAACCAATCGTATACTTAATATAATATGGTCTCCCAAAGATATCATAGAAGGTTGCCCTATCTGTCACAGTTATCAAATGCACATAGATAATTCTGTCTTTCCGAAATCTCAGCTAAAACACAACTTACTTAATCACAAAGAAGTAGCTGTCTTGGTCTCTCCATTTATCTCAGCCTCTCACTCAAATTTAACTGCTAAAACACACTGACCCTTCTTGGTTCCTCAGGCTCTGAGTTTTCTGTCTGAGAATCCCCTGTGTCCTAGCTGTTCATCTAGGATTGCATGCTTTGGAAAGATGGCCTGGCCATTAGCATTCCTTTTGTCCAGATACAGCGAAGGTTGTACTTCTCTGAGGGTACTTTATTTCATACAGGCTATGTCTACACTACAAACTTTAGAGCAGCACAGCTGTACCCTGCAGCTGCACCACTGTAAGATCTCCTGTGTAGTTGGTCTATGCAAACAGGAGAGAGCTCTCCCATTGGCATAATTAAACCATCCCCAATGAGCAGCGGTAGCTATGTCAGTGGGACAGTGTCTCCCACCAACATAGGGCTGTCCAGACTGGCACTTTTGTCATTGAAACGTATGTCAACCAGGGGTTAGTTTTTTCACACCACTGACCAAAAAAAGTTTTACCAACAAAAGTGCTAGTGTAGACATAGCCACAATTTTCTTAACAGTTGGGTGTGATGAGAGTTTCATCCTGGCTGTTTATACATCAATGACCTGTAATGTACCCGACAGTAACACTTGTTGCCATAAACACCAAGCAAGCTTCAGTTCTCTTTTTATATACAACATACAGCCAAATAACTGGATTCCTGAGGCAATATTTATGGAATTACATTTTAATGATTGTCTTTCAGGAAAAAACTCCTGCTCCCAGAATGTATCAGTTGAGTTAATCTAAAATACAATAGTAAGAAAGTTCTCATTCTTTATACTATGTGAGATATGCATTAATTTGATAACAAAAAAGGATATGCAGTCCCCTTCTTAGCTGTCTATGCATTTATACTGCATGCTTACCATTGAATTGGGACACTAAATAAAAGAATTATTATTTTTCCATTGTGCCTAAAGAACTATAGTCTCCGTGCCACTCTCCATGAGGGTTATATTCTCTAAATCCTTATAGGCAGCTTGTTAGTCTAAAGATGGCTGTCTCTAGTATGGGAAGCCCTTTGCAAACAGACAGTCTTGCTTGGTGCTCTAACGAAGAGAGCACATTATTTAGATTGCAAGGTCGTCAGAGCAGGGTCTTTTTCTTCTGTGTTTGTATAGTGCTTGGCACGGCGAGGTCCAGGTGTACGATTAGTCTCTAAGCTCTACCTACATACTACAAAGAATAATGAACTCATCCTTATCTGCAGTAAAAGGTCCTACAGTGAAGAGCCTTTCTCTAAGAACGCACTTTTAAGTATATATAACTCAAGCATGATATTACTTCTCTTTTCCCGGGCACTGGGAGTTCTGATAGAGATGCCATCATTAAAACTACTGGCAGTTTAGCTCTTAATGTTTCCAGGGCTGGCTTTAAGCCAATTCAACCAATTCCCCTGAATCGGGCCCCGCGCCCAAGCCCCAGTACGGTGTACCGGCAAGAGCCGGTGCACTGTACCAGAGTGGCCCGGCTTCCCCAGGGGGCAATTTAGAGGGCCCAGGCCCTTTAAATTGCCAGAGCCCCACTGCTGGAGCCCTGGGGTAGGGCTGCGGGGCTCTGGGGGCTATTTAAAAAGTCCGGGGCTCCCGCTGCCTCTACCGCCCTGGCCCTTTAAATAGCCGCTGGAGCCCCGCTGCTTCCCCAGGGCTCCCGCGGCTATTTAAAGGGCTGGGGTGGTACAAGGAGGGGAGCCCAGGGCCCTTTAAATAGCCCCTAGAGCCCTGGGATAGTGGGGGGGATCGGGGGCTATTTAATGGGATGGGGCTCCAGCTGCCCCTGCTGCACCCCCTGCCCTGCCTCCAGCCCTGCACCCCCTGCCCTGCCCACAGCCAGCCCCTGCCACACCGTCTACAGCCACACTGTACCTCAGTGCTTGGCTGTAGATGATGGATCGTGTGGTGTGACTGGGGTGGAAGCTGGAGGCATGAAGGTAGGCGTAGCGGTCGGTGGGTTTTCGGTATAGGGTGGTGTTAATGTGGCCATCGCTTATTTGTACGGTGGTGTCTAGGAAGTGGACCTCCCGTGTAGATTGGTCCAGGCTGAGGTTGATGGTGGGGTGGAAGCTGTTGAAATCATGGTGGAATTCTTCCAGGGTCTCCTTCCCATGGGTCCAGATGATGAAGATGTCATCAATGTAGCGTACGTAGAGAAGGGGCATGAGTGGACGAGAGCTGAGGAAGCGTTGTTCCAGGTCAGCCATAAAAATGTTGGCATATTGTGGGGCCATGCGGGTGCCCATAGCAGTGCCACTGGTCTGGAGGTATATAACCTAAGTCATGCAGAACGCAATGCCATCCACAGAAACCACCCTGACATTATCATCAAAGAGGTTGATAAAGGAGGTGTTGTTGTCATCATGAACAGGTCTGACTACCAGAAGGAGGCTGCCAGACAACTCTCCAATACCAAATTCTACAGGCCACTTTCCTCAGATCCCACTGAGGAATACACTAAGAAACTGCACCATCTACTCAGGACACCCCTTACACTAACACAGGAACAAACCAACATACCCTTAGAGCCCCGACCGGGGTTATTCTATCTACTACTTAAGATCCACAAACCTGGAAATCCTGGACGCCCCATCATCTCGGGCATTGGCACTCTCACTGAAGGACTGTCTGGATATGTGGACTCCCTACTCAGACCCTACGCCACCAGCACTCCCAGCTATCTCCGTGACACCACAGATTTCCTGAGAAAACTACAATGCATTGGTGACCTCCCAGAAAACACCATCCTAGCCTTCTCACCCTGGAGAGAACCCAAGGCCTTGTTTGCCTTCTCCACAGTGCATCTTTCACTACTGGTGTCTTCACCCTGCTGAATCAGGATCCTATAGGAACCTTCTTACTCTCTACAGTGTCTGCAGGCATCTAGCATAGTCCTGATTCAGCCACCTGACTCATCTGTCACATGACATCCGTCATTATTACTCATCCTTCCTACTTGAAGTGGAAGGAAGCTTGTAACAGGTGGGACTGGGGACCATTTCCTCTTAAGGGGCCAAGCCACAGTGTGAGAGTGTATTTTAAACTTTTCATTGCAAGGTGTAGAATTTTCATGTTACAAGAAGAGAACTGTTGTTAAGGACACACAATCAATTGGTTAGGGATCTTGTACAACCTTTTCTTAATAATATTTCACTCAAATTAATTTTTTTTTTTTTTTTTTTTTGCATCACAATATATTGGCTTTCTAAAATCGCCTTCTGAAGTGACAGGGACACATTTTAATAATCACAAATTAAAGATCTGCACTTTATCTAAGTTAAAGCTAACATGACCTGCTGCTTGCTATTCATTAACATTTGAGGTGGCTGTTTGGCATTTTGCATCAAGAACTAAATTTGCAAAGACCTAGAATACGTGTGACAGGAAATGATATTAACCTTTAAAAAAACCATACACTGTGTATCCCAGTTTCAGTGCTCATCCTTCAAAAGAGTCTGCTCCAGAATGGCAGTCACATAACTGAACACACGTTCCTGGATGCCACTTCATGCTGTAAAAACACAGTTAAAGGAAGCACAGTACAAATCTTTCAGCATAATAGAGTAAAACAGAAAAAGCAGAAATAAAATAGTAGTCACTAGAAACTAGGCTCTATGGTCCAAACATGTGATGCTTAGCACAGTTGAAGAGGCCTCCATGATGATTCTCTGTTAGGCTCAGTCTTAAAAACAAATTATAGCAACCTTCTGGGAGCTTTAAATTCTGCTGGCTACATCAGACCCCAAGTTGCCATTCTGTTAGACAGAGAGGCAGTAACCTGGCTAGGTGCCCTTTTGCCCAGCCATATCCCCTACACCAGTGTGGTGGAAGAAGTTGGCATAGTTGTCTCTATACCTCGTGGCTATAAGGGAAAATCCCCAGTCAGTTGAGCCGACTCTACAGCCTCTGTGATGGGAGGCTGGGTTACTAGTGGCGTTGCCTAGTAGTGAGGTAGCTGGGCCTCCACTTTCCCCTTTTCCAGTGCTTCTCACCAGCAACTACTCTCCAGTACTGTGAAGTCCTACCTTTTGGTGTGTGATGACTTGACTCTTTGGCTGGGTCACCAATTTAGTTTGCTCGCTTCCAGGATAACAGAATTCAGAGAAATATATAGAGTTTCACTCCCTCACAACAGGAAGGGACTTCAACCCACCTTCTGTCCCCTACAGATGGCTCACTCCAAGGCTCTCAGAGTGTTTATCCTCTCCTTACTTGCAAGAGGAGGTTTGGAAGGCAGTGTTATGCCCCTGCTGCTACAAGGGTGGTTGGTGTAGTAAGAAGAGGGCCTGAAACATAAGCCCTTGTATCAGAGGCCTGGTATGAGGCTTGAGACCTGAGCTAAAGTAGTGGTCAAAACTTGCTAATATAAAGCAAAGTTAAGTTGTGAACAAGAGGCAGGCCCTGCTCACAGAATTTGGCAAGAACAGGGCTGATATTGCAGAAACACACATTCCTAAGTAGTGCTAGGCATAAGAATATATATGGAAACATTCCAGAAAGGTGGTACCAGAACACTTTGCTACCAGCACATTCCCCAAAGATAACAGGAACAGACTGACCCATCCTAAAGATAAGGTCAGGATGACAGCATGATGGATAGAGATGTTTTGATCGAACCAACATGTACGAGGTAATGGGTGGCACCCAAATAAGCCAGAGGAGGCAACAAAATACATCAGAGGGGCAATACGTAGCTTGTTTGTATCTGTGTATAAAGATGTATCTCAGAGGGAGTGTCTTTGGCTGGCCTAGGGGATAATGGAAAGTCCCGCCATTAATGGGAATACATGTGTTAGTGTACCTGTAACCATAGAGCCAGTACATTATGAACCGAGACTGTGGATTTATTGGGCAGTCTGATTGGAGCCCGCTGTAAAGGCTATCAGGCCGGAATCAGTACAGCATGCAGAAAGAACACACACATGTAGCCAAACATCAGACCACAGTTGGTAGGGGAGTCCATTCCACCTGGGGGCCCCATGAGAGGCAACAATATTGAGTGCCCCTACGCTGCATCTGTGGGTCATTTCCTACCATTTGCCTTCCCCCAAAGTCTCAGAGCATAGCATAACCAAGCAAACAAAAACAAAAAACAACAAGATCCTACACACAAATCACCACAACCAAAAAAAATCATCCCACCCATATACTCATCACCCCCCTGAAACTTCAGCTAATCTAGGCTCAGCTGTAAAGCTTGCTCTGAGGTCTTCCACACCACCCTTGTTCAGGATCTCTCTGTGTAGGGGTATCCTCTTGCCCTGTCTGCCCCCTTCTGAACTGTGGGGGTGGAGGGAGAGAGGGTAGATAGAAGAGGGAGGACAGAGACTGCTCCTTAACCCTTTCATTCTAGTGTGGGGTTTACACACCCCATCATAATAACACAAAGTCAGTGTATCAAGGTCATCTGGTACAGATCTTGTGCTGAATTCTCAAAATACATTACATTCTCTGGGCTTGGTGATAAGGTTTCCACTATCCAACCATCCCAAATTCCCAATTAAGGGCTCAGTGTACACCTTGTTGCCTTATACCCACACATGTCTGGGACTATATCTGATTAAGTCGCAGCCCCTGCCCATGTTTGGTATCCCAGGGGACCAGTCTTAGGTTTTCAGATATTTGTGTGGTCAAATTGGGTCAATTAATTTCACAATGGTTTTGACACACCAGAGCAGTTTCAAATATGCTATTTTACACCCAGACTATTTATTACAAGATACATATTACTAAATCTTATAATCACTCATGCTAACTATTCAAACCTTTTGCTAACTAGTAGGCCTCAACCTTATTATCAAACCTGTTTTAAGACAATCCTTCACTTTGTGTACTCCTGCTTGCATTACAGCTATAATGATGATTCATTATTGATTTCTTGGGTGTCTTAACTTGTCCTAGAATAATAGGCTATTACTTAAATCCTGATTATAAATTGTCTAATCTTAGGCCAGTAAGTAGGTTGAAGATCAGGTGAAGGA
The DNA here is from genome assembly GCF_011386835.1 of Chrysemys picta bellii. Lineage (NCBI taxonomy): Eukaryota > Metazoa > Chordata > Testudines > Emydidae > Chrysemys > Chrysemys picta. Next base: position 85,153,254 of record NC_088795.1, read on the forward strand.
TCAACAGTCCTGAAGGCTAACTTTCCTATACCAACATACTCCAGCACTTCCACATGTGTTTTCTTCCTTTTTTAATGTTTTGTTGAGCTTCTGGAATCTCAGGCACATCGGCTTTTCCCTCCCATCAAAGAGAAAAACAAAACATTGTATTTATAACAGAAGGGTGAACAATAATAGCATTTATTATTAATTGTTATTATTTATTTAAATGTCAACGATGTGCTTAAAGAGGTACAAAATCCAAAGGAAGATAGTCCCTTCCAAGAGCACTCTGAAATCTAAAGCTCAAGTAAACAAAATTGTGATTTTTCAGGGCAGGGGAAAGTACAAGATTCCGAGCTGTCATGTCACTAGGGGCTTGTTGAAACTAGAAAGTTATGCCATTTTAACCATATCTGTATAGCATTCTGCTATACCAGTATAGTTAAAGCAATGCACCCCACCAAATGTGTATATAGTTATATCAGTATTATTTCTGAGCCTAAAAAACAGAGAGCTAGTGTAACCCACACACCTTTTGGGTGTGGTGTTCTGTCCTATCTAGTGGCACCAAGACCACTTAGAGAGAATAAAATGAGTCTGCTCTACAGCCTTAGCTAACAGTCAGTTGGGCTTTTAGCTCATGTGGTAGAGGCTCATGCTCTAAGCTTCAGAAGCCCCAGGTTCGATCCCGCCGCCCAACGACTGGGGTCTGTCGGTGTACACTACGGCAGGGCAACATTCAGGTTTATTCCTTCCTCCACAGACACTGTATTCTCTCATCAAGCAACACCTGAATGTACAGATCTACAAGTCCTATAGCATTTAGAGGAATATTTTATTATCCCCAGTCTTAAAACTTAACTGAGGTTTGATCAAAATGCCCCAGACTATCATATAACAGAAATACAAATGGGGTCTGGGCCATTCAGCCATTTCCCCTTGCTCACCAATAGATGCCAGCAGAGAGCTCCCTCCCCTATGGAGCTACTGTCCATTTGGAGTCCTCAAGCAACTCAGGGAGCTCATCTCACTGTTCACAACAGGTGTCAATAGTGAGCTCCCTACTTTCCAGGGGCTTCAGGCCACAGAGTTTCCAGGTGTTATCCGCTAGTTGTGTCTTGTCATAAACCTAGGTTATGAAGTCTCTGAAGGAGGGTCTCTTATTTCTTGTTTCTGGAGACGTAGTCCAATAAACTCTGGTCCTAGATTAGGGGTCCCTCAGGTGCTACTGCAACAACACCAACAATAATAGTCAAAAGGGGCAAATGGGTTTATGATTTCTATAAATAACTTTTTGGAACTTTGTGATTTGTAATTTTTGAAAAATTTGGAACCTTCAGATAAAACAAACATTTTTAAAAAAAAAAGAGAGAAAAGAAAAGGTTTAAGCTAATGAGTCATTTCTGTTCGGATGGAGTTGTGGAAAAAAGGATCATAACAAGAAAACTGATTGTTCACTTGGGGATGTGGCGCAATAGCCAAGAAACTACCAAAAGAGGCAATAAATTAACCGGGTTCATGTGGAAACAGTAGTTCTACCATACAAAAACTAAATCATGTTAGCATTCAAGCCAAGATACTGTACTGTAGATATTATGGTACATGGTTACCTTATAACAAACAATGATGCAATGGTCAAAAATGCTGTTAACAGATCCAGCCATATGTCTATTCCCCACTCTGCCAAGCCTCAAAACTCTCCTGTCAGAGGGGTGGGTGAAGAGGAGAATCAGATAGAAGAATCTCCTCCCCCAAACACACTGTTGTTCACTGTGAGGGGACCACTGTGCTCATGAGCAAATCTGAGGCTCTGACTCTATTAATGACCTTTTCTCCATCCACACTGATGCATGTTTCCAGTCTCCCCAAGCAGCAGTTGTTCCACCAGACTGTTTGTATTCTTACCTACTCTTAATTTCAGATCTCCTCTTTTACTCACCTACAACTTCATAGCCTTCTTTCCCTTTCAGGGCTTTATTGTTTGTGCATCCATATACTGCAAATAAGGGAGCACAAAGCTATTCCATTAATTTTCATAACAACATTATTTTAAAGTAGAATAGTGTGTGCTCTTTCTCTCACCTACAGTACTTATTTTATTCCCCTCTCCCCATATAAGATAAAGAGAAACTAAACAAAGAGGGAAGCATGGATGCCTTTTCCTGGCACAGTAGCTAGCCTTTCTGTGCTTGTTTACAGAAATTCCAGATGACCTTCACCCCTGCAAACAAATATAATCAGCAGTTTCAACAGAACTCACTTGTTAAAATGCTTCATATCTTTGCATAGTATAATGACTTTATTCCTGCTTATTACAACGCTTTAGTGAAGAACACGAGATAGTAAGGCAGGCTTTATCTTGCATTTTTTAAACAATGGTATGATTTGTTAACTGAGTTTGATGATAGAAACAGCAAAGTCAGCTACAGCATGGCTTAACATGAACAATAACTCCCTGAATGACTAAATTGACTAAAAACTCCCTGAATGTTTCATTTGATGCCAAGAGATAACAATCATGTTTTTGAACCAAGGGATGGAAGCTTACCATCAGTTGCAGGAGTGGGCTCCAAAATACATATTTAATGCCAATCAGTCTTTGTTGGTATTTAATTAATTCCAAATAATGAATAATAAATTATTTGTGTTAAAAAAATGTACCTGACTGATAAGCAAGAAAATTAGTTTCTCTTGGTCTGAGGAGCTGGGATAACAGGTGGACCCAAGATGTAAATTATTAAATTTGAATGGAAACTCTCCAGAAATGTTGTTGTTTTTGCATAGGAGAGGACATCAGTGTCAAAAAATAACACCATCTGATTAATTAACTATAATGATGTAAAACTGAGTTACTATTTTGAAGGCGTTTAATTGTGCACATTTAACCTTCTCCTGAGTTCCAGGTCTTGAAAGTAAATCAATTCACTACCCACAGGATTATTCAAAATGTAACAGATTCCAAGGAAAAGTAAACCAGAGTTTCTTACACAATTAAAAATCTCATAATATAGCTCACTGAACAATAGCTCGACTTAATTTTTGCCCTTTTTAATGTCAATTTGTTCTTCATAAATATCAGAATATGCACTCCTGAAATCAAAAATATATCTCACACACGAGGGGCCAGATCCACTTCCTGTTGGAGTCCAGGGCATAACTCCCATTGATTTTGATGGTTTTATAAAATGGTTGGATTGAACCATGATTAGCAACTTTATTGGCAGTACTGAGGCTCCAGACTAAATGGGCTTAGAGACTATATCTTGTCATCACTCAGCAGTTGTCCCTTAGTTATAATGATAGAGGGTCACTAAGGAATAGGCATGAAGCACATGGACCTGACAAGGTAGGGAAGTGTGCAGTGCTGACACCCAGCCAATGGCTATATTTGTGGACAAATAAAAGTTTTCATGTTCTAGTATTGTCAATTTGTCACCTTTCTGAAGTACTAAATTCACTTAATGCAGGGGAGCACTTGACTAAGTCCTCGTTAGCCACTCCCATATACAGTTGGAAGAACAGATTCCCAGATGCACAGCAGCCATTTTGTGTTAGATGGACAGAAAAATCTACTAATACTATCCTACCAGGATGATCAGCCCCATGTAGAGGGACTGAGATGGTGTAATCTTTCCTTTGTCACATCCATTCACATTACTAGATGCGGGCTGTGGGTGGGGCAAAGAAGGATGCCTGGGCATCTCTATGGTTACTTTCAGCCCCTTTGAGTAATTGACAGCAAGAATAATACAGAGAAGCTTTGGGGCTATTCTAACTTACATCAGGCGACTAGCCCCAGAACTAGGAGAATTAAAAGGCAAACTTTGTGCCACCTTTGCACCACCAACAACCTCCCCCGCCCCACTATTCCTGGGCTGTGTGCTTCTCAGCAATAGCTGATGAACTGACCCAGAGTATTTACTTAGGAAGAGTTGTCAAGACCCATGTTTTACTATAGAATTATATGCTGGTCAAATGCAAAAATAATCAGTGGTAGAAAGTAAGTATTTTTCCCTCAAATGGCCGAATCACTTAGAAATTGCTATTTGTGACTTTGCAATAGATAATGGACGTGAATTTCTGCGTTGTGCAAGGATTTAGTAACTTTGAAAATGTACTCAAAATGATTTATAAAACATTGATGTCTCTTTTAAAAGATAAATGCACAGAAATCTAAACTCAAGCATTTCTTCAATCATTGTGTAACCATACAGATACAAAAGAACTAGAAAATGCTAACATCTTTATTCCCAAAAGACAGTCCACTTCATGTTACTTCATTAGATATCAGTAGAAGGCCATTTACCTATATGTTTGGAATGAATCAGGATTCTTTAAACAAAATGTCAGCAAGACGCTTTTAAATATCATCTCAATAGAGAAAAACCAGAGAATCAGAGGGGAAGAAATATCCCCAATTTTCCAAGATGGACTAGAAGAACATTACTAATCTACTTTTGTATGTAACTGACTTTTAAGATAAGCCCCAGATAATAGATGCAGGGATGGTGTTAGACATACTGGAGCCCAGGGCAGAAACTAAGGAGTGGGCTCCCAGCCCGCCTCCCTTACCTGCTCACACATTGAATTTCTGCAATGTTTTTGAAGCCGAAGCCTGAGCCCTGCCGGGTGGTGCTTCCTGTGGTGTGGGGCCTCGGGCAATTGCCCTGCTTGCTAACACCATCCCTGAATAGATAGTGCCTAAAATGGAAATATTCCCGTCAAGGGAAACTTTGTCCATGTACAATAGTCCAGTATTATGCAGGAAGGTTAGCTAGGAAATTTTTGATTGACATTCTAAGAGCTGGTAATTCTGTTTTGCTTTTTGTCCATTCATTATCTGCCTATATTCATCGTAGTGTGCACAATAGGTTTACTAGCAGCCACTGCCACACTACACTGTGATTTCTAAGATCACCCAGACCTAAGATCATCTTTCATCTATTTAATATTTGTTTTTTATGCTGAGGTTAGTGGTGCCCAGAATTATGTTATTTGTCTGTTAGTTTATAGATTAAAACAAGTAGCAGAGGCTTTAATTCACTCCTACTGTTACCCCTAAAAATGCAGAGGTAACGGATCTTTTTAGACCATATTGTCCAACCCCATATCAATACAAGATTTTCTCCAATAATATGTTTTCTGGTGCTTTGTCCAGTCTGGTTTAAAATGACCCAAACAGCAGGCTTCCCTTTATTTACCACTGGAGACTGTCCTATGACCTAACAGAACTTAATGGCAATTTATCTTGATCTTCAGGTTTTTTTCTTCTTGATTTATATTACGCCATCATTTCTAGTTATAGAGCAAATAAAAATTACAAGACATTTCTAAGGCTCAACAGTCAAACCACTGGTACCTTATAATCAATTATTTAACTAGAGTATGTTCTGTGACAAGGAAAGTGGTAAATATTGTAGAATAAAAGATATTAAGTATAATTAGGCTATACAGGGTCTACAGGCCTCATGCCTCTAAAATATCCAGCTTAGCTACAAAAGGCCTGAAGCAGGTTGGCATATCTAGCTGACCAAAAGATAACCCTGTACCAGTGAAGTGCAAAATTACTGTAAAAGATGTGTTATGTGCTGGTGTTCTGGAAATTATGCAGCAATAGATTTGAAAATATGCTGCAGTCTTCCAGTTCATACTGCAAGATATTAGTAACATTTTGGGGAATCTTGTAATAACCTCAGGTTACTATAGCAATGCATTGATGTAGATGTTAATAAGAATAAGATGAACTAAGGGGATAGCCAATGAGAAATGGGGCACCCCTAAATTAGTGGGATATAGAAGTATGGATAAGGAAAAAGGGGATGGAACCCTAATGCATACGTATGAACCTTAGTAGACTTAAGCATAACTCAAGCTAAAAGGATGGTGCCCAGACTGTGTGCTGTAGAGGAGGGGAAACTCAGGGGGAGATGCCAGGATGACAGCCACAGGGGGATTATGATGATGAAGATGATGGTGGGGAAGAAGATAATAACTGACATTCTAGTATCTCCCAGCAGGAGAGCTGAGAGATGTTAGTCATAGGGCTAAACACTTTGCACTATCCCTTTATCTGCTATGGTATTTCACTGCTTGTGGGATTGCTTATCTGTTTAGTGGATTTGTTAATAAAGGGACTTCTGATAAATTGCAGTTGTTTCCTTGTAGGGTCTCTCATTTTAATGATACTGATAATAATATTCCTGTTGCTGTAACCCTCAGGAGCGTGAAACTTTATTGATCACTGTGATCTAAGATATTAATCAATAATCAATCACCCCAATCAATAAGGTTCCAATTTATGTCAGCTCATAACAGTGGTTTAGCCACAGATTTAAACAATGATCCTCCTCCTTATACTTTTTGATTTATAGCAAAATATTTTGTAAAAACTTGTCTGCCTGCCTGCCTGAAATGTGCAACCTTTTTATCAAATCACCTAGGGCGAGAACATGCTCACATTAGTCCCCATGGGAATTAGTCACATGAGTAATGCAAGCAAGATGTGTCCTCTGATAAATAATCTCATGGAAAAGAGAACTGACATCAGTGAGAATTTTGCCTGTGTAGAATTACTGCAGTAGATCCAGGGGGTATATATTGCCATTGATGCATGCTCAGAGCTCCTATTACCATTAACGGAAGGACACACATGCATCAAACAGAGAATATATCTCATAAACCTCTTGTAATTCCCGTACAGGGAATGTCTTGCTGGAATTTACTTTGACATTTATATGATACTGTCCTATGTTATTTTGGAGGATATAAAGAAATCCTTTTACACAGTTAATGATGATGGTTTATGCACTGAATAAGTTCAGAGAAGATTGTATGTCATCCAAAGTTGTTACTTGCATCAGATCATATCTATCACATCAACAGCAGACATTTGCTTGAGGGAACACTGAATTACCACTTCTCAGAATATTTAATACTGTTGCTTCCTTGGATCCAGTCCTGTGTATCTTCTACCAAATGTATGCATCAAACTAAGGTTTTCTGTAAGCTAGCAGGGGTGGAACATCCCTACATGTCTTCTAAAATGGACCCTGTTCAAGCTGTATAGAATAGAGCTAGCTAAGATCTATTGTTGGCCCTGCCACAATACCCCAGTTACTCTTTATGGTTTATATTGTTACTTCTTTAGATCAAGGTGTTTTTTTCTTTATCATTTTTCTGTGTAAATTCATTCAAGATCATAGTGATTGTCTGGTTTCAATCACCTAGTTGTTTCAATCACATGTTGTGATAGGCAAGCGTAGGATCTATGGAACTAGAAAGGTGTGTTGTGGGGGCTATTGACAGCTTGGGTTTCCACCCTAGGGGGAGAAAGGGGTTCCAGCTGTGATCCCTGCATGGCTGTCAATGCCCCACACAGATGTCAGTGCCCCACAATGCCCCACTTCAGTTGGTGCAAGCGCTCCTGGTGAGGACGAACCCCACCAGCAGGAGTGCAGTGTAGATACCAACAGCTGATGGAATCACTGCAGTGGCTGTAGGTTGACCTAAAATAAGTGGAACTAATTTTGTAGTGTAAAGAAGCCCTCAGAGTTTCAAAAGTTGGAACAGATTGCTTAGCATAAGTCGTTAACACATTTCAAGGAACCATTCAAGGTTAAGTGGCCCATTAACACCTTTCCAGTCATAGTGAGGAGAGGAAAGGAAAGGAGAGAGGGGGAAAAAGCAGCTTGGGGGGTGGGGTTGTTAGTGAGTTATAGATTGTTGTAGTAAGCCATAAATACAGTGTCCCCATCCAGTCTATGATTTTTAGTGTCTAATAAAGTTATGAATTTAAGTTTACAGACTCATCTTTTGAAAGTGTTGTGCAGGTTTTCTTTGAGGACAAGGACTGATAGGTCAGATATAGAATGATCACTTTGTGAAACTAATAGCAGGCACTTTTGTTCTATTCACAAACTACAAACTATTAAATGCAAGCTTGTAATTACTGCCAAAAAATGCTCACCTGAGATAGTAGCCTTCAAGTATGTAGACATTATTTTAGACAGTACCTCAATTTCACAAGGACATTGTCAATTTGTGTCAGAGGGTAAATGCTTAAACCTGGTTGCAGAAAATGTTTCAGATCAGCTAAACAACCATCAGTGCTCTTGTTATTTCACAGCTGTGATGATGGACTTATACATATATGAAATAGGACCACCTGAAAAACTCTTTTCTATGGCCCAGTGTTGGGGGTAAGGAGGAACACCACCCTCCAGAACTATTTTTAGCCCTAATTTATACAGAATTGGGTGATTGTCACATTTATCAATGTACTATGACTGGAGGGGTCAAACAAAATATTTTTTCTAAGTAAAATAAAGGACAAATTTTCCATGAAAATCTTTGCGAACAGTATTCCCATTTTTCAATCAGCTCTAATCTTGTAAAATTAATTTTATATAACGTGTATGTCTTCTAAGAGGAGAAAGTTAATTTTAAGATGGTGACAGGTTTCACAGTGGTAGCCGTGTTAGTCTGTATCAGCAAAAACAATGAGGAGTACTTGAGGCAACTTAGAGACTAACAAATTTATTTGGGCATAAGCTGTGATATATGCCATCATGTGCCAGCAGTGCCCCTCTGCCATGTACACTGGCCAAACCATACACACTCTACGCAAAAGAATAAATGGACACAAATCAGACATTAAGAATTATAACATTCAAAAACCAGTCGGAGAACACTTCAATCTCCCTGGACACTCAATAACAGACTTAAAAGTGGCAATTCTTCAACAAAAAAACTTCCAAAACAGTCTCCAATGAGAAACTGCAGAACTGGAATTAATTTGCAAACTGGACACCATCAAATTAGACTGGGAGTGGATGAGTCACTACAAAAACTAAAACCTAATTTCCCCATGCAAATTTAACCCTACTGTCACTTACACCTTCTTGTCAACTGTTTGAAATGGGCCACCCTGATTACCACTACAAAAGTGATTTTTTTCCTCCTGTTGATAATATCCCACTTCCACTTTAATTGAATTGTCTCATTAGAACTGACCCCACACTTGGTAAGGCAACTCCCATCTTTTTATGGACTGTGTATATATACATCTGCCTACTGTATTTTCCACTCCATGCATCTGATGAAGTGGGTTTTAGCCACAAAAGGTTATGCCCAAATAAATTTGTTAGGGCATGGCTACACTTGCAGATGTAGAACACTGTGAGTTAAACCTGCCTTCAGAGAGCACAGTAGAGTAAGCACTGCAGTCTGTCCACACTGACATTCGTGGCACTTGCAGCGGCATTGAGAGTAGTGCATTGTGGGGGCAGCTATCCCAGCATGCAAGTGACTGCAAAGTGCTTTTCAAATGGGGTGGGGTAGGGTGGAGTGTGACAGGGAGAGTGTTGTGTGTATGTGAGGGGAGAGAGAGTGGGGTTTTGGGGGGCTGAGAGCATGTCAGCCTGCTGTCCTGTAAGTTCAGACAGCAGCAGATCCCTCCTATCCCCCTGCCTCTCTCTCTCTCACACACACAGCATTCCATACTAATGGCTTGCAAGCCGGCTGTCAGAAATGGAACTTTGAAAGAGCATTTCCGCATTCGTACAGGAGTTCAAAACAATGACAAGAGTGGCCACTTGACTTAAGTGGATTATGGGACGTTTCTGGAGGCCGATCACAGCGCAGTAACCCAACACCTCGTTCACACTGACGCCCGTGTGTTGTAGACAAAGCGCAGCAAACGTTATTTATCTCCCTGAGGTGGAGTACCAGCAGCGCTGTAGCTGCGGAGACAGAGCACTCTACATGCCTTGCCAGTGTGGACGGAGAGTGAGCTAGGGTGCCCGGGACTCCTTTATTGTACTGTAACTCGCAAGTATAGCCAAGCCCTCAGTCTCTAAGGTGCCACAAGTATTCCTCGTGGTTGTTTTTAATTTTAAGAGTCACACAAATGGATTCTCTGATAAAGCTTTTGCGTGTTAGAATAAACTCAACCTAAATTAAATCATAAAGATATTTGTTTTTAATCTTAACTGGAGAGTAACCATGATCATATCTAATGTCATTTTGGTTTGAGTGTAAAACTACCATGAATTGTCTTGTAAATGCTCGTTTTTAAAATATGCTCTCTCCATAGAATTATATTCTTGATTCTTAGTATGTTTCTCTATCATTGGTTTTCCTTTGCTTATTCTTTACTCGTACTTCTAATAAGTGTAAGCACATTAAAGTGTATCACATTTATCTAATCTGTACTAATCCAGGTTATGTAAAGCACCATCATGATGCCAAAGAAATGTTGCCTATCTATCAGTAACGCATCAACAAACATATATAAATATGCCTGTACAGAAATAATTGACTTTACTACACACAGTATCTATAAAGAGGCAGCCACTTTAATTTGCCAACAATCCATATCACATTTGGATAGTTTTGTACATCTGTAGTTACTGGTTCATATAAAGTGAATTTATATCTCAATTTACTTTGTTGTATTGTTTTCTATTAGGTCTTCAGATATTATTTTTCAAAATGGCTACTCAATTACAATTGTCGCTTAAAGGAAATCTAATCCTTGAATGCTGCTGCATGATTATTAAATTGATAAATCAAATATTTCCTTGTTCAGCAGTGTAATTTTCCATGCAATGCATTAGCTGAAATGCAGGCTAACTAGTTTGACTAGCTCTTAATTGTTTTTTTCCCTCCTAAAAGAGTTTAGTATAATTTAAAGAAAAAAGAAAAAAATACATTGTTTCAGTGTATTCATTTTAATTTCTTCTACTAATCAAAGGCAGATTAACACAAAAATTAACATCTGATCATCTTGATTTAAGTGCTGATACTAATGATGCATAACACTAAAGAATAAGGGGCAGGTTCTGAAGATATTTACATGCAGATATCACTCAAATCAGTAGGAGTATCCATGTGTGTAAGTGTTTGAAGGACTGGCCTAAGGTCCCGATCCAGCACTATTATAGAAAATTGTCATGGAATTCAGTGTCCTCTATCTAACTTTGTATTCTACATTAAGGCCATTCATTTTTCTTTTTACTGATTTTTACTGAAAAATTCCCTAGTTTCACAAAACCTATTTTTTTACTGATATTCACCTGAATTTTAGACCACTAAAATACATGAAAATACTGATTATGTTAAGAAAATCCAATTAATTATATTAGGTTGTTGTGTTTATGTTAATAATAAATTAGTTTAAGTGCAAATGTGAGGCTTTTTTTAGGATAAGGCAATGTAGTAGAAAGTATATACACACACATGAGTATGAATATGTGTATATAATGTTAATGCACGGTTCATTAAACAAACCACAGCATTAAACTGCTTTTACTTTAATAATCTTAATTTTACTGTATTTTTTTTCCTGTCCTCCTCATCTCCCATCTCCCACTATTAATATTTAACCAGAAATCTGTTATGTAAAATTTGCACCAATTTTCACCATTTTTTTTTAAATCTAATAAATTCCTGGAAATTTTAAACGAAATAAAAAACAAAAACAAAGGGCCTTGCATATATAGTATAGTAGTGACAAAGGTAAACTTTCACATGAATGTAATCTGGATCAATGGAGAAACCAACACTGGGTAACAGTTAAAAATCTTCAGTGCCCACAAATGAGTTAAAATTATCTTATGATTGCATAGTATTACCAAACTGTTTACCTCTGATGGAAATTATGAAGGTGCAAAAGAATAGAATAAGGTGAAGAGACTTGGTGAATTATATAATTAATTTTTATTATTAATAATCATAATTGTGTATAAACCTCCTCTAGTCCTTCCCACAAAGGAACTTTGCTACACAAACAAGTTTAAAAAAAATGTTCCATGTACATTTTGTGATCAATAAAGGTCCCATCCTTGATTCCTGCACTGGGCATGCTGCCATGGAATAGAGCATGTCGAACATTTTCTACTGAAATAAAGAATCCTGTGCAAAAATGTGATTTTTGTCAAAAGACACATTACCCAAGGGAAGCTGTCAACTTAGATGATTTGTTTTATTTGCTAAATGGGAATCTTAAAACTGTATTTGGAACAAAATATTTTTTCAGGATGAGGGTGGGGTGTAAAAAAAGAGGAAAAATAAAAGGAAAAATAATCTACAAATACCCATTCTGAAATGGAAAACATTTTGTTTTGTTTCTGATAACCCAAAATGACATTTTTAAAACAAAACATTTTTTGTTTCATTTTAAAATGAGGTTTCAAACATACAAACAACATTTTTGACAGAAACATTTTTAAAGGGGAATTTTTCCTGTGGAAAATTCTGTTGGGCAAAGTCCAATCAACTCTACTGTGTTGATTTAAATTCTCCATTCAACCACAGAACGTGTACAAGCTTCCCCACACTGATCCATAAAAGGAGCACCTCCTGGTGTCTGAGGGTAATTTAAGCTGTGTTTCCATTCATTATTTCTTTTTGCTGTGACTGCCAACAAGGGTGCCAACTGAGATAGCAGCTTTAGACAGAAAACCACTGGGCACTAGAATTAGAGCAAACTCATTTCACACATGCCTCTGTACAAAAAGATAAAACACAGTATAATGAAAAGCATTCAATAAATATTGTTATATAAAAACTGAATAAGATGTAATAAAGCCAGACAAAGTAGCATCATTTAAAAGGATGTGATGTGGAAAGAGTCCTATATTTGGGACAGCAATGATGAAAATCAAAATACACCCCAAAAAAGTAAAGTTTTCAGAATGTTCTTAAGTGAAGAAGGATAGGCTGTTGTTCATGAGGAGTGATTTCCACTGCCTTAGGGTTGCCACAGGAAAAAGCATGATAACCCTCTGACGTGCAGCTCAGTGGTGCAATTCGTGAAAGCAGAGTGATGTCTGGCACTAAGCTTTGCAGAGGAAGGTTTGAATGTTCATAGATTTAAAGGGAGAGTTAGATCGTCAAATCTGACCTCAAATATAGACAGGTCTTTCTCCATTAATGGCTTTCAAAGCTACAGCACTATTTTTAAATCAACCTGCCACTTCATAGGCAACCATCATTAAAAACACAGCGTAGACCTTGCACAATCATGGCTGCTCAGTGTATTAAGCAGGTGATGGATGCTTCATGCTGCATTATATGCATGTATCTTAGCAACCAATCCAGAAAACTTTCTATGGATAGAAAGTAAGATCGTTCATCACAGATTAATAAGAAAAAGGAAGAAATTCTACCAGAGTCAGATGAATATGAGCTTTGCCATTGTGGAGAGTTTCACAAATAGGGCCAGCTTGTGCCCAGCTGCCATGTGCAAGGAAGGAAGATGCAAATCAGTCAGGCACAATTACAGTTTCTGCATTCTCCCAAATGCAGGGACTGTTCCTCCCTAATATCCCTGCAGGTCTTAACTACTTCAAAAGGGGACCAGAGAAGGGGGGTGGCCTATTTCCACCTTTCCATACAGGCCAGTAGAGTTGGCCACGTTGCATCTGCATGGGTGGAATAATACTGTGATGGACTAGCTGTGTATTTCACATTTCTCAGAACTGTGATTCTTAGGCACAACAGAACTTATACAAAAGTGTTACTGCAGAACAAGGATTCCTGTGTTATCTGATGAATAGTGCCCTCCCTAAACATTTTGATTTCTGTAAGTCTGCAAAAGTATTTACAGGAAATATAGTAAATGCCTACACATTATTTCCTTAGAAAATTAGAAACAATCGTAATGAAGAGTAACATAAAAATTCACATGTATATATGTATGGTCTTTTAGATAATAGAGATAGGTCTTTATAATTATTAATCTCCATATATATTTATTGATTTGTTTGCTTTAATTTATTTTAGGTACACCACAGGCCATTCAAAATTTGAAAAAAATCTGTCAAAGGAAATTGATTTTGAATGCAACTTTATTTTTAGATTGGGTCTTCCATACAAGCACTATAGAAGCACAAGAAGTTTTTTTTTTTTTTTTAAATAAAAGACTACTGTAAAGGAAATCAAAAGAGAAAGTGCTTGCAATTCTTTTGATCTGAAACCATATTAAGATTGCAATTCTACATATTACACCTGATGTCCACAGTGGAACCACAGTCAATCTGCAATTATTTGCAATATACAGTAGTTCTATAATTGCCGATGTTTTGAGCTAAAAAATGTATTCAAGCTGAATTTATTCTGAACACAAAATGGCTTCCAACTGCAGTTTGGTGCTGAATCCACATGTAAAGTGCAATCACTGTGAATGCAAGACTACCTCTCAGTGGAGGGCTGCTGTGGTGACGTGATGACTGGTACATATTACATTATTTTAGGAAGTTTAAAGAAAAAATAGTCCAACCACAGGCTTTGGTTTTTTTAAAACCATTACTTTTCTACATTCTTTGTGCAATAAAAAATTAAAAGGTGACTTTATTATCTGAGTTACAAATGGAGATTTCACACAAAAGCACTCCAGTATCAACGATGGTTGTGATTAAATGCATCTGGATGTACCAGTATGCATGAGAAATATTAAATTTTATCAAAAGTTTAAATGAAGGAACAAAATATAAAATTTATAACTATATTTTTCTGTATTGAAATTATGAGCCAAATTCTCTGCTAATGTAATTCCTTTGACTTGAATGGGAATGGTTGGTTGCTTATACTTTTTTAAAATCATTCAGGAGCCTAAATATGGATTTAAGAACCTAACTTTAAGTTCTATGTTTTGAAAAAGTTGGCCTAAAAGTCTATTTGAGAATGCACAGCATCCAGATCCTGTGGTCCTGGTTTGGGTCCAAGCCTATCCCCAAAAGAGGAAGAAAGAATGAGAATGGATGGTGGTAGAAGGAAAGATGGAACACAGACTGTAGCCATGGAAATGGAAAGAGTTTTTCAGCACACAAAAATTCTAATGTTTGTTTCCATTTTTCATCAAAGTTCTATTTCAATGGACGTTTTTCAATCAACTCTACAAATAGACATTAAAAGAAGGAAGGAAAAACATGCAAGAAAGGGAAAGAATGGGTTCAGTGAAGCAAGGGAAATAAGGTAGAACAGAAACCCTGGAATCAATAATTTCACTGCCAAATAAAGTTACGTTTTTATAGGGAGATACTTAACACATATTAGTTATCTCACTGTAAAATTCTAGTGGAGACAGGGTTCTGTGGTTTTGATTGTGAAACATAGGGCTTGATCTAAAGTCTTACAATCAACCAGAGGTGAAAGTAAGCTAATACGGTCCGGTACGGCGTACCTGCAAGAGCCAGTACGCTGTGTCGGACTGGACCGGCTTCTGTGGCGGTGATTTAAAGGGCCCAGGGCTCCAGCTGCTGCGGGGAGTCCCGGGCCCTTTAAATCACTGCCTGAGCTCTGGCAGCCGGGCTCAGGTGGGGATTTAAAGGGCCCGGCGCTCCGGACACTGCGGGGAGCCCCGGGCGCTTTAAATCACCGCCAGAGCTCCAGCAGCTGGGCTCCTGTGATGATTTAAAGGGCCCAGAGCTCCACGGCAGCCAGAGCCCCGGGGTCTTTAATTCACCCCTGAGCACCAGGGCTCCCAGCTGCCTATGCAGCTGGAGCTCCAGGGTGATTTAAAGGCCCTGGGGCTCCCAGCCACAGCCAGAGCTCTAGGTCCTTTAATTCTTGAAAGGCCTCATCTCTTCCGCTTGAGGCCACACCCCCGCTCAGGACTCCGGCGTACTGATAAGTCCTTTAAGTTACTTTCACCCCTGCCATCAACTTTAAAGGGCTTTGGGTCATGTCCATAGTGAATTTTGTTTTAATTTAGGGAGAAGCCAGGTGTCACAAAACAACATAAAGCAATGTTGTCTATCTGTTGTATTCAGACACATAATGCTATAAGCCATCCATCTTGGGGATAATCTTGGAATACCTCTGATGACCATTTTCCCTGAACTTTGGAATGTATCAAATGGCACACATTAAAACTCATTACCCAAGTGGGACAATATAGGACTATATGTGTCTGTATTAATTATATATTATATTTTTATCTGTATCCAAAATGTGATTAATGTGCTTGATTTTGAAGATCGTAGGTTAAACTAACAAAGGGGCTTGGGGCAGCAGGGGCCTCCTTAGACAGTTTCAATGCTCTCACCTCAGCGGCATAGCTAGAAGTAGAAATTTCAGTGAACCCAAACTTAGGGTGGATGGGGCAAGTACAGGAGGTTGGATACCAAACTTTCCTACTCCTGCATGGGGAGGTGAGGGTCTCTGTGTTTGTCCCAGGTGCATAAACATGAGCAGGGCTGGGAAGGCAGAGGAAAGGAGACAGGGGGTGGAGACTAGAAGTGTCCTGGGTTGTGTTGTTGAGTCTGGAGATGCATAGGAAGCACCTGCCACCGGGTGAATCCTTGTCCTGTTCCCAGGGCAAGTCCGGGGGTTGGAGACTGAAGCTGCTAAACAGATTTTGCTGCTAAACAGATGTTGCACCTTCTCCCACCCCCCCCCCCACTCACTGGCAGGACTTACCCATGAGCTGGTTGTAGGATCTGTCCAGATCCCTGGAGCTAGATCTATTCTCCTTCCTGCTCTTGCTCCATATCTTCCCCACCAGCAACACTCCTGAGTTGCCCCAAGCCCAGCCAGATGCATCTCCCAAAGAAAGAGCCCACTTCTGGGATAGGACAGGAGCCCTGGCTCTAGCTGTGCAGAGGAGGGTACCAGAATCATCTCCTCATCATTCACTGGCAGCAAACACATTAAGCAGGGCAGGGGACTGCAGCGGGTGAACTTTGGGTGGGACTGGGTGCTTACTGGGTGACATGTGACCCTCTCAGGCCCATTGGGTTGCTATGCTCCTGCCATGTCTAGAGGGCAGACACAGCCATCAGACCAATGATTACAATCCGTTAAGAATGAATTGGTCTAACCCTTCAAATAATAAAGCAGCCATGATAGGACAGCACCCTCTTTGGTAGACCCTACTGGATGCTCTGTCTGACTGGGAAAAAGTCAGTCTGAGGTACCAAGAGAGGCCATTCATTCAGTTTTAAACTTTTTGGGTGATTTGTCCCCTGTATGGTACTGAGAAAAAAAGTTGATGTGGTTTTGTCCTGTATAAGGTGTGTGGGGTGGGGGGGAGGGATTCACTATTTTGAAGAACTTGCCACTCTGGTCCAACCAGCATCACCACGCACATAATGTACATATGAGGCGGACTGGGGGAGACGGAGCAGCACGCTCCTCAAAATGACATCCTCCATATGGTGTGACCTCACAGATACCCTGCTGGCAGAAGTGGGCCTATGCCATTCCAGGAAGCCCTGGAATGTCCAGTATTCTGGGAATGCATGAGTGGCCACCCTAGCACTAAGAGCAGGGCTGGCTCCAGGCACCAACGAAGGAAGCAGGTGCTTTGGGTGGCAAATTGAAAGGGGCGGCACGTCCGGGTCTTCGGCGGCAATTCAGCGGCAGGTCCCTCAGTCTGTCTCTTCCTCTTTGAGCTGCTGCCAAATTGCTGCCGAAGAATGAAGAGGCACGATTGAGCTGTAGCCGAAGTGCTGCCGATCGGCTTTCCCTTTTTTTTTTTTTCCCGCTTCGTCGCTTGGGGCGGCAAAAAAGCTGGAGCCGACCCTGACTAGGAGATTTTGCATGTGGGCCTTGAAACAAAGCAAGTGATTGGGCCATATGGCAATGGATTCAGTCTGTGTTTTGTATTGAAAATTATGTTAAAATTACACGCTATCGCATCACATTTTAAGGGGTATCCTGGTCTTGCTTGCAGACTAGAGGCTCTGTAGGGAAATGTGTGATCTGGCTCTTCATGCAGTCAGTCTGCAGAAGAGGACTCTGGCTCAATGTGGGGTGAGTTGTGCCTCTCTGCCATAGGTAGCAGCCTGCTATCTCTCTCTGTATTTGACTGTTTGATAAAGTTCTTGATTCTTAGAAATAAAGTAGTTGTATGGTGCAACTTTTCAGGAAGAGTATTTTTGTTGGGTTGGATGCTTTTGTCTAACTCTGTGTGTGTGTGTCATGAATATAACACCCTGGAATGGGAAGACATCTCTTATATTTAAGAGAGGATCTCACAGACAAGAAATGTGAGAGGAACAGTAGGTCATGCTGTCAGTTGTGACCAGGGTGGGTCACAGGAGAACTTTTCCTTTCACAGAGAATGTGAGCTTGTTTAGTTCTGTTCCTATAAGTTAAGAGGTAAACTTACCTAATTTTTCAGATAGTGAAGTGTAAGGCTAGATGAAACTAAATACATGTGCAGGCTGCTTATTATTTTTCCCCTGATGATTTATTCCAACTGCTAAATAAAAATACTTTGTTTTAAGAAGGCTGTTGGTCAATATCACTGGTCACAGGTTTCTGAAGGGAGGAAATGCAGGTCCCAAAACCTAGGCAGACCTGCAGAATGATAAGCATTTAATATACACATGGAAGTGTCTGGGTCCTGGTTTAAAAGTGGAAGAATTGAAAGGCAAGGGGTGGAGACATAGCACCTGAGAGAGGTGTACTCAGAGAGACCAGAGAGGGGAACACGGGTGCAGCTAGCCCTGTAACTGAGTGTAGCGGGGCAATCATCCCGGTCTGACCCTGAAAGGGTTAAGCAGCCCTTGGAGAGGGCTGGGGCTGAGAGCCAATAGAAGAGGCTGGGAAGCAGCCAATCAGGGCCAGGCTGGGCCCTATAAAAGAGCTGCAGGCCCAGAAGGCAGTGAGTCTCTCTCTAGTGTTGGAGAGAGAAGGACCTAGCTGTCTGGGAACACAAGAGTACCTGAAGCAGAGCAGTGCTGGGGAAGGGCAAAAGGAGCTGGTGAGCTCCAGCCTCGCAACTCCCCAGGCTGAGGCCTTGGTAAAGGCCTACGGAGGTACTGGGGCTGCAGAGGTGCAGCCCAGGGATAGATAAAGGCAGCTGGTCCAACCCCCTTGCCAGTGATGAGTGGCCATTACAGACTGCAGTTTTCCCCAGAGAATTTGGGGCTAGATGATGACTGGCAGTAGCCACTGAGGCAAAGTGGGCATAGAGGGTGGGGGGGTTCCCCTGGGAGGGGAGACTCAGAGTGTGGGGACTGCTGTGGGGCAGAACCCCAGGGTAAAGGGCCACTGGGGTCTAGGAGGGCCACAGGACCATAGGCAGGAGAGAAGCTGGCCAGGAGGGGGTGCTCTGAGACCTGGAATCAAACTAATTCCCAGATGACCAGCAGGAGGCACTGCACCGGTCAGTCTGTGATCTGCTACACTGAGCCATCAGGTAAAGATGCTTGTTGATTACCTAAATGGGTTTCACTAGCACTCTGCCCATGAATGATTAGGTATGTAGTGCACTGGTCAGAAGATCTTGCTAGGTCACCTTGTACCACCTTGTGGAGCAATGAGAGAGAATGGACCTATACACTGACATGAAATCTTTAGCTCCATAATTCAACTGAAGGCCAGATATTTAGAAAGAAAGGGGAATCCAATTAGAATAGAAGAATACTGCACTATTTAAGTTTTCAGCATCATTCAGCACCTGGGAAAGGATGAGATAAGGGAAAGAGGAAAAATAATCAGCGCCTTATTTCACAAAGATGAACCTGCAACATGCTACTGTAATTCTCACAGCCTA
The DNA here is from genome assembly GCF_011386835.1 of Chrysemys picta bellii. NCBI lineage: Eukaryota > Metazoa > Chordata > Testudines > Emydidae > Chrysemys > Chrysemys picta. The sequence goes on from NC_088795.1 coordinate 85,172,743, forward strand.
GATTACTAATGGTCTGCCACAAAGTCAGTTGTTTAGAGATAAAAAGAATTGTCAACAAAGACCAAGAAGAATGTTTGTGGAAAGACTGGAGCCAGATTTCTTTTAAGGGGTTGGGATTCTAACAAAGTTTAAAAATAACAGATACAGGTAATCATTACTGCCACCATTCAAGAGTTTCCCCCAAAGAACAGAATGTTCAGTGTTTGTTTATTATTATAGCAAAACCTCTGAACAGAGAAGTGAAACTGGTTATCTGGAAGGACAAGCATGTAGCAGTCACATAAACTGAGGAGGTATTTTATTCAGCTCACAAAGGAGCCTTGCTCTTTTGGTACTTTACAGTATATTAGACAAAATGAGAGCAGAGAGAAATCCGCATAAATCTGTATTCCTGGAGATCCCTCGGTCTGAACTGTTTCAAATTCAGCATTACACCTTTTAGGATCATGTGAGAATCCAAATAAATAAATACAAGGTGACTTGTATCATCGGAATTGCCTTGCTGGAGCAGACCACCATCCATGGAGTCTGAATCCATGAAGCTGTCTCTGGAAGTGGCCAAACTGTATCCAAGTGATGGAGGAAAATGCAAACCCTAAGGATCTTACTCTGGAAACACTCATGCACATGAATAACTTTATGCAGTGAACAGCCCCACTAAGTTCAATGGGACTATTTATGTTTGTGTTTGCAGGATGGGAGTCTGACCATACAATGCATATAGGGGAGGGGAGGTGGGGAATCTCCCTGAAGTGTGAGGATTGATCACTCTGGTACTTTATTCACCTACCTATAGGGTACCTTTAGGGTAACTGAAAATGTTCTTTTTGTCATAAATGGCTACTCTATTTTAAACAAATTAAGATCTATGCTTAATGCCCTGTAACAGGAAGTTCTTGCAGATTTCAGGAGCCAAGATGGTTCTGTATTTTACGGTCTGTGAAGTAGACATGCAGCTGATCTGCCACTTCAGTTGTCTTTTGGCCTAATGTTTCGCCTTACATTTTCACATACCCTCCTACTCTTCACTTTTACTCTCCAGGAGTATCAGTGAGCTAGTGCATAGTCTGTAAGGCCAGAGTCTGACAGGCCTCTCTGCAGTGGTGTGTAGACAATGGGTAACATTTTCCAATGTGCTATATCACTTAGGATCCTAAGTCCCATTGAAAGTGAATGGGACTTAGGCTTTTAAGTGACCAAGGTGCTTTGAAAAAGTTTACTTAAGGGCACACACACATTTGGTAAGTAAGGACTTAAGTGGCAAAAAGACCTCTTATGAAACCTCATGCCTCACAAAACATGTGTTCATAATGGAGAGTACTGCAAGTCCTTTGCATAGTTTGCCATAGAACCCAGGCACTGCTCAGAGTACAGTAGGGCACTGTTATGGAACAGAGGAAGCAGCAATTTCCATCCACTTACAGAACATACTGGCTAGGGGGAGTATGACAGTCATGTCCCCTCAGTGTGCTGATCTGTCCCCTTCTGGTGGTGGCTTAGACCACCTGGCAATTGATGATCCTATGAAAGCCTTAGCTAAGAGATCTAGTGCTTTTATCTCAGGCAGGAGAGGCTCATACATTAAGATTCAAAGGTTTCAGGTTCTACTGCAAATGACTAATCCCAAGGGTGTTACATTAATATATGTAGAAGCAAATTAAATTTCTTGTGTTTGCATCTGTATAAATGGAGGCCAAATATGGTCCTTTGTGAAGCACTCAAGTTGAATTTTATAAATGTAATAGCCTCCTTTATGAGAGGCAGGGGATACATACTGTACAGAGAAGACTAACACAGGGACCATACTGTAGTACATCTCAGAAGGAAATCTTAAATCTAATGCAACTCCTCAACTTCAATAATGTCCTAATTTGGATTGATTGAAGCACAAGGTCACGTGATCTTTCTAAAAATCAAAAGAAATGTGACAGGGTTTGTGATGGGGTGTGCAAATGTTCCATATATAGTGGAGGAATGAAAATACAGGGAAACAACTCATTTGGGGGCAGACCTGCAATCCACAGCTCCAGCAGCCCAGAGCAGAAGTAAGGCTGAAGTCTGCGACACAACTGCCCCAAAGGGGCCTTCCCTGAGGAAAAGGAGGACCCACCCCAGAAACAATCAGAGAGGGAATATTCCCCTCTGTCCCACATGTAGACCCTGGACATTGGTAATCCCCTCTTATTTTCTTGATTTCGTCTCTACCATAGGGGAAAGCCTTGGACTAAGATGACCTGGAGGAGGTGGAGAAGTGGCCCAGGGAGGACAGCCTTCTCAGTTGCCAGACCACTGGTAGCCCAAAGGGTCCTGGGGCAGGGCCCAGTGGAGTGGGAGGGCCCAAGCTTCTCTACCAACAACCCCCATGCCGGCCATTGATTGGGCCTTAGCCACTCAGCCATGTTTCCCAACCAAACCCCAAGTGAAGACCATTACATGGCTATAACAACACAATACCTTAAAGAGAGACTTAAAGAGTGATGTAGTTAGAGCAATGAGTCAGGAAGAGATCTAAGTGCACTGCTTTGAATAGACTTCAGGGGATGAGGTTGCAGCATAGTTAGTTTATAGTACTCAAAGTGTGAGATGATCAGGACTTGGAGAGCAGGACTTGGAAGTGTGTGCAGAGAGGAAAGGTCATATCTTAGAGATATCAGGGAGAAGCAGCAAGATTTAGATACGGCCTGGAAGTGTGGATCTAAATAGAAATGATTCTTGCTATCACAAGTTACAGAACTCATATATATGGAAGAGACAGAGATTAAAACAAAAGCGCCCTTTGTATCACCACAATAATTACTGTACAGCTAGCAAAACTTTGACTGATTGTATTTCACCACTGAATTTAGTGTATGTGATATACAGTAACATGAAAGAGCCAGAATTCGCTCTCAGCTGTCTCCATTCACCATCTTGAAAATCTTCCTTTGGAACAAAATTAGAATATGTAGCTCTGCCATACAATATGTTCGTCAAGAAACTATTTGATCACCACAGGTTGGCTGTAGATGCCACCTGCCAAGATAGCCAAGGAGTTTCTTCTGAAAGCATTTGCAGATTTGATAATTTGAAAGAGATGTAGGTGCTGACTCCATGGATGCTCAGGGGTTCAAGAACCCACAGAGAAAAAAATAGGGGATGTTCATCACCCACAGGACTGGCCAGGGATGGTGCTCTGGTGGCCCTGGGACTAGCCACCAATCAGCTATTTCAGGAGCTAATCAGCTATCCAGCTATTTAGGAGCTGGCCCTAAGCTCCCAGCAGCTCTTCAGGGGCTGGTACTCTGATCAGCTGTTCAGACACTCTCAATCATCCCTGTCTAGTCTAGTGCTTACTCTATTGCTACTACCATTGCAGCTGTACTGCTACTAGAAAGCAGGTACCCTTTTTTTTTTTTAGAGTGGAAAATGCCTCTCAATGAAAATTTACAGAAATGCATGATGTAACTGAGGATTCTTATTCCACTTTAATTTAAACTTACTTGAACTATAATCAGTGTGACAGAGGGGGATATGTCTCCATTTTATATTATGTGCTGAACAGAAGTCTAAACTTGAATTAGGACAGCATTCCAGACAGCTCCCCTACCTTGGAAAGGTTGCTTGATACCACGTTGTAGGACTATCAATGAAAAGTCAAGGCTCCAATCTAGTCATAGAGTCTGAGGGTATGTCTACGTTGCAATGTAAGCCCATGGTTCAAACTCAGGCTCAAGCCTAACCCCCACTTCCATCTACACCAAAATTGCACTAACTGAGGGCTTGAACACAGGGTCACAAGACCACACTGGGTGGAGGGTCCCAACCTGAATCAAGTGGGGACCCAGGGTTCAAGGACTATTGTTTTGCAGTGTTGATGCAGTCCCACTGGACTCATGCTCTGGGAGTCTGCCAAAAGTATTCCACAGTCCCTCAAACTGACTTTTTGTCCTCTGGACAGTAAAATTTTCCCACACTACACCATGAACAAAGGGCTACAAAAGGCACACTTTGGGAAGGTACTGGGAAGTCTAGGATATGGGTGATTGGACTCGGGCCTAATGCAGTGTAGATGCTGGAACCCCAGTTGGGTCCCAGGGTTCAACAATTCCTAACCTGGGATTAAAAATTAGTGTAGATGCTCAATTCCTAGGTTAACAAACCCATGGTCTGCTAACTTGTGTTCTACTAACCCTGGGCTTACACTGTGGTGTCTACACCATGGCGCATGGGTAGGGCAAGCATGACTGGTGAGGTGGTTGGAATGTCCCAGTGGAGCACAAAGCAAAGGAGACAGATTCTATTAAAGAGCAGGGTGCTGCTCTGTACATGGGGTTGTCCATCTCCATACATAAGAAGGATGTGACAGAGAGAGGGGGCAGGAGGAGCTCTGCCCAGCCTGAAACATGGACAAACCTCAGGCTCACAATAGGGGGGAGATTAGTCTAAGAAAAGGTGTGTCTCAGGACTTTTGATGTTTTCAAAGTTCTGTAACTCTCAGATGCTTTAAGAAAAAAGTGTCTGTGGTTAAAAAACTCCTTTGCTAAGCCTGTGTTTCTTGCTTTCCTGAGATATAGTCCCCAAAGGGGTTAAACTAGAAGCCAGCGTTCCCACAGTTTAGGTGAAACTCTGAGGGAACATGCATAAGCGACTGGGGGGAGAGGGTGAGCCAAGGGGTCTGAAGCACTGGTTTTGGATAGCTGGACTGGGGAGTCCCATGGCCCCAGGACATGCCTCAGACAAGAGGTGTGAACCTGAGAATGTGCCCTAGAATCCCAGATGTAGAAACCATGACTGGAGTCTACCCAGAGCTTGACTTGGAAGCATGTTGGAACCAACGATTGGGTCCGCTTGCAACAGACTGGTGTCAATACAGTGTGGTACTGGTCAAGGGTGTAACAATCAGTTTTCACTGTAATCATACTGAGGTAAAAGTGAGTAAAATTGGCCCAAGTACAGTTAACCACTCTACTTTTAAAAAATGCAGGATTAAAAAATACTTTTCAGTAATATCGTTTTGTTAATTTTCACATCAAGCCAAAAAGCAGATAGCACTGGCAAAACTGCTCTGGGCAAATTAAATAAATGGACATGGGAATTAGGATCTGAAAGTCAGACAACATGATCCATAGGATAGTATTGCCCAATTCAGCAAAGAACTTAACTAGACACTTCAGTAAATTGCTGAATAGTGGTGGACCTCAGCCTATGCATAAACGTTTTGTTGAATCGGCCTTAATCATCAATTGTCTCCTAAGATAATTTTGATTATTCCCAGTTTTTTTATTCTTAGGTATATTTATATACTTGTATCTCAACAGGCATCTCAAGAATCTCTCTCTTTAAGAGTCCACCAGTTCCTGGTACTTTTTTCCTCATTTGAGACCATTTCTATAATAACTATTGGTTGCCTTGGAGATGATTAAATATGCTTGTAGCAGGCACTACACATATAATGAAATACAACCCTATTGTATTACTGATTTGGGATTGTAAGAGATTAAATAACTACAAGTTATACATTCACATTTTGAACACTTACACAAACTTTTTTTTTTTTTTTTGGAATTAAGCCCTCACCTCAGAGCTCCTTCAGAAAAATATGCTTGAAAGAACAGATACAAAGTGGAAAACAAACCTTTCCTTCATCTTGAACTTAAATAGATCCCATATATCTGAATGCCCTGTTCCCACAAGGAACCCACCCATACCCTTCAACAGGAAAGATGAAAGTAACTAAGATTATTATAAAAACTGACAATCAAATTGTTTTTCATGACCATGCTTACAATGTTTGCTCCAGAAACAAAGTTAGTTCATGAGTTACTCATGAACTGAGCAAGGAGAAACCTGAAAAGAGGAAACAAAGGTAGGACCAGAAAAGAACTAAACCAAAGGAAATGAAAGCGAGTGAAGGCAAGATCTGAAACAAGCAGTTTCACAGCACTGGAAAAAAGTCAAAAGGAAAAAAAAGTTGCTATTTTGGCAATAGGAACAAAAGAACGTTGAAGGAGTTGGGAGCTTTCCTTTGCTGATAGTTTTTATAAATCCAGTTTAAAAGTGACATCTCAATCTGAAAAAAAAGTCCTTTGGTGTATTCACTATGTCATCTTCCACATCAATAACACCATCTACTGATTAAATATAAAAATTAACAAGAGATCTTAGAGGCATAAGCTACCCCAGATGAGGTTTTGTATTTTGTTTTCTTTGTTAATTTTCTATAAATTTAGTTCCCTTGATAGGTGCTGGATAGATAGCCATGGAAATAAAGTTCTGTTTTATACTGTATTACAACATTTCCCAAACTACCCTGCCCATGTGCCTCAATCCTGTCTAGTAGGGCCGTATCTGAGATAGTTCATTCCTCAATCATCTTGAAAGATTGGCCACACTTGGAATGTCAACAAGGATGCAAAGTAGCACCAGTTGAGACTGTGGTTTTGTGGTGTGGAAACATGTCCACTATAATCCAATCTGATACGACCATGACAAACACATTTTGCATATAGCAGATCATTAAACATATGCGAGATAGTAATGGCTTTTGATCACTCGTTACCTGGACTAGATCTGATTTGGTGACAGGGAATTGTCTTAGATACTTGGTCACTTATGTGCAATATCCTGGCTAGAAATTTTACTAAATTAGGGCCTAATCTTAATGCACCAGGTACTCTTTAGGTAAAGGCTTCGAATTGGGCCATTATTAGAGATGGTCAAAATTTTCTAAATTTCAATTATTAGGTGCAAAAAGGGGATGAATTAATCAAAAAGATTTTTGTGAAAAGGCTTCTCATTTTTTAAATAGGATCTAATAATTATTTTATTCCATGCCAGCCATCCCACCTTTTAAACTAAGTTATGTTTATTTAGGAACACTGAATAATTGTTTGAATAGAATTGCACAATACGGCGTATGAAGGGATATTATTAACACATTTTAGAGTAACGTACTGTTTTTTTCTTTTCCTTGCAGAAATGGCAAGCATCAAGTGATAAAACAATGTGCTACATGTGTTCTGTGTAGTAATAGGCTGGTGGGTGTGAGAGCTTATAGAACTCATAATTTGGTTGTTGCTGTTGTAGGACATTCCCAGGTTTTGACATCTTCTAGCACTTGAACCACTATTTAACATCAAGCAAGCTGCACTACTTTTGACAAATTTTATTGAGCAAAGAGATTGAATGGCTATTCTGGAAATCTTGCAGCTATAATTTGAAGGAAAAATACCATCAGGCTCAGTGGGGGCGGGGGGAAGTTTAGTCATATTCTCATTAGTAGTTTTGATCACTACATGTTACAATAATATTTTTTACACTTACAATATTTTAATTAATATATTATAATATTGGCTCGATAGTATCAACAAAGTACACCAGCCTCAGACTTTGGCAATAGTATCATATCTACACTGATAGCTTTAACTAAATAGCTCTGGGCAATCAGCAGTATCACTGGCAGAACATTTCAGACCAGGAAATAACTCCCATCTATATTACCACATCTGCCCAGTTTACTGTAAGTCTTCTCCCATCTTTCTGGCTCATTCAGTACCATGGTTCCCTTTCCTCTTTTGGGCTTATATAATTTTCTTGGGGGAAAGATGTTTCTAATTAGTCTTGTGCTTCCAGAGGTATTTTCAATTAAGTATCATGTACATTTTTTTTCAGATAAATCTTATAACTTGTGCCTCCACTGAATTTACCACAAAAGCTGGATTTCACCAAGTGGCATTATATGGAAGGAAAAAACAATATTGTCAGTTTTTGGCTTGTGGCCATTTTATCCAAAGGGCTCAGATTAAGACAAAATGAATTACAGTAACTTCTCACTTAAAGTCGTCCCGGTTAATGTTGTTTCGCTGTTACGTTGTAGGGATATTAAAAAAGGTACTAACAGTGATTTCCCCAAGTGACAGTGACCCCCTCATAATTTGTCCCCCACATTTTAAAATCCAACAGTTTCACCAAGTACAAAAATCTCTTGGGTCTTCTGTTAAAACTTGTGAGCTACTGTCTGTAGAAACCATTGATTGTATCTATCCTGTGAAAGATACTTTATTACTATGTAAAACTTACAAACAAGTTAATTGACTTTGTTCTTGAAGTAATTGATACAATGTAAACAAACACTATAAGCCATTATGTGACTTTCACTTCATTGTAATAGCAATGGCTCCTAGGACAGACCCCCACCCTCTGTGATTAAAGGGCCAGGAGTCTCAAATGAATTAGCACACACCCTGAAAGTGGTGGAGACAGTAAATTAAAATATGGTTAAGATATGGAATGTATGCTGATGAATGCTTGATATACATGAATGATTAGGGAGGTGCCAGCCTAGAAAGGGAGTATCCATCGGCCGAAGAATGTGTCAAGTGGATGACCAGACAACCTCCGGAGGGTAAACTGGGATCCACCCCATCACCTGAAAGGATGAGAAACACGAACTTTGGACAGTTTGGAGCCACCAGGAACATGCCCAGGAATGTGTCCAGGAATGTGCCATCTGCTGATTGAGTCAGCAACAGCAGGATGAAACAGCTCCTATAGACTAACATAGGAATTAATTCCTATAAGAATGGACTCTCAAGACTGATGACTTTGAGTCTCTGGTTCTACTGCCAGCCTCCAGGAGCATCAGGTGCACCTGACATGGACTTGGCTCCATCCTCATGACCAAGATACCTGGTCAGTAACTTGGCATGAGCAACTTCTAGGCTGGTAACTATAACACCTATACAGAACTTGAATGAATGATTGTGTGAATGAATGTATGTCTATGTGTGTATAAGGAATAAGTAGTGATAGGAATAAGTAGTCAAACAATGTTGTTTACTTTTATCTTTTGCTTTATCATTATATTTACAATAAATGTGGCATCTTTGCCTTATCCTTCTTAATAAGATCCTGCTGGTTTTTATTTTATTGGTATAACAAAGTTACTGATCAATTAGGGAACATGCTCATTTAAAGCTGTGTAATGCTCCCTTCTAACGTTGTTTGTCAGCCACCTGCTTTGTCTACTGCTTGCAGGAAGAGCAGCCCCTTGCAGCTGGTGGGGGCTTGGAATCAGGCTGGACCGGCAGCCCCCTATCAGCTCCCCCTATCAACTCCCTGCTCCCCTAAGTTCCCTGTGCAGCAGCTGCCTGCAGTTCAGCTGTGTCCCTCCCCCCACTGCCATGTGCTGCTCCTGCCCTCTGCCTTGGCACTGCTCCCCGAGACTCCTGCTTGCTGTGCCGGGGGGGGGGAGGGAAGGAAGAGGGGGGGCTAATATCAGGGTGTCCCCCTCCCCCCTGCTCCTGCACCCCACTTACCCCATCTTCCATAGAGCAGGGCTCAGGATGGAGGGAGCTTGCAGCAGCTGCGGTCTCAGCAAGCTGATCTAATTAACAAGGCAGTGTACTTAAGGGAAATGCTCATATCTCCCTCCATTCCTGCTGCCTTGCAGAGTGAGACAGTTAACCCTTGAGGGCTCAGCCAATTGCTAGTTCATCATTTAGCAGTAAGGGAAATATCCTACCCTCTGGCTCCTCCATCTCAACCAAGCTTCACAATCAGCATCACTGTGTACCAGTATTAAATTGTTTAAAATGTCTCTGTGTATGTGTGTATTATATATATATAGTCTTTTGTCTGTAGTTCCCAGGTGTTAAAATTACATTGTAGGTGAACAACAAAATCTAAAGGTCATTAAGTCTTGTCTAGGAGTTACAAAGTTCAGCTTGTAACCATTGTTTGTACCATCCTAGCTTTGCGGTGTAATTCCAGCATGAAATATTCATTCTTCAGAGCTAAGTCTTGCTTTGTAACTGTCCATGGTAACAGGGATAGCATCCATGAAATTGCAGGAGGTCTCTGAATAGCAGTTCCTACCTCCTGAAGTAAAGCAGCTGCAGATATTGTTAAAGGATTGTATGGTAAACCATGATACCACAGCTACAAGGCTTAAGTTCTAAAACACGTTTTTCTTTCTTTCTTTCTTTCTTTCTTTTTTTTCAGATTCCTAGACTATCAAAGGGTGGATAAGTAGGACTATTTTTAGCTCCTGGGAGAATACATGATTATTTTAACAAATCTGTGGAGCAGCATTGGCTCCTAGAGAAGCCTGATCCCTACTCTAGTGTGAGAAGGAGAAAAAGCAAATCATAACAAATGTTGCTATTTGTGAAATATTTATGAACTGTGCTATTGAATAATATGCATCCATGTTTGCCCCCCCCCATGCAAGCTCTGAATTATGGTCAAAATGCCACATTATTGCTAAAGTGATTGACAGGGGGTGGGAAGAAAGGCAGGCTGAGGAAAGTCTTCTTATCTTTCATTGCTAGAATTTAAGACTAGAGGATGAAGGAATTTGAGAGAAGGAGGACAGGTAATGTAACTGAGCCATGAATGTATTTTTGCAAACTACTTTGTTTTGTACCATTGTGCTGTTTGTGACACAAGCAGTGCCTACATCTCCATAAATCAAATGACCCACATTCACTCCTGTGTCTACATCAGTTTCTTCCACCATAAACTGTGGTTGAAATCCCTAGTGGCGGTGAATTCTGTTATTGTGGAAACCTACATTGGCTGCTGGAGTCCCAACTAAATCTTGGTAGAGTGGCCAATAGATAGGCTGATTCAGCCCTGAATCCCATACAGCTCTAACAAATTTTGAATAGTTATATTCTTTGAATAGATGTGTTGAATAGTTCCTGGGTGCAATGCTGCAGAAAGAAAATCTAAAATATACCTCTGCCTGGCACATCCATCCCCTTTCAAACATTGAAAAATGTCAGTTATGAAATAGGAGACCTGCTTAGCAGAATGAGAGTCTCTGGAGGCAAGAAGGACTAATGATGGCTCCTAAGAAAATGAAGGGTATTGGGGCAACATCTAACAATTGCAAAGTACAGTAATAAAAGCAGTCAATAGGAGACCAACAAGAGACCCTTTAACCCATCCAAATATTAACTACAGAGTTAATGAGGCAGAAAAGAAAGCAAAGATGAATTTGTAAGACATATTCCATACTACAGGTGTTACCCAGGATTTTCAGAACCCAAAGAAGTGGTAACTTAACTGTTTCTTTCCAGGTGGTGGTGTCTGGAATAAATCAATGGGGACGCAGGGCCAAAAAAAAAATTAGACTGCATTTAGTTCAATATGTTATTCAGCCAAAAAGGATTACAAACAATCAGAAAACACTTAAAAGTAAGCATAAACTTTAAAATCATCTTCACCTAAATGTCATTTCTGATGTATCATTAAATTAGAAAGTGAATTGTTTACGCAAACTGATCATGGATTATAGCACAATGGGGGGAGGAGGGGAAGTCCTTGAATTCATACAAAAAATTAAAACACTCAACCACCCTGTTCTGATACACTAAACTGTATCCCAGCAGCATTTGTTTTTCCTGGAAACCTTTTCAGAAAGGTTAATTAAAGTAAATGAACTACTTAGCATCAAATATCATTTGAGACTTTTAATGTTTCTAACACCAAATATCCTTGTTAATGGCACAATAGGTGCTTTTTGTTTCATATTATTACAAAAACCCTTCAGTTTTGTGACTCGTATTCCATATAATAGGGCCCATTATTATAAAAGGAATGACTTAACTTACCCCTTGAGAAAAGTTCACTCACTCCCTGTATGTTTTCGCCAAGTCTTTGGTTTAAAAAAAAGTGAAAATGGTGCACTGTTTTATAAAGTGGAACATAATACCTTTCAAAAGCTACTTTTCATCCTTGCAGTTTGTTCATTTGAGAATATGACTTCATTTCCTTTAGAACAGAGTTGTAAGAAATAAGCAAGGAGAACTACTAGTTTTTCTTACTAAGAAAACTACAGTCACTTCAAGCCTTAGAGTCAACTTACGCCAGGTTTCTTTGACGTATTGCAAACAGGATGGAAATTAGGAACGTGTGCTATGTAGGATCAATAATCAGAAATGATTTGTGAACACCCATGTTATTATCCCAGTGACTTTTGGGGCAATCAGCAACAAATTGAAGACAACCATATTTTTTCTTTACATAAAGACATTTTCAAATTCACAGGATACAGTATAATGGAAGGAAGCTGCATCTGTAAGATGGCTATAAATGGAACAAAAATCCTTGCAGAAAATAGGGTAGCAAAGGGTTTAATGCTGATCTTACTCACACAAGTAATTCCACTAATTTCAGTGAAACTATTCAGGTGCATAAGAGACAAGCAAGATTCAGCCCAAAGCTAGAGCACCAAGACATTTGTTGGTAAAGACCTGTAAAATAGAAAGTAAAAAAGAAGGATCCTTATATAGTGTTTGCCGTATACTATACAATCTAAATAGTCTTTTTTTTTTATGTTGAGCCAGATTGTGCCTAGTTTTATGTACATGGCAGATGGAAATACCCACCATAGTTGTCATTCCTGCAGCTAGGGCACTGCAGGATAGACCTTCCCTACTCCTGTGGGGAGGCATGTCCCCCATACAGTGAGCATCACAGCTAGCTATGTCTGGATGTGGAAAGTGAGCTGTATCTCATGAAGAAGTTTATCAGCTGATACGCTATGTCTAGCTCTGGTACTAAAGCCCATGATGAAGCATATGACTAGTCACATTGATTTCATGGAGACTATTCATGTGTTTAAAGTTAGGCACCTGCTCAAGGACATAGTTGAACTGGAGTGTCTGTGCCTCTGGGAGCAATGGCATCATAAGAGCCATTTTCTCTGAAGCAGACTGACTCCAGGTACTTGCCCTGGGGCAGTGCTCTTTGTTGTGTTCTCTTTTTTTAAAAAACCTCTTTTATGTTAAGTAACAGATAGTTTGGACTGTTTGTGGCTTTCTGTATAAAAAGTACATAAATTAATAAGTAAAAAGTTGACAGTCCACATCTCAGCATACAAACGAAGGAAGTGGCAAAAAAAAAAAAAATTATATGGTAGGAACGCAGGAACTGGCACTCTAGTGGTCCACCTAGTCCAGTAGCTGTCCTCTGTCAGTGACCGGTACTGGATACTTCAGGGGAAGGTGCAAAATCCACCAAATTGGACAATTACGTATTAATTATGCATATTGAGAAATTTGTTTCTCGTCTTGGACAGTTAGTGAATGGCATTATGCGCTCTATACAATGTGTCAGACTTAATGAACCCTTGGGTTGTTCTCATTATCCATCTAAAAGTCTAATGCTTTTTGGGATCCTAGCAAGCTGTTGGCCTCAGTGTGATCCTGCAGCAGTGAGATTCAGTGGTTAATGTACATAATGTAAAAAAAAAAATCCATTTATCGATTTTAAATTTGTTGTCTTTCATTGTCATTGAATGTTCTTGTTTTATGAGAGTAAATAAGAACTGCCAGTAAGAAAAGGTATCTAGAGATTCAAATAGTTATATCATAAAGCCTACTTTATCATGAAGGCCCCCAGCGTTCAATACAATCTGTCATCATAAGAGCCTTAGGGCACACTGAATTTAAAGCTATATCAAGGAAATAGCAACAGTTCTGAAATCACATGGTTACTTCCAATAATGCTATTCCACAAGGGAGAATTAAAATTCTTGCTATCTGGGCATGGCACATAAAGGGTTAATGGTAAAACATATTGGTACAATATAATACATCACTCATGTGCCATAGAGACTTCATGTGCTCTCTGAGGATATGTGTGGTGTCTCCAGGCTTTCTTTCTTACATATGGGAATACTGATCCGAGGAAATGCAGTTTTGCCTGGAGGATATGGTCTTCCCTGAAGAATGTATGTTTAGATATCTCTCAAAGTATGGTTATACACTGAAAAATATGATACAATGGCATTTCATATGTATTCTCTCTCTGTTATTGGAACTGGCTCAGTTTATAAGGCAGAAGCCTTTCTCCCCTCCCCACAACTGCCAATATGGTACCATAGAAAGAACTCAGAAAAAAATAAACTATATTCTCTCTTACTTCGGCACAGGAAATAAAGTTTCTTTAATTAGAATTAGCACAGTTATAATGAAGAAAAATAGTTTGTTGAATAGACCACTCAAAACACTGCATGAAACTATTCACATATAATATCCAATTTATATATTCTTGAATTATTCACATAGGCCCGGCCTAAGTGTCTTAGACAGCTAAGTCTGCTTGTCAAAAGAGGATTTCAATGAGAGTTAGGCTTGTAAGCAGGGCCGGCTCCAGGCACCAGCACAGCAGGCAGGTGCTTGGGGTGGCCAATGGGGAAGGGGTGGCACGTCCGGCTCTTCGGCGGCGGGTCCCTCAGTCCCTCTTGGAAGAGGGACTTGTCGCCGAAGAATGAGGCCGATCGCTATCACGGCTTTTTTTTTTTTTTTTTTCCCCTCTTCCCGCCGCTTTAGGCAGCAAAAACCCTGGATCCAGCCCTGCTTGTTAGTGTGTCTGTCACTTTTGAAAATCAGACTTAGGCTCCTAAATTAGTTAGGCATTGTTCTGCTCAGCATTGCAGTGCCTGAATACCTTCAAAAATATGGGCCTAGGACTAAAACCTACACAATTTAAAAAAAACACCTATCATTTGTTGATTATTTGACAGATATCTTAGATAACTTGAAAATTATTACAGTCTCATTAGAATGTAATTAAGATGCATAGGCACTTTTCCTCCTTCCAGTAGCTGTGTTGGTTCCACAGGGCTAACAATAGTAAAATCCCAATTTGGTAAATAGGCAGATATATTTGATTAGTTTGTGTCTTCAATTTATATGTATATGGTCACTCTTATATCTATATTGTAAAAACATGTTCTTCTTTCTCAGAAATGTAGTAAGTCTAATATACTTCACTTGTTTTTGATGTTCATCATAGCAAGCTATGTAGGTGAAGCGGCTGACTTCAAAATTGTTAGTTCATTCCCCCATGGGCAGCATGCATGGCTTTTTGAACAGAATGACATCAAAAGGCATTTAACTCCACTTCTCACTTACCATGAATCTATTGGCATAAAATAATTTAAATGTCTATAAAAGTTTTCATATTTTATATTGTCTTTGTACATTTTTATTCACTGATTTTTTTTAGAATCCATATCTACTCTAGAGAATATTTTATATAGCATCTAGGATCCAAACTACAGATGATGTATATTTGTATATTTAAGTAGCTTGACAGTATTTCCTCTTGCAATATGGATAATTTTTTATACTATTTCATTCATTATTCCAAAAATAAATACAAAGCAGTGTTATGCAGAAAGCTGGAAAAGAAACTAGTATCCTCAGCCTTTGCACTTCCGGCCTGGGAGTGTTGTTTCCATGTACAAAGATACCAACGATTACTAGAATTTCTAACAAAAATGAAAAGAATACGGTGTAGAAGACAGGAGACAAAACCAGGAAACACAAGCAGTTCAAGACAGCTTAACAAGATGAAAGATATAATAGTAACTATCTTGAATAAACCATACTAATTAATATGGAGCCATAAAAGCTACTTCACTCTAAAAAGTTAGCTTCACATTCAAAAATTATACTAGGAGCTCTTTAGATTTACTGGTAACCTGAAACATATAGAGCATGAAATCAAGGGCCAAGTGATTGAGATTTAGAGTGTTTCAAAAGACAAAGTGGCACCAAAGATTGCCTCACAAAATTGGAAGAGCAGCACAACTATCTAGAAAAAAAAAAACTTACCGAAATAATTTGAAAAATGTCCAAATGCTGTGAAGCTATCACCTTCTTACAAAAGAGGCAAAATATTGAACCTGTCATCATGCTTTTTAAGGGTTGAAAGTGAGTGGAGGGATCACTTTGAGAGAAGTCAGGAGATGGCAGAAAGCTACAGTTTGTAATAACATTTTCAGACAACTATGCAGAGTGACCACAAAGCGATGATTGTGCCTTTGCTGTGGTGGGCCGTAGGATGAAGTGCACACTCTCTTCTTTGGCATACATATCTGTCCATACCCCTCTTTTACTTAAAACCACCTGAAACCTTTTGATGATGGCTTTTTAAAAAAAAGATTAAATCACGTCTGCAGCACTATTTAGTACCTTTCCCTACCCCTTTACTCCTCTTTTGGGATGCACTTAATTGGTACCATTTGATATTTTTTAAGCAGGTGCTGCTCTTAACAATGTTTTTATTGTTTTGTTTCTTGCTGGTCAGCACTTCAGATGGGGTGTTTCTTAATATGTAAAATTATTATTATGCCGAGAGCAGTAATGGCTTCAGTTATTTCCAGAATTAACATCTGTATTATGTCAAATTCAAAATATCTCAAGGAACAAAGCCAGTTAAAATACATTTTAATTCAATTAAAAACTGGACTAAGTTAAACTAAATTAGATGTAAAGATCTCTAAGGGCCGGATACCTTTCCCCTACTCCACTCCTCTTATTGGCAGCAGGAACAGTTAAATCCAGACAGGTGCACCTGGGAGAGGTGGAGCAGTGGTTCCACTACACACTTCCCCCTCCACGGATGCCCACAAATCCTCTCCTGTGTGGACGTGAAGCTTGAGTGGATGTATCAAGGTCAGGAGGGGTTCAAGTTGTGAGGGAACATCCAATCTTTCCACTGAGAGGATCAAGGGGATTTCTAATTGAAATCCACGAGGGAGTAAATGCTGCTAGAACCAACAGTAACTTTCCTCCGTGGCTCTTGCTTCTCCCCACCTCAGAGAGAGGTGACAGTACATAGCTATAGAGGAAGCAACAAGTGGCAGAAATTTTCCGAAGAGACTTCCTGCCATGGTGTGTTTGGGATGGGGTGGGGTTGACAAGGAGGTAAGGTTTCCCACATGCATCCTCAGGATCCAATGGATTTTCAAATTGTGATTCCTCCCAAACCAACAACCCCCCAAACCTTTGTGTGGAGGCTTCTCCAACTCCACAGAAGGTGACTTTCATGGAGTTGTTCAAGTTGCTCTTCTACGTGATGTGTTTTTCTGCAGGAGAGGAGGGAGCGCCAAGGCCCTAGTTTCTTTTAAATCCTATTAGTCACTATAAAATGCACTCAGGAACTTTGAGATTCAAATGACTTTCACTATATCTTCAGGATTACGCTAGGTGTTGTGAATGGCATACTTGCATACATTCCTGATCATATGGGACAATTCAGAATGTAATATGGTATGTAGTAATCAGACTGTACTAGATTACTAGGCAAGTATAGCAGAGGGAGAAAATAAAAATCTATCAAATAGAAAAATAAAAGCTTTCATTCTCCGACATCACCTTCATTAACATCTAAAGCTTCTTGATACAATACATGATTTGAAACAGGCCATCGATTTTGAATAAATCATTCATAGATGTAAAAGTCCATCCAAATCATGTGGGCCAAATTTACAAAGCCCGGTGCAATGAGAGCCACACAAAATGTATGTGTACCAACTGCATGGGCCTGATCCTGGATTTTCATGGGAACAGAGAAGAGAAAATGCTGCTTTTGGGTACACTACTGTAACTGATAGCTGAATATGGCCATCTGTTTTTACTTTGAACCTCCATTATTTTTAATTTGAGCCAACATTTTCAACCCTTGGTACTTAAATTTGTGCTTCCAAATAGTCCTAAGCTAGCTGTTATGAAGCTATGGTATTTAGTGACTTATCAATGTGCCCTGTGTGAAGAGCAGTGTGTATCTGTAGAGCCCTGAAACAGACCAGGGGTTGCACTGTAACTCCCTTGTTCCAAAGGAAGTAATCTGCTACTAGTCTAGATAAGTTGCAAACTACTTCCTCCTCAACCCCCTGCTGGTGCCCTGGAGAGGAGGAACAAAATCAAGGTTGTGCCTAGTTTCCACCTCTGCCTGCCCCCCTCTGGAAGAGGGAGTAACAGCCTTGTGGAGTCTGCTTTCCCATTGTGAGGGCATGAAGCTTAGTAAGAGTGTTATGGGGTGTCCTACACAACTATGTTGAGCAGTGGGAATGCAGTCTTGCCCTATGGCTTTAATTTAGAATTGTAGTTTCGGAGAATTGAGTTTTGAAAATGTAGGCCTTGGAATATAAAATCCTTTGATTGTGCTTTTGCTATAATGACAAATGAAGGCAAGAGAAGGTATTTTAATGAGCCATGTAGAACATAAATCCAAAAGATACCAATTGCAATTTTAAATTTTTTACAAAAGTCACTTTGTCGTAGTTTGAGGGGAGAGTTGTGCCTAGTATTTCCAGGAAACAGAGAGGAGCTTCAATTAAGAAATCACCATAATTGCAAGAGACAAGGGAGGACAGGGAAAAAGGTATTTGACATGCAAAGGAAAACTTCTTGCAGTGAACAGAAATTGTTTCTAAGTTATCAGCTACAGAAAAATCAACACAGAGATTTCTGGCTTGCTCAGAGAATGAAATTCCATATCACTGGTAATGGAGTCTAAAGATTCTCTTATGAAGAAGAAAAGGAGCTGTTTAAGGATGCTGGTTTTTACTTACCATAGATTAGGTAATAAAGTATGTTTAATGAGAGACTATTTTTGAATATTAAAATGATGCATTATTGATAAGGGATGTGTCAGCTTAGATAAGTCATTTTAGATTTCACCCTCAAAGTCTATTACAAGTTTATAAGGTGGTATTCTTTTGTTCACCACCTATTACTGCGGGTCATATTATGCAGATCCTACTTAATCCTGACTCAGGCAAAACTTCCATTCCTTTCGGTGTGAGTTGTGCTTGACTGCAAGAATTGATCTCTGTTATGTCCTGTCCCTCTTTCCCTTTCCTTCCTAGGTATGTCTACACAGGCAGCTGGGCAGTGCAATTCACAGCTTGGGTAAATATAGATTACACACACACACACACACACACACCCCCTGGGCATGTATTCAGGTAGGTAGCCCAAGCCACTGTGCCCACGCCACTATTTTTAGTGCAATAGCTAAAGCAGAGCTAATGTGTGTGCATCTAGTGGCCTGGGGATTACACCTCTGAGCTGCTGTATAGACATACCCTTAGAACTTGTCATGCAGAACAACTGCAGTCAAGATCCAGGGTCTGATTTCAGCTACTGAATTAGATTCAATGAATTTACATGGGATTTACATTGATGAAACTGAGATCAGAATCTAGCCCACTACATTTTTAAATACAATGTAGGGTCCTTCAGCATAATAGACTCCTCATTTTGCATATATTAATATTTGTGTATTGGATATGTAATTATGGATCAATTTCTGCTTGATACTCTCAAGGATCCATATCCAGCAAAGCACTTAACATATGCATAAGTTCCATAGACTACTTAAAGTTAAGCATCTGCTTAAGTGCTTTGCTGGACTGGGGCCTGGGTGTACAAAAGGATACAAGGAGAAAGTGAGAAACATACATCCGCCAGGCACAAAGGTTGTCTCTGGGACTGCTCTTTCCTACTGACCTTTCCCACAATCTACATCAGCCAGCACAGCTGACCGGCTGAGTTGGGAAGGAACAACCATGTAGCAGAGGATGCACTCCTCCTGTGTGCTGAGAGCTCCAAGAGAGATCCTGCAACAGGGAGAAACCTGGAGATTTTCCTGGAACAGTTCACTTCCACACCTCTCCCATAGGGACTAGCCCATTATAAGGCATGGCTGAGTCCTGCATGATTACTGTATATAGTCAAGATGTTTGGTGATCAGGTCTGAAGATATCAGAAATTCAGGTTTTAGATTAAGCCAATTTAATATATAATGTAATATTCCTTTGTTTGTTTAATACACAGCACTCAAAGGTTAGTTAGAGGATACCTACATGAGGTTAAGGGAGGGTTAGGACTTAACTATCCTAATTTTTATTGATAAAATATATCTGGTGAGGTATTTATATAAAAGTGGTGGATATCTATAGCCCTTCATCCTTGGAAAAGGTTGTACAGTACCTGATATATTGCATGTATTGTTTCTTTCTGTAATACATTAATACAAACAGACTGCCTTTGATTTTAAAACAGGTAATTCTAGTTCTTTGGGGGGGGGCACATTATTTTTCTATATTTATAATGTTCACAGTGCCCTTAAAATGATGTCAAGTGAGGCCTTTGTGCAGATCCTCATGCCAGAACTTCTAGTTTGACTTCTCTATAAACACAGCTTGCATGTCTTGATTTTGAACTGGACTCGTGGAAGAAGATAAAGATATCTGAAAATATTATTTAATATTGGACCAGATCCTCAGATGGTGTAAACTGGCATCGCTTCATTGCAGTCTGTGTTGTACACCAGCAGAGGATTGGCCAAGTATTCTTAATGGAGAATAGATAAGAATTAATAATAAATGAGGACCTGATCCTTGAGTCTGTTATGGTACTGCCACAATGGTTTCCTGAAGTAAAGTTGCCCTAAAGCTAGTGCATCTGACCTCTACAGAGTCCCTTCTTTGCAGAGGACCTTTGGGTGGTGTAGAGGTTCTTTAGCAGCTTCTATATCATACCCTCCCAGTTCCCAGCACAGAGAGCATGTCTGAGAAGAAGGCAATATAGCCAGGTTGTCTCTATGCTTCAGTAACCACTAGCTGTCAGAATGGTACCTGCTAGCCTTTGAGCACTGGCAACATTTATAGTAACCCTGTAACTGGTCTAATCTATACTGTGCCATTTCATAACTGGCCCCATGATGATGGGAAAACCAGCCCTCTTGTGCTCCTTGGTGCAACTGAAAATCTGTTCCATACCCTTGTTAACTTTACACTAAACCTCCTTTAATATGCTGTCCTGTTCTCCAAGCTTAGAATCGGTTTCCTCTTTACCAGAGATGAGAAGGCAGCTATACTTCACGATGTATAAAAATGAGCACAAGATTTCACAGGGAATCTTCCTCCAGCTGTTTTTTTTTTTGGTCTATGAAGAGAAATTTTGAACGAATTTGACAACCATGTGTGGAATGCTCATAGTTGGGATCATGACACCTAATAGAAGAAGAAGAAGCTGATAAATAATATGTTTTCTAAAGAATTTTCTTTAGACAACTGAATTTGTATCAAGAGTTAATTAAAAGTATAATATTCCATTTCCACATTATTACACCAGTATCTGCTCAGCCTGGTGAAGGATTTTTAAAGAGTTTTTAACTCAGGAAATGAATTTGAATCCTAACTTGATGCTATTCAGGTAGTGGAACTGAAAAGAACTGTACCACTGTTTTTTAGTGAAGAGGTGTATCTATTGGCTGAAATTCATTACTGCCCATTAAATTCAATGATATGTTGAACTGGACTATTATTCAGCACTAGATATCTCTGTGGGCTTCATAGATTTCCAGACTGGAAGTGGTACCTGGTAAAGAAAGGAGACAAAGTTGGGACTCAGGCCCTATGGAAGACCATTTGTGTCTGTAGTTGTTTAATTTAATAAATGCTTCTTTCAGACAGACGGCTCATGTCATGATATATGACTTGAGATCAAAATTACACCTCCCTCAGTGAACATGGCCACTTGTACCTAAAGGGAAGGATTCACCTCAGTGAGGTTAGGCAATGAAGCCATTGCCTATCCTCCCTCAGAGTTTCTATTGATATAGATACTGCAGTGAATTTAGCCCAATGTCTTTAAGTGTTGAAAGAAAGATATTTGAAATTAATCTATTCCTAATGTTATCACAGGATTTACATGATCTCATTTATATTGTTGATATAGTGAGACGACACTTCATTTATACATCACTAAAGTTGTTGCAGATGCTAATGCTTACAATTGCATTTTTCTACACTGAAGTTTGTTTATAGTTCTAAATGTTACAAATCTAAATTACAATCTATATCTTGATGAAATTTTTCTTAAATTTTCACCATATTTTATAAAATATTTCAACATTACCACAATTACTTATCAGTGAAATATTCTGTGTTATACAGGATGAATAATATCTAGTTTAAACTAACATACTATACCTTTTTCCTTACCTAATCATTTTCTTTCTTTTAGCCCTTAGGAACTTGGTGAGAGCTCAGATAAATTTAATGTGGAGAATGGTTAATTTCAGGTTTTTGGGTTCTGATGCATCACCACAGAAGTCGTTGGTCATTTGCCTTTGACTTCAGTGGATTGTACCTTTTGTGAGATCATTAGGGAATATTGTGCCAGAAAAAAAGAAGGAACTGGGGCCACTACTTTCATGAGACCCACCCTGTCCTGCATGCCCCTTTAGGGAAGCACCCTTTTGTCTCAAACTGAGCTGTTTAGATCCCAATCCAACTTCCACTGAAGTCATATCAGGGATCAGGAAGGTAGAAAAGGTCTCCTTTGAAAGGGGACAGAGAGGGAAAGAGGGAATTGTGCTGGAAGGGAGCCTGGGCCACATATTGTAGGTAAGTGGAGGAACTAAAGATGACTGGTCAGTGCGTGTGTTGTGTGCCCCCATCTGTGCCTAATCAAAAGGTGATCTGAGTCAGTCCAAGACACAGCAAAGAAAAACCTGCTCGCAGGGTCCTAGACCCTGGGCTCCAGCCCAAGCCCAGCAGTTTACACAGGAATGAAACCGTCCCCCAGCCCCAGCCCGAGTCAGTTGGCATAGGCCAGACGCAGGGTATTTTTTGCTATATAGACATAGTCTGAGCAGGATATTTAGAAGCTCTTGTTATTATGCACAGCCACTTGGAACCAGATATAGAATAAAGCAGAACTCTTGCAAGCAAATGAAGCACCGAGTGATCACTGAACACCACATAGAGGTTCCTAGTTCATTAGTCAGGACATCAACCAAGATGGCGTCTGTCAAAAATGTGGGGGTTCACCTGGGATTTGAACTTCTGTGGGCCTCAGATGTTTGGAATGATCTTCCTCTCTCCAGAGGAAATATGTCAGTGTGTGTTACATATCCCTGATCATTAGAAAATGTGAGTCTTACAGCTTCAGATATAGAGCCTAATTATTTTTAGCTGAAGCTATAGAGCCTCATGTTGTAGGTCTGAATGGCACTGGTTCAGTCTCCATTATGTATGTGTCATGTGTCCCCCAGAGGGATTGCAGTCTGGACAGCAGCAGAGCAAGTTCTCCACACTTCTATGCCTCAGCACTCCACAAGGAGGGAACCTTTTAGTACCCAGAGGGGAGTTCAGTCTCTATGGTCCATTCAGTGCTTGACCACATTGCTGAGTCTGCCAATGGGGGAGCCAGTTAATGATTCTTTTGTGATATCAATGCCTGTTGCATTTCAGTAACATAAGAATTAAAGATTTTTCCTCTGACCCAAAAAGGAGATGCAGTCAGGCCCCAAGAGAATAGAAAGGGAGATAGGAAAATGGTCCTATAAAGAAAAGAAGAAAGTAATGAATTGTTCCTTGTATTTCCTTTCTTAGTGTTGTTGATGACATGCTCAGAATGGCCAAAGAGTCTCTTTATTCACAATGTTCCCGGAGACATGGAAATTAATTTAACCTATCTGTGTTCTAGGAATGAGCATGGAGGAGATCTTTGAAATAAAGAGAATCCTAAACAAAGCTCTCTCAAAGCATACTACTGTGTTATAGCACTTTTACCATGCCTAGCTCTGACTGATGGTGAGGCATTGAACTTTAAAAGACAATAAATAGGTTTGAATTATTATGCTTTACTCAGTTCAAAAGTAAGGAGACTAGCCATTCTCATCCATGAAAATCTGCCATTTAAAATTATTAAATCCAGGCAGACTACCAACAGCAGGGGTATGTTGATTAAATTTCTGTTCTATTAAATCAGGAACAGTATGGAATCCCTGATGGTTTCTTTTCAATCTCTTTAGGTAGCTGAGATAGTCTCTTGAGAAAAAGTTAGTCACGTACTTATAGGTGCAGAGTAGAATACAGAAATTCACATAGTTTTGAATAAAACAAGGATAGGGAAGGAGAGATTTTTTGGTGAACAAAAAGATCTAATTGGATTACAAGAAATAGGAACAACATTTTATTAAAATATTCAATTTACAATTGGAATGGGAAGAAAGTGGAATTTAGGCCATACCCTAGGACTTGATTTGTCAACATTTTCCTATATGTACATATTAAATAAATAAACAGTAATGCTTAGAACTAATATAGCATTTTGTATATTCAAAATGTGATTAAAAACTATTTAATTATCTCCACAGATAACTTTAAAATGCTAGTTGATTTTCTTCATACTTGACTTATTTAGTAATTCACACTGAAACTTACAAGTTGATGCCAAAAATCAACCTGATATGTATTCCTCCTTACTGATAATTATGGATCTATCAGATATTTAATATACTTTTGTGATGATTTGGGGAATCTGTGTTTGTACATCTTATGAATTCTGTTTGACACTGGGGATTCTCTATGTGTATCTATGTCAGACTTAATTTTGAATATCAGACTTGCCCGTCTTCTCTGTCTTTTTAACTCCATGTAGGATTGAAATTCTAAGGTGTGGTGACACAAACGGAACTAACAATAGAGGGTCATTAAACCTTGGTGGTCTTCTGTTCACAGTGAAAATCCCTTGGGCAAAGAGTTGGCTGCTATCCAGGGAAAGACAGTTTTTCCAAGTCTGAACTTAAGGGGTGAAGTAGCTAAATAACAGATCACCTGGTGGGGGACTTTGATCACCTGATGAGTCTGATCATAGAATCATAGGACTGGAAGGGACCTTGAGAGATCATCTATTCCAGTCCCCTGCACTCATGACAGGACTAAGTATTATCTAGACCATCCCTGACAGGTGTTTGTCTAACCTGCTCTTAAAAATCTCCAATGATGGAGATTCCAAAACCTCGCTAAGAAATTTATTCCAATTTAACCACCTTGATAGTTAGGAAGTATTTCCTAATATCCAACCTAAACCACCTTTGCTGCAATTTAAGCCCATTGCTTCTTCTCCTGTCCTCAGAGATTAACAACAATTTTTCTCCCTCCTCATTGGAGCAACCGTTGATGTACTTGAAAAATGTTATGTCCCCTGTCAGTCTTCTCTTTTCCAGACTAAACAAACCCAATTTTTTTCAATCTTCCTTCATAGGTCATGTTTTCTATACCTTTAATCATTAGTGTTGTTCTTCTCTGGACTTTCCCCAATTTGTCCATATCTTTCCTGAAATGTGGCGCCCAGAACTGGACACAATACTCCAGTTGAGGTCTAATCAGTGCAGAGTAGAGTGTGTCTTCTCGTGTCGTGCTTACAAAACTCCTAATATATTCCAGAATGATGTTCGCTTTTTTTGCAACACTGTTACTGTTACACTGTTGACTCATATTTAGCTTGTGATCCACTATGATCCCCAGATCCTTTCTGCAGTACTCCTTCCGAGGCACTAATTTCCTATTTTGTGTGTGTGCGCGCAACAGATTGTTCCTTCCTAAGTGGAGTACTTGCAACCCCTCCCAGTTTGGTATTGTCTGAAAACTTTATAAGTGTACTCTCTATACCATTATCTAAATCACTGATGAAGATATCAAACAGAACTGGACCGAGAACTGATCCCTGAGGGAACACACTCATTATGCCCTTTCAGCACGACTATGAATCACTGATTACTCTCGGAGAATGGTTTTCCAACCAGTTAAGCACCCACCTTTTAGTGGCTCCATCTAGGTTGCATTTCTCTCATTTGTTTATGAGAAGGTCATGCAAGACCGTGCCAAAAACCTTACTAAAGTCAAGCTATACCACGTCTCCCACTTCCCCCTATCCACAAGGTTTGTTACCCTGTCAAAGAAAGCTATCAGGTTGGTTTGATATGATTTGTTCTTAACAAATACATGCTGATTGTTACTTATCACCTTATTATCTTCTACATGTTTGCAAATTGGTTGCTTAATTATTTGCTCCATTATCTTTCCTGGTACAGAAGGTAAGCTGACTGGTCTGTAATTCCCCGGGTTGTCCTTATTTCCCTTCTTAGAGAGTCCCCTGACAAAAGGATCTGGTGTTTATACAAGAAAAGGTGTCAGCACTCGCCATTTGAGAGAGACTGAGATATCAGAAGCAGTCTGCAGTAATGAGAGGAGACTAAATACTCTTGCAAAGCCATACTCGGGAAGGATCCTGGACTTCTTAAAAGACTCTGACCTAAGCCCAAAGAACATACAAGAGTGGTGAGGAAGCTGAGGCAGGGAAATGCATACAGGTGTGTTATTGCTTTATCTAAAGAAAGAATAATTGTGTTAATTTGCAACTTGCTTTACAAGGGGTTTTATCATGGGACCTTGGAGAGGTAAGTGAGAACCCAGAGTGCCTGAAAGATGTGCTTAAGCAACTGGGGTGTCTTAGGGAGGTGTGTGTGTGGGTGAACAGTCTAACTTTTGTAAAGGAGTAACAGTCTGTACCAAGGAAGTGTGGCAGGGAGGCCAAAGAAAGTAGCTGAAGCCTCCTGAGATCCACGGCGGCTTAATGGCACATGGGCCCTGTGTGTGGGACCCGAATACAACAACCTCAAGAGTATTCAGCAGGGGGAACTTTACCAGGGCTGTGGCAGCTTAATATGTCATATTAATTGTCACTTAATACAATGTATAATTTAAAGACAGAGACTGGATATTTAAATTTTAAGTATATTTTAAATATGAAGCTAGCAGTTAGTTAAAGATTTTCCCCTTTGCTTTATATTGATTATTTATTTTTAAAAAGTAAATGGCCATTCACTTCACAGGATATTACTAATAAGAACTGAATTTTTATTTCATTCAGCATGTTACATTTGAGGTGATGGATATATGCACCACCCTGGGTAGGAATTCTGCTCCCAGGTGTGCAGTGGGGATATATTGTTGCTGAAACATGGCCTACATCTCCCAGGATGCACCCAGTCATGTGATTCCAATGAAGCAGCAAACAGCTTGGTCTCTGCATTGCATTTTCTATTGTAAAGTCATTCCTATGGAAAATTCCCAATCAGCTATAGTTAAAAGTATATTATTGACATATGTGTTATAGATGGTTATAAGCATATAAGTAGAAGGGGATATACAGGTTATAAGATACAGTTATAAGCAACCTATTGACTGATTGGACTCAAACCAATGATGCATTTAATAAAGTATTTATTAATGCTTTTTAAACCCATTTGTAATGGAATCCTATTATTAGGTATGACCAAAAGATGCTAGGGAATGATGTTACAGCATTCAACAGTGTTGATTTATTGTGACACTATTCTTATAAAAATAACTTTGAGATCAAAGTTGCTAGACTAATTAAAAACATGAGATTTAGGTTTAATGTATTTTTTGTTAAGTTACAACTTTGAGTCTACCTTTACTGCTTCCATGAAGGTCCTAGACCCCTCGGTACGGCGTTTTGTATTCTTACACACTTGGACAAGATTGACAAAATGTTTTGTAAAATAATCTGATACTGTGAAACAGATTCCCACTCATGATTAATGACCAATTATACACACCCTGTTGGAGAAACTGATTTGAGAGAGATCCCATTAATAGAAGACATTTCTGAAAACCTCATATTATTTTTCCAGCCTAACAAACACAGTATTCCTGGGACTTGCAATTTGCTTGATGGTGTCAGCTAGATTTTCTAAGACTGTCAAAACTATCCAATATGTGTGATATGATATCAATATTAAGATGCTGCCTCAAACTGATGAATTTGAGCTTTGATTTACAAGTCCCTGAAACCTAAATATGCAGTTATAAAATGTTGGTTGGCACCACAGTGAGATGCCAATTTAAACATAGATTGGACACAAAGGGCTAGAGTCTCAAAGTGATTTAAGTCCCTAAAGTGGTAATTTAGATCCCTAAGATCAAAATTTAGATCTATAAACCCCCTGCTCAGCTGCTGCCTAATCCAGATGGCACCTAAATTTTCTAGGCACCTGGGTTCCTGCCAGTAAACTCAACAAGGCACCTCTGTTTCTATCAGCAAGCATATGCAAAGCTACCTGACATCACTCAGCCCTGGCAGGATCCTCCAACTAGGCATTGCTCTGAATAACTCGATCTGGTAGGCATTCTGAGAGGCCACGTACTGGATCAAGCCTCACAAAAAACATATCAAGGAGGAGAAGCCACCTCCCTTCCGTATCCGATAGCTCAGTGGTTAGAACATTCACCCAGGACAGGAGACCCAAGTTGAGAGCATCACTTTGCCTGATATGGAGTAGGGATATGAACCTATTTCCTAGATGGGTGCCCTAAGCTGCTGGGTTATAAAGTTATCTCTGGCTGTCCCTCTAAAGTGGAAATGTCTATTCTAGTCAAGTTAGTGCTCCTGAACTTTCTATTTATATTCTACATATGAATGACTAATGGGCAAATCTGAGAAAGTTTGGAGTTCAGATCTGGTTAGGATAAACAGCTGGAGTTTATTTGAAACTTCTTATTTTAATAGCTCTGTCCCCCTGCCCTCAAAAGCAGGCTGTGTGATCCACCCTACAGCACCTCATCTTCCTCCTACAAAGAATATCCCAACTCTCTCTTTTCCTATGTATTTTGAGGGAAGGTCCAACCACTGAAACACCCTCATGAAAACAGGTTTATGACCCTCCCACTCCTCTCCAAAATTCTGGTAACCTCTTTGGGGCTTGAAAACTCTGAATTAAACATTTGTTCTTTAGCACCTGGGAAGCTGTGCAGGAAGCAAAATCTGGAAAAATATAAGTAAATTCTCTGACCCTTTATGTACTGTGAATTTAAAAGCATTCTCATTATGATCTGCCCTTGGAATCACCTTGTGCTATATATATATGATTTGTTAGATATAGTAGTATTATTACTTGCTTGCTTAATTCAGGTGTTTTGTAGATTTAAGTTCCTCTCCAATCCTCATACTCTTGAACCCAATCTTTTATATCCCCCTTAGCTCCCTGCTTGAATGCCTTTAAAATATGTATCAGTTTTAATAACCTGGATCTGAGCTGTATTAAACAGAATGCATTTCCATGAGCCATTCTACATATATGCTATAGCTTGAACTCTCATGTAGTCAGATGCCTTTTAACATTTCAGTGATGCTTTCTGTATGTGAGCATATGCTTTGTTTTGTTTTTTTTATTTGCTTTTATACTTCTCACTTGTTACACTGTAAAACAAGTAAATGTCACATGCTATATATTGTGTTTCCCCAGGCTTGGATGGATTAAGCCAATTTACATTTTGTGCTAGCCTGCTTGAGGGTGTAAACATTCCCATTAGTTGCTACAGGACTTGACTGACTAATTGCAATGGAAATATGTGATGCTAATTGTGCAGTGCTGAAGTATATCAAAATAGTTGTACACAATTATTGACCCGTTTTACATTACTATTAGCCCTATGTTGTTTGTTTGACCTGTTTTATTATAATAGTCTACAGACATCAGGACAGATTAATTCCTGGTAGAATTATAATTGATATGAGAAATTTAATATTATTAATCATTACTATTTACTAAGATTTAGATTTGCATTTATCGCAGTCTATTTCAGTAAACATTCATGACATGCCATCACTGTGATGACCAAGTGTTAGTTTTATATATGAAAGTGACGAGAACGCTGATGATAGTCTCATAAAAGAATGTATATACCTTCTTCATCCATTTTCAAGAAGGGCATATTAAAATGCTCCACTAAGGCATAGACAGTATCATTATTCATATTTTAGGTCCAGATTCAGGAAAGCACCCTAGGCAATGATACTTAAGCATGTGCTTAAAGTTAAGATGTATCAGTGGTTCTAGTGGTATTCCACACTTTATGTACTTGAATTATCTCTGAAATCTTTACTCAAAAGCCAGAATAAACTTTGCAAGTGTGCCCATGCTATAGTTTATTCTAGTGTTGTCGGGTTTTTTTATTGTTGTTTTTAAACAGCTTGATAGTTTGTCTCTGTCTTTCACCAACAGAAGTTGGTCCAATGAAATATATTATTTCACCCATTTTCTCTCTCTCATATCCTGGGACAAACATGGCTACAACAAAAACACTGCAAATAAAAAAAAAGGTATTTTTAAAATTTGTTTTGTTTCTAATTCTTGTTCCTTGTCTCACGCCCCTTTCCAGTTAATTTTGCTTATAGTTTTCTTCTGCTCTGTCATCTGCATCCTGTTGTGCTCACAGTATGTTAAGTGTCTACTCAGAGTATGAAATAAACTCACTGATAAGTGTTTGGTGACAATAAAATATATCTGGTCTGAGAGTATCTTTTCAAACTCAACATATAAAATCTTTCTTCCAAAGACTCACTGCACTCTCTCTCTCTCACTCTCTCTTTTGACAGTTTAGGTGTTTTATTTGTAATTTATGAAGCAGGCACTTGAGAACATGTAGTTGGGTTAACAGGCTGTATATAAATGGTCTTTGAGGTGTATGGATCAGCCTGAAACATTAAAACTTAAAATGAGGGTAGAAAGGAAACATTAATTTAAACTGAATACTGGATGTTGCTGCTCCTTCACTATTATTTACTTATTAAGTTAGAAATAGGCTACTTTATGAGAACATTAATGTTGCAAAATTAAGCAACAGAAAGTCAGGAAATGCCCAATGTAAGGCTAACTACTAAACTTAACACTGGGTTTTTCCTTGTATGCATCATGATACACTCTAAGTCTCTGATTGCATACTATTATGTCATAGGCTTCCCATCTTATTCAGTGCACTAGTTAAACGTCATATTCAGAAAAGGGTGGGAAACGTTACTTTGGCATTATGTGGCTTCATTTTGCAAGCTTAGGGTCAGATTTGCCACCCTTTATTCACACTGCATGTACCCTACTTTGTGAGCAGTTCCACTGAAATCAGGGGGACTATTTGCAAAGCAATTATCTATGCATCATGAATTAGGGTTGCATAATCTGGCCCTTTACTTTTGGTGGATTATATCTCTATTGGAGCAGCACTACTAGGAGGCAAGGCTAAGAGAGTCCCAGAACTATAATGAATTCACAGGGACCTCTATGCAGATGTAGCTGCCACCCCCACATTCAACTTGAGTACAGCTGCTGTCCTCTCTGCAGAAAGGAAACCCACAATGGAACAATTTCAGGAAAGCTCTGTATAGGAGTACAGGGGCCCCTCCCACAGAAATATCTGCATAGAAAAAATGTAGCCCTTAGGTAAAAAATATGAGACAGAGAGGCTGACCCTCCTCTGTAGTTGTGATTGAGAAAGATCAAAGTCCCATGAATGAATATCTCTTCCAGTTATGAAGACTGAATGGAACATCTAATATTCCTTTCCAAAATGTTTTCAAAAACACTGGGAAAGTTTTCAAAGCTTCGCAAACTCTAAGAAGGGTTGCAATTGAAGATGTTGCCCAATTTAATCAAATTTTATGAATTAACTCCAAAAGTACAATCAGACATAGCTTTAATTTTTCAGAAAAAAAAACAAACAGGTCCATATCCCAAGCTTGCTTAAGTATTTTTGCTACAGTGATAACCCAAGTATCAGAAACTCATACTCTCTAGAATGGATATGCTGCAAAGTAGGGAGGAAGGGAAGTGGGAGTATTAGGAGTGAGACTAGTGGGTATACAAATAGCCAATGCACAAGGGCCAAACCCCATGTCATCAAGGAGCAATGGGCAAGTGTGGCCCTTCTCTCAGACTTTTCACTTGCTAGTAGCGAGAGGCTGACTATGTGGATTAGAAGTCCCAGAAGCATATGTTGGAACTGAAGAGTCTGTCCCTCCTTCCTGCTGGGTTAAATCAGATTTCATTGAAGTAATGTCCCTTTGTGAACATTTCTGCTTACAGAAAGCACAAAAAAAAGTTTGGATAATATAGAATGCAATGCGCTTGTAATAAAAATTCACAAAATACATCAAAAAAACCCTCTCTTTCATGCACCTGGCAAAACCCCAGCATTTGAGTTATGTTTTCAAACCTTTGGCATATTCTTGCCAATTACGCTGTTTAACAAGTTTCCTTTGAAAATCTCTCTTTAGCTATTCCAATCCATCAATAGACTGTTTTGTTAGAGTTTGAAAAGATAGCAAACATTTCATCTTACAAATTTAAAATATACAAGAAAACAACTTGTAGTAATAGATTTGCCTAGTTCATTCCTTCAGGACATAATTCCGTTCTGCCTCCACTTAAATGTTGTTTTTGTCTATATAATTTGCCCTCTTATATCTGTTATTTCCTGGCTTCACATTTCTAAGCTTATTTAGTTTACCCCCCCCCCCCCCCCGCCATGAAACAGTCATAATTTTAGCTTCTTCTTTGCTTCAGCCCTCTCCTTTGACCCACAGATTCCAGAAGTCTAAATCTTGCTGCTTCTTTCTGTATAGCCTCTCCAAGCTCCAACCTTTCCTCTCTGGCCACATTCTCAAAGCTCTTATTCCAAGGCTTGATTTTTCCAGGTCTTTAACAACTGTAATCTCATCCTCTCTCAATTCAGTGCCTGCAACCTTCTCCCTCTCTCTCCTCCAACATCCATTCAAAATACTGCTGCTAAGATCATCTTCTTTGGTCATTACTTTAAGTCACCTCATTCTTTGTGTCCCTCCATTGGCTCCTTCTCCACTTCCAATACATCAGATACAAGCTTCTTGTCCTTACTTACGTAGCCTTTTCTGATTTAGTCACACCATATGAACCACACATCAGCTGAGAGTAATTCACCTCCTATTATTTATTGGTTCCCCTTTCTCCCCCACCTCACCCATTTGTCTTATCCCCTTCTTATGTCTTGTCATGGGGACTGTCATTTGTTTGTGCAGTATTTTTCTAGCATGATGAGGAGGGAGGCAACCTGTTGTAGCCTCAGGAACTACAGAAATATATGTTAATAGTATATCCCAGATCAGAGGTCTCAACTTGGGGATCATGACCTCTTTCTCAAAATTGTTAATTGGGAGTTGAGTCCTGGCTGGGTGGTGGTGCTGAGGGGAATGTATGGTTGAGAACTATTGATTTAGATTCTGACACAGTCCTTTGTTGGAGGTGAAGAAGTTTTGTACTGCCCAAAGGTGCTCTTGTATGTACTCTTCCTTAGATCAGGGAGCATAAAAAACTGCTACAAACTTTTAAGGGATGCAGCATACTCCAGTTGTGCATCATGAAGTGGGGCTTGGAACTATTCTCAGAGTATCTGAGCCCCTTTTAGAGCCTCCAAGCACAGGGGAGTAGCTAGGGAGAAGTCCCTGAACACACAGACTGCATTCTCATCAGTCCTTATGTGGATCATGAAAGGGGGCCCTTACACAGGCTGTGTTCTTTACCTCCGACTGCACACCTGAAGAAACGTTAGGCAGAATCTTGACCTATGTAAACTACGTTTTTCCTATCTAAACCAGATTTAAAACCCCCGCTTGCCTAGAATTAGAATAGCTAAATTAGATTTAATAGCTAACTCAGCATAGAAAGGCAAATATTTGATCAACAGATCTTTTAAATAATTGTATGAAAAGAACAAAATGTTTGAATGGAAACCAGGAATCTGTTATTTAAGAATTGCTTTCTGAGGACAGGCTAATCAAAGGCCTGAGTCTGCATAGGAAAAAGGATTGGGTTGGAATAAGTTTGGAGCAGTTGAGTTTTGAGAAACAGAAGCACTTCTGGGTATGTCTTGAGATGGGATAGTCAGCTGGGTAGATTGAGTAAGTCATGCTGTGCTAAACTATTTGAGAGTGAGTGGAAGTACTCACTCAAAGTTCAGTAAAGATATATTTTCATTCTTAACAAAACTTTTCAGAACCTCACTCATTCACCATTCTGATGCCATACACTATGGCAGTATCATTTTTGAACCTTCAGAGTCTAAATCCAGATGCTAACACAATACTAAAAGCATGTGTGCAACTAAGTACCGAATAACAAAGAGACCATTTTCTAATTTGTGTCTCAAAGATTCTGATAATTTTATGTAAAACAAGACTATAGGTCACTTAACATGTTAACGTAAAAATGATTCCATTTCAGATGTCTACTGCTCATGTTATCTAGAGCAGCATCTCATTTTATATTAAGCAACCTTTACCCATGCAAACTTCTAAATTCACCTTCAGATAGAGACCAAGCATGAAAAATTCTAAACCAAAAGGTTTCAGAAAGGCATGAGTTGCTGAAAACAAGGGATTAGATTGGAAACCATTAAGTAATCCTTATAATTTATATTGGTTTCACCAGCAACTTCTGTCATCCAGAGTTAGCACAGAGTGAGTAGTTTCAACATTAGATGTGGATAACTAGGTCCCTAACCAGGGTCTGCTTCAGGCATCAGCCCAGCAAGCAGGTGCTTGGGGCGGCCAACGGAGAGGGGCGGCATGTCCAGCTCTTCTGCAGCAATTCGGCGGCGGGTCCCTCACTCCCTCTGGGAGCAAAGGACTCGACGCCAAATTGCCACCGAAGACTGAAGCAGCGGCGGGAGAGCAGATTGCGATTGTGGCTTTTTTTTTTTTTTTTTTTTTGCTGGTTAGGGACAGGGGCGGCAAAAATCCTGGAGCCGGCCCTGTCCCTAACCGTGCCCCAAATTAACATAATCAATCCTGTGCCCTATAAATAATGTCTTTCATTTTGGATATTTTCTTTTGCAGTTTGATACAGAAGTAGCCAGAAACTAGAGCAAAAAATAATCGTAAGGATAAAAGGGAGCAAATGCTTGGATACACTATGTATCCTCTGGCCAAACTTTTCACTTCAAATCAGAAAGAAAAGTATGGTGAGAAAGGAAATAAAACAATATTTTCATTCTATGTAGTTCCTGGGATGATGTGACCATTTTTTACCTCCCACTCACTATGGAATTGGTAAGACAATTCTAATTTTGGTTTTAACTATGGCTGATTAAATTTTTTTCATCAAAAATAGTTTTGATGGAAAACTGGGTTCAACTAAATGAAACTTTCCACAGAAAATGTCTGTAGAAAATGTATACTTTTCATAAAAAAGCACCCAAACCATTTTTTGCTTTGCTTTTAACCCAGAAAATCAACATTTTCTGTGCAAATTCCCCCTCCCCTGCCTAATTTTTTGATCATGTAAGTTCCAACCATTTTTTACTTTCATCTTGGGAGTGCAAGAGCTCACAGAAAAAGAGCTTACTTTTTACTCCCTGTGCACATAAAAGGATAATATGTTTCCCCTTTCCCATCAGTAAAAATAATACTTGCCTTTTTATATAGCTTTTCATCAGTAGATCTCAAAGCACTTTACAAAGGATGTCAGGATCATTATCCTGATGGATAGAGAAATGAACTTGCCTAAGGTCACCCAGCAGACCAGTGGCCAACCTAGGAATAGAACCCAGGGCTCCTGAGTCCCCATCCAGTACTTTATCCATACTAATAATGATGACAAGTAACTGAACATCCTGTTTCTCTTTCACTGCTGCAATGCCTCATCCTTCTTAAAGCTGCACAGGATTATTTACAAACTGCTGACATAACACTTACTTAAGCAAGGTAGAATTAGAAATGTCTTAGGGATAGCCACTGCATTGCTGATGACAAAGCATCCCTTTTTTTCAGCTGAAACTTCTATTGACCTCAGTGGGTCAGTGTTTCCCGGAGCAGTGCCCACATTTGTAAGCTTTGAAAGGAAAGCATAGTTCTACAAAATGCAGACAAAATTTTGTGATGAGGCTTTTTTTTTTTTGCCAATTTTTCCAAAATTCAGAAAGAAAATTTAGAAACTTCATTCAGTTATTTAATTATATGCTGGAGATCTGATAATGTGTCCAATAACTTTGCAAGAATACCTGAAGTCTTGGCTATATAAAATCTTTTGCTTAGACACTATGTGAGGAAAGTAGGGGGGAAATTATTCCCTCTCTAAGAGCCTTAAATCCAGGAAAGACAATTAACTGAAGCCTTTGCTATATCTGCCAGGAAAATACAAATCTGTGATTTAACTTGTTACACTGATATATGATACCCTGTGGGCCACCCCTATGTTTAACCTTATTAAATACTGTGTTAAAAATGCTACACACATTTTCTATTATATAGCTATATTAATCTTACATTTCATCCAAATGATTTCATTGGCAACCTGTCTTATAAAATGTATATGGCATTTTACGTGGCTAAGAAACAGCTGCTTGAAAAATTTGGAACTATTTTTGTATACGCAGTCTAACTATGTTTATTCTGCTGTTGATGTAATTTATGTGGAGATCTATTTCTTATGTGATCATGAGATATTAATGTTGATTGTACTATCAAAAACCCTAATGAAATGTAATAACACAATATATTTAACTCTTCAGCTACTATAAGGTAATTTTATTAACATATAAAGTATTAAAGTTGATTTGAAAGGAACTGTATTCACAAGTCTAAATTGGTCGACATCTCCTCTCTATTTTGCTAACAGTTCACTTTGTTACTTGTATTTACCCCCCTTCCCCTCTTCTGTAGACGTGGAGGACGCTTACCATGGAGTTAGACAGTCGGCTTAGACTCCCAAGTCTCTCTTGCCACCCAGGCAAGATGGACTTAGGCTATGTCTTCACTACACAGCTTTTAGCAACGCAGCTGTGCCACTACAGCCATGCTGCTAAAAGGCATGCAGTGTAGCCAGTTTGTTGGCAGGAGAAAAAGCTTCCACCCCCAAGAGTGGCATTAGCATTGTTGGCAGCAGAGCGCTCCTGCCGACAAAGCACTGATCTCATCAGTGCTTGTTGTCGACAAACCTTTTGTCTTTCAGGGTGGGAGGGGTTTAACACTTTTGAATGACAAAAGATTTGTCTTTCACTTGCCAGTATAGACAAATCCTTAGTAATAAATGGTCACATACACCAAAAATCACAAAATATTCAGGTTGCTTCCAGTCCCCAGAAGAGAGCAGTCACTTACCCCAGAACAATTGGTAGTCTAGATCTTACACCAAAGACAACACCTGTAGCCAATCCTGTATTAACTAGGCAAAAGGAATAAGACTTGTTTACAGGTTAAAGCAAGCAAATATATACACACAAATGAATTACAACCTATGATTCCTAAAGCTACAAGAGATGTAGTAATCTGTCCATTCAAAATGTCTTTCAGGGAAGAACCAGGTTGACCCTAGTGATCTTCACTTTAGTTTAGTGTCTCTGGCCCTGGGAGAGTTCAAACAGCAAAGATACATTTACTTGTGACCCTGTTGCATCTTTTATATTTAGTCTTCCAGTCCATGAGATGAGAACCCTTGCACATAGCATTTCCAAGGTGTGATAGGGACATTCACCAATCCTTTGTACCATGACGTTCCTTAATGAGACATTTCATCTTGATAGGACTTCTTAATTCCTGTGCCTGGGTTCATAAATTTAGAGCATTTTCAAAGTTATAAAGCAAAACTTACTTATTTCCGTATAGCATGGAATACAGACATTACAAGTTCGATTAATGCTATGCAGCAATTTACAAGCATTTCATAGGGTCTAAACTCTAAATACATTCCTATAAGACTCATACCTATTTTGAACAAAACTAACATACAGGTGAGCTGGTTTGGTTTCTAACTATGAGTTTATCAGTTCTTAGCTAACGCCTACTGCCTTAGCCAGAGCTAGCACTTGGTTTACCAGCATCACAGATGCTATGTTACTTCACTACATTACATCAACACCCATAATAACATACAATTCCCCCTTTCGTTTTTGACCTGCTCTAACCATTGGTTAACAGCCATGTTATAGAAACATGTTGGGGAAGAAATATGTCCATGTGGCTTTGCACAGAATTAAAGATACACCCTAGCAATCTGCTTTACAAGTTATGGAAAGGCAACAGCTATCTTAATCTCTCTCTGCAGAAAAACAACGTAATAAAGCCCAAGGTTGCTACTGACCAGCATCTACTGTGTTCTTTCAATTATGTGAAAGTCTAATTTCCAAATATAAGACACAATAAATTGGCCACTGCCTGGCATCTTTTGTAGTTGTTTACACCTGTGCTAAATGGGTGTCAAGTGCTATCATTCTCATTTGGTAGCATTTGACACCCTCTCTGCACAGGTGGGAGGCAATGGAGAATCACAATAAATGTCTATAACTGATACTTTGTAATAATAGCACACTGCCATAATGTTGCTATGTAATCTATGCACAGAAATTTAGTTAAAGTTAGTAAAATCCAGGATTATTTTCCTAAACTCTCTAATCTTCAAGACATACAGAAAATG
Organism: Chrysemys picta bellii; assembly: GCF_011386835.1. Classification (NCBI taxonomy): domain Eukaryota; kingdom Metazoa; phylum Chordata; order Testudines; family Emydidae; genus Chrysemys; species Chrysemys picta. Next base: position 85,210,630 of record NC_088795.1, read on the forward strand.
AGACCAGTGAAGACAAACATACATAAAACTAAAAGCTGAACCAGAGCTATGATCATGCTATAAAAACTTGATCAGGGGACAGATTTTTGCGTCTCATTTAGCAGCAGCAATGATGGCTACCTTTTATTGCAGAGACAGAAGGAACAGCGGGGAAGTTGTAAGAAAAGGAAAATAAAGGCAACAATTGAAAAATAATTGGAAATTGAGTCCCAGATTTAAAATAATGAGCCATTACCCTTCACAAGAGCAGAGCTAAACAAAGCAGCTCACTGATCACCTCTCTAGCCACACAAATGAACATGAAGATGAGTCAGGTGACAATAGTACAAGCAACCTAAAGAAAGCTAATTGTTGTATTTTAGTTAATTTAAATAGCATGACAAGTAAAGCAAAGCAAATGGTAGCAAACAAAAAGGGTGAAGTGATAATTACAGGAAGCTCTCAGACACTTGTCTAAACAGAGTAGGAGCAAATTAAAAGAAAACAACTGGAAAACTAGTGAAAGAAACAAAGCAAAGGAAGGAGACATTTAAAAACAGTTATTCTAAGTATCTAACAGATTTTGTGCTAAAGGCAGTCAGACAAGCAGTACAAAGGAGACCCTAGGATCCAATTCCATAGTCCTTGTGCAGGAAAAACTCCCAGGTGAATGGGAGTTTTGCCTTCATGTGAGCTGCAAGATAGGGCTGTAAAGCAGCATAAATGCCACTCTTGATACAGGTGACAGTCAAGATTATGAAAAAAGATGCTGAATAAATACATTGAGGAGAAAAAAGAATACTATGTGTTACCCGAACTGGTACAACCAAAATCAACGAGCTTACTGAAAGTGAAGGCCCGTTAAGATTCAATATATCAATGGTAAAACTGCTATAATCCCAACTTCTTGTATTAGTGATGCTTTCAGGCTATAATTACCTACCTCTTTGGGTCTGTGGATATTTGCAATGTGCTTGTTTACTGAATGCCTCCAGGTGGGAAAGCTGCTGTGGAAAGAGTGACTGGCTTGTCCTGCTGACAATAAATCCGTTTGGGGGAGGGGGGGTTGTATTTTCAGTGGCGCCAGCAGTTTTTCCACACTGCTATATCTTAAAGCTGACTGAGCCTGCAAAACTACGCTCTACAAACACTGAGAAAGGCTATATGTATTTTTGCTGAAATTAAATAAGTACTATACTGCTGAATATATAGCATTTGTGCACTCTAAAAGGGAACTGCAAAAGGGGAAAAGTTTTTAGTTTTGCTGCTCTTTCACAAAGTGGAAAATGTATTTATTTGGATTTACATACAATAAAAATAGCCTCTGTCTATTTACTCCAGTCACGACTAACATAACTTAAAACTAAGGTACCAAAAGCTGATTTCATTGTAACTAGATTGCAGCAACTCCATCTGTGACACACAGCCAACAAACCGGACAAGTTAAAGGTCAAAACCACCTTCCCCTTCAATAATTCCTCCCCCTTCCCTTTCAAAATATTGGGAGGAGGGGGGAAGTAGCTTTGTAGTATCCCTAAAACTTATCAACTATGGCCTGAGAAGGAATGATTTCTAAATATGTGCAACTCCAACTCCCGAGATGGCCCCACAACACATGTATTTCCCCCCTCCTCTTTATATTAGAATATCAGGGTCTGACCTTTTAGATTTCTTGGAGAATTAAAGGGGACGATGTCTTCCCAATAGGCGCAAACTGGAGCTGTAGTTTCCCCAGCCCTTAACTGAGTGAAGAGGTGCTGTTGAATTCTAGTGGCCTGTATTGCCCCTCCCCCAACACAGGTGCCTGTGGCCTGGTTTAGTACTCATTGGTCCCAGGATCAAGAACACACAAAAGTGGATTATAGTCACCTTTGCACTCTGTTGTCCCACCTCCTGAGCTGCAGGCATGGCTGGGCCTGAATGACCAAAGGTATAGCTACACTGCAATTAAAAACCAGTAGTTGGCCTGTGCCAGCTGGCTTGGGCTATTGTGGTATAGACGTTTGGGCTCTAGGACCTGTGAGGTGGGAAGGTCCCAAAAATCGGGCTGCAGCCTGAGCCTGAATGTCTACACTACAATTAAACGGCCCCTTAGCCTGATCCCCATGAGCCCAAGTCAGCTGGCACAGCCTAGCTACAGGTTATTAATTGCAGTGTAAACATACCCCAAATGGCTTGGAGAACGGGTATAGGATATGCAGTCTTTCAACTCTAAGTCATTGATTCTTCTCTGAGTCAGAGTGTTAAGATTAAAAATCTTTATGATATTGTGGCCTCTCCAGAATCAGTTGATTATTTCTACTTCATAGCTGTCTGCCAACAAGAACACTCCAAGTAGCAATTGCCAAGATTTGTGACAGTCGTACAAAAAGACTAATAGGCCCCAAGTGTCACTGCTGCTAGGGGTTCTTCAGTGTAGAAAAATACATCAAGAGTGAGGAGGATTTAAATATAGGACTTTCTGAAAGAAGACACTGCCTCTGGAACCATTCTGAGCCCACAGAAAGCCATAGGAAAGGGCAATTTAAACACTCCACTTTTTAGAATGTGCCTGTACATTTAGAACTTCAGGAAACCATAACATTTCTCAAAACAAGACAAAGCCTTTAAGCATTAGCCCAGCTCACCTGATGCAAAGACTTTGTGGTGATTAATATTTGTAGTTTTTAGTATGTGTAAAACAAGGTAATCTATAATTGTCTGATAAGTAAGATGATTCAATTATATTCAATTAGTTAATTTATATACAATCTTGTGTTTCTTGGAGATATCTCCAAAGAAGAGTGGACAGGCACAAAGATCAGTATGCTATTTCTAATAGCTAAAACAGAGAATATCAGAAGGAGACTCTTTGGTCTCCTCTTACATCTTTCTGTTTGTGTTAGCTGCAGCCACTTGTTATACTGTTTATCTGTTGTGGAAAACTGTATCCAGCTTGCTATATGTACCTCTATAATTGGAACCTTCTGGATTCCAATTTTGAGAGATTTGACAGCTGTAAGCATCTGCAGCTGAAGCAAGTTGTTGACTGAATCTAAGATTGACGTAGGAATGTATGTGGCTTGTAAACAGACCATCTCACTCTGATAATTTGATTTTTGTTATTTAATTTTCTCAGATTTTGTTTCTAATCCACCTAAAGCAATTGTAGTTAAATGTAAAATATAAGTAACTTTTTTAAGACTATGGAAGATGACTGCACATTATATTTTTGAAATAGTAAGCAGGCCCTTTACTCTTAAAATATCAATGTTCTTCTATAGCATTAGAGATTTCTCTCAAGTTGCATTCAATACATTATGCCAGGTGCCTACCTTATGGAAAAGCAAACTGACAAAGGATTATTGAATAATTCCAACAGGATCAACATCATGGATGGTGTGGAGTCTTCTGGGAGCTTCTGGGTTCCGCCTTCTCCCACTGAAATGAAGAGTCCTTCACTCTGTGGTGAGTTGAGAACAGCTGATGATGTAATATGTTCACCATTCCAAATGAATAGCTAAAGTAAGTAACAGAGGTTGGAAATGGAGTTGCACAGACTCTGAATAAATGCTTTCTTTGGCACTGAACAATATTCTGAGAAAATATTTGCACTTTGGAATAAAAAATAATTTTCTTGCCTGTGGCCAAGTCAACTGGGTTGGCCCTGAGCCTCACTGGGGCTCTTGGGGCTGTCAGGAAGTTATCTCAAGGTAATATCACTACAGAATTGGTGTGGAAGGTGTTTACAATCCAACGAAAACAAATAATATATTGTTCATATGTAACATTTGAATCATGTTATTTTACAGAGATACTTGACAGCTTCTTATCTTATGTGGAGATCAGAGACCTGTAAAACCCTATTGCCTGGTATCCTTTTCAGCAGATCACAATGTATGGCAAATCAGATGTGAATCCAACTATTTTTCACAAGGAAGCTTCACAGGCATAACAAAGGCAAGTAGTTTAGGCTCACAAGTTTTGCACAAAGAATTATTGCAACTGCAAGTTAGATCAGGGGTTCTCAAACTGGGGGTTGGGACCCCTCAGGGGGTCATGAGGTTATTACATGGGGGGTCATGAGCTGTCAACCTCCACCCCAAATGGCGCTTTGCCTCCAGCAGTTATAATGGTGTTAAATATATAAAAATTTGGTTTTAATGGTTTTAATTTATAAGGGGGGGTCACACTCAGAGGCTTGCTATGTGAAAGGGGTCACCAATACAAAAGTTTGAGAGCCACTGAATTAGATGAATCATTTTTGTGGTGAGTAAATTAAATGGAAGGGAAACCTTAATGGAATCAGTGTATTGCTCAGCAGCTGTTGCCTTTTGGGATCCTCTCTTTGCCATTATCACTTTAGAATATGTACTATCAAAATAATTGTTCCTTGTACCCTTCCCCATCATGTATCTCAACAGGAGTGTAATGCAATTAGTCCTATTCCAGAAACAAAAGCCTGAAAATAACAAGTGTGTCCATGATTAGCCTGTTGCATCACTCCCCATCCTCTGTCTGGTTTTGTTGTTTTTTTGTCTTCTTAGCATGGAAGCTTTCGTGTAAATGAACAATTGATCTTTAAAGATCAACTAACTTGGATTGTAAATGGAGATAATTTATTAGGATATTTACATCATCAATATATTTTGCAAATTAAGTGTCCAAATCTCAGCTCTTGCAGTGGATCAAGTAGCACTGAAGAAAATGCTGTTTTATGGAATAACATAGAGTAGGCCACACCTGAAGCCCTTCCCCCAGTCTTTAATCTAGCAAATACCTACTAACTTCAGAGGGCCTTCCTTCAGAAGGATTAAATAATACCGACTACAGGAGAGAGTTATTTCACTCATTGTTAGTAATTTCATTCTTTCATAGTACTTTGACTTTACTTGGTGGTGTCTACTTTCAAATTTGCAGTGTATGTGTATGTGTTCTTCTCTTTATTTTTCAAGGATAGATTTTCAAAAGCACCCAGTACAGGCCTTGCTCTGGTCTCATTACAATCAACTTCCATTAACCTGCAATAGGAGCAGAGTTAGATCATGAGTGTTTTGATGGAAATGTATTTTAAGGGTAATGACTGATATAATAAATGTGTTATCAGAAAAACTATTTGTCTTTCCTCCCATCTTTACATATTGTATACTGCATAATTCCCAAACCTTCATATCCTTCCCTCTGGCATAGGTTCTTTTTTTGTAATGACTTCCATCTTGAAAAATTATTTCCCCTTCCCATGCTTCCCAAAGATGGTGCAGTGTATTTCCAACTCATATGTTGAAACTGATGCTTTATCATTTAGTTCCTGTGTGTGAATTATATATAAGTAAAATATTTACTAAAAGACTACCAGAATCATGTCTAATTTATAAACTCCAGATTGCAAGATGGCAAACCTTTCAAAATAGATAATAAAATGACATTATGATTACTTTTAAACATCACCATAAATTGGCATTCATGTAGCTAGGAATTAATCATAGAGGAAAATAAAATTATGAATAAAATTCACAGCCACCATAAATCAAACTGTTTTTATCTTCTGCTGTGGAAAAAAGTCTATTATATGCAGAACTCCCTAAATTAACCTATCAGACAGTTTAATCTCTAAAGGGATGCATAATTTATACTAGACTTCCACAATTTAAGTGGGTTAAGGCTCACAAGGGAACAGATCCACCAAATCTCCCCCATCCCAAATTTGAAGCCCTCTTCTACACAACCACTATCTCCCACTGGTACAGTATACCAAATACATTGATATTGTACTCCCCTGTCCAGGAGTAAAAGCCTATTCCTCCTACTTCCCCCAACCCAAACAGAATCATAGACTTTTGTCCCACCAAGGCAGTCTAGTGGTGTCCAGTTCAGCCCACCCTAGATAGACTGGTTATTGCACAACATTCTGTGTCCAAAGACCAGTCAGAGATTACCTCTTGTCTCTCACCTCTGGTCATAGAATCATAAATTATAAAAATGTAGGGCTGGAAGGGACCTCAAAGTCATGTAGTCCATCCCCCTGCACCGAGGCAGGGCCAAATATACTGAGACCATCCCTGAAAGATGTTTGTCTAACCTGTTCTTAAAAATTTCCAATGATGGACATTCCACAGCCTCTGTTGGAAGCCTATTGCCGAGCTTAACTTTCCTTATAGTTAGAAAGTATTTCCTATCATCTAACCTAAATCTCTCTTGCTGCAGACTAAGCTGAATACTTCTTGTGCTTCCTTCAGTTTACATGGTGTCCTCTTTACAACAACCTTTTTGCATATTTGAAGACTATTATCAGTCCACCCTCCCCCCCTTCAGTCTGCTTTTCTCAAAACTAAATACAGCCAGTTTCTTCAACTTTTCTTCATGAGTCAGGTTTTCTAAACATTTTATCATTTTTGTTGCTCTTCTCTGGACTCTCTCCAATTTATCCATATCTTTCTTAAAGTATGATGCCCTGAACTGGACACAGTACTGCAACTGTTGGCTTGCAAGTCTAGAGTAGAGTGAGACAATTACTTCCTGTGTCCTACACGCAACTCTTCTGTTAATGCACCCCATAATACTACCTTTTTTTGCAACTGCATCGCATTGTTGGCACCATCCAATATCAAACCACATGTTTCTATGCTTACCTTTTTCCACTGATATTCTTACTTGTCTTTAATGCTGCTGGTGTGCTGTGCTGTGCTTTCCTCCATGTTGCTTGGATATTGAGATGGGTGATATTTTTCAATCAAATAGTTCATTTGCCAAAAAATGCAATTTGGAGCAAACTGAAACTATTCACAAATTTGACATAAATTTGCTTAAGTTTCAGTCCCCCACCCCCAATTTTTCAGGCCAGATTGACAAGAGGACTTAGGTACTATTCACAAAAACACAGTGGTTCCCAACAAATACCCTACAACCCTGTGGGTGGGTGAGATTCTGTGGCCTGCGCTGTGCAGGAGGTCAGACTACATGACCATAATGGTCCCTTCTGACCTTAAGTCTATGAGTTTGTGGTTAGGAAACTCACTTGCAATATGGAAGACCCAAATTCAAGTCCCTGTTTCAAATCAGACAGAATGGGGATTCGAACCCAGGTGTCCGACATCCCAGGTAAGTGGCCTAACAATAGAGTAGTGGGGGAGTACCACCAACTCCACTAGTAGCTTTGTGAATGGTGTTTAAAAATACCTTTAATTAAAAAAAAAAGGGTCAGAAATTACCAGGAAAGGGGTAGAGAGAATGGCTTGGTTAGACTTATGTACTGGGGTGGGGCAGGGAGGAAAATCCTGAAGAGGAGAAGCTTTAGGAAATGTTAGGCATTGGGGAGCATTTGGGAAGGGGTGAGTGTTAAGTCCAGCAAAGAGCTAAACAAACTGTAGAGATGGGGAAAGGTCGGCTTTGATTTATGTTAACATCATACTAAGATGTTTTAATAAACCAGATCCCCATGAGAATCTACACCCAGTTATTGGAGGGAAGGGGGCTAAGAAGGGGAAACTGAAGCTGCAGCAGGGTCTAATGCAAGATCAAGTAAGGCCCTGTAAGGGTATATTCAGCATATGGACTAAGTCATATGACAGAGTTACTGACACTGATGTACACAGGTGCACCTGTTGCACCAGAAAATCACCTACCATGGTTCCTGCTAAGACACAATGTGAAGAGATGCATAAAGGAAGCCATTTGCAGTGCAAAATGATAGCAAATGTGTTTGTTACTTCCAAACCCATAAATAATGCTACATATTATGAGTGCTTTTTTGTTAACTATTTACATAGATAACATGGTGGCCTTTCCTTTTAAGAGTCAGGAGCCCTGGGGATAGCCAGCCCTCTTCCATTATCCCTGCCCTGCAACACTTGTGTTCAGTGTAGAACTTAAAAAGGAAAGAAGCGCCACAGTTCAGAACTGGCTGTAGAAGAGGGCAGTTGAGCTGGGTTATGCTGGAGAGCAGAGCCCTAGGAGTGGAGCACTGTGGGTAGGCCCTAAAACAAGGCAGTTCTGGGGCTGGTGTTCTGGAAGACAAACCCTACATGGATGAAAGGTCAAACCTGGAAAACTGGGGTATCATTTTAGAAAAATTCTGGGGTGAGGGAGCAAAGTTGTATCAGAGTATAGAATGTTGTATGTATCCTGCAAAGCTGGTGGGGGGAAGTAAAGACAAGAAGTGGAGCATAAAGACCTGTACAAAGTCAGGAGGAGGACACACTGAGGTCTTGGGTGGGAAGGGAGAGACAACTGCATCCCCTTGCCCCATTGCAGCTGTTTTCCCCTGCTAGGGAGGGGCAGAAGATGCTTTGGTAGGGTCTAGTTTTGTTTGTAGTTTTGAGTACTTCTGAGGGGCTGGGGAGAAGTCCTGGGACTTTCTATTCTATGAAAGAAGACTGTGATTCCTTTAAATTATGTTTGATTTGGAATGACTCTGCTGTTGGCCCAGGGGAGAGCAGGTGAAGGGCCTTTGAAGATGCCATCTAGGAGAAGCCATTTTGTGGCCTTACCAGTTACAGCTAGACTTGGGTACTCCTGAAAGGGCTTGTCCTCCGTTCAGGACACACTTAAAACCAGACCACTACAGGGTTCAAACCACCTCAGGAAGTGACCAAGGGGAAAGCCCAGCAACTCCACACCCACCCAAGAGGAGGTTCCAGTTGGTAAGTCACATCTATATTTGTGGGACTAATTCTAGGATGGGAGTCTATAACATAAGAATGGCCATACTGGGTCAAACCAGTAGTCCATCTAGCCCAGTATCCTGTCTTCTGAAAGTGTCCAATGCCAGATGCTTCAGAGGAAATTAACAGAACAAGGCAATTTTCGAGTGATCCATCCCATAGTGTCCAGTCCCAGCTTCTGGCAGTTTGAGGACACCCACAGCATGTGCTAATAGCCATTAATGGGCCTATCCTCCATGAACTTATCTAATTCTTTTTTGAACCCTATTATAGTTTCTGCCTTCACAACATTCCCTGGCAAAGAGTTCCCTATGTTGACTGTGCATTGCATGAAGAAGTACTTCATTTTGTTTGTTTTAAACCTGCTTCCTATTAATTTCATTGGGTAAACCCTGGTTCTTGTGTTATGTGAAGGGGTAAATAACACTTCCTGATTCACTTTTTCTACACCAGTCATGATTTCATAGACCTCTATCATGTCCCCCGTTAATTGTCTCTCTTCCAAACTGAAAAGTCTCAGTCATAGAATGCTTTTATAATGTCCCCACTCTCTCTATCTTGTTCCTGTTATCCTGTCTCCTCCTTATGCTTCTGCTCTAGCAGCTGGCCAGCCCATAGCAATGAATTGTGGGGCACTGTGTGTGCTGTACTCCTCTCCCCTCCCTCTGTACATTGCAGTGTGACCAGACATGAGGCTGACGTTGAGGTGAGATGTACCTCTCCGCCTCCCTTGGATCCTCATTCTTGTCTCCTACAACAAAATGGTGTATCACTTTTAATCAGCCATAATGTGTACTTCCTACTGCTACACTCTTATTTTGGTCTGACCTACATCCAGTTGCTGGCCTGACTGGGCAATATACGTCTTCAAACGCTGGGCCCTGATCTCAATAATCCACTGTTAATCCTCTCTTGTATGGCTGTTGGATACCTTCCATTCAGTAAATCAGATATCTACTTCAACAGACAATTTTAAAGTATCTGTCATTTATATCAATGATATGACTGTAAAATATCCATACAATATTAATGTTTGCATTAACAGTAGTGCTGACTGATGTTTAGTGTTGCTTAATACTATGTATATCAAGCTTTAAAACAATTTTTTAAAAATTAAAAAATCCCCTTTATAGTAGAGCAGTAAATCAGCTTCCCTATAGCAAAATGTCACGTACCATCTCTGTAACATAAATGAAATATTGGGATGGAGTAGTGATCAAGTTCCAATAGGACCCAATCCTGCAAAGTGCTGAGTGTTTCCTGAGAGTAACCTCACCTCTAAATGGGGTCGGTGAGTCCTCAGCAGTGATCTCAGCACTTCATAGCACCAGACCCCTAAGCAATAGTCTAAAATCTGTGCTTTCTATAGAACAGTACAGAAAATATTCTTCTTATTACCCTAACATAAATAAGTAACAGACCATCAGCACTGTGAGCAGATGTAGCGAGTGAAAAATGGAATCCTACAAGAGAATGGGGGGAGGGGTCTGTTGGATTAAGCATGGATGTGAAGCTAAAGGTCAGATGGTGAATTGCTCACTCACCGATAAGTAGCTACTCACCCAAGTAGTCCCACTGGAGTCTTTTGAAGTAATTGGTATTCCTCATGGGAATAACTGCTTACTAATGTGAGTAACGAGCTCATAATCTGGCCCTAAATTATTTCTTTCAGTCATTACCACAAAGGTTGTTGGAGATATCTACTGCTTTTTAGTAATAAAGATAGAGGTGCTATCTAAGGCTCAGGAGTCAAAAGAGAGTGCTGAACAAATTGATAAATAATTGGAAAAAAGTCACCAGGACCAGCCACTATACATTCAAGAGTGATGAAATAATGTAAGAAAAGTGGCTGAGCTGCCATGCTAACAAAAATATTCACTAATTAAAATCACCTACGTTATCAGAGAGTGGAGGAGAGTGTTACACCTATCATGTCATTAAGCTGTGGAACTCAATGCCACAAAATGCCCTTGAGAACAAGAGCTTAGTAGAATTAAAAAAATAAACACTTATATTGGCTCATTTTTCTAGACTTATTAAAAAACACTAACAAGTGTTTTTAAGTATTCAATTATATACTTGAAAATTCCTACAGTAACCCTTCAACCAACAACGGCTCGCAGAGCGCCAAAAAAAAAAAAAAAATCATCCCACCACCGCCCAATCTCACAAGTCCCCAGTTACCAGGGAGACATAATGTGCCTTACAGCAAGCCCTAAAGGTCACATAAAGCTGATGCCGACTATTTTAGACCAAGATGATTTAGTGAGTTCTAGCGTCCCAGAGTTCCCAAAATCAAGGGTCTAAAACGAGAGATGCCCTACTAGTAAACTTCACTCTATCATACTAAGAGGGCTATAGCTGGCACTTTGGTCTGGCGAAGAAGCTAGGGGTCAGATAGGTAGATCAAAGGTACAATGGTAGGCTTCTTTTTTTAAAAGAAGCTCCTGCTTCAGAATGTAAGCTAACCAATAGCTGCTGCTGGTTAAAAGGAAACGTCCCATAACGTCTGGCTATTCCTTAATTGTCTACATTGTCCACATCAGGCTTCCTTGCACTTTCTATGACGTTTCTGGGCCAACCACTTTCAGGGAATGGCCCACTGGTCTGATTGGTACAGCACTTCCTATGTCTTTTGATATTAATGGGATCTGAAAAAAATGAGGGCCTCTACAAATGTTGTAATCTTGAAGAGTCTTCTTTAGGTATCCTAATATATCTGTATGTTACATAATGAATGATATGATAAAGAGAACTGACATCAGTGAGAATTTTGCCTGTGTAGGTTTACAGCAGTAGATCCATGGGATATATATTGCTCTTGATTCATGCTCAGAGCTCCTATTATTATTAAAGTGAGACCACACATGCATCAAAGAAAGAATATATCATATAAACCTCTAGTAAATCCCACAGGTAAAATCTGCTGCTTAATTACTGTATAAGTAGTATTAAAACAATCCCAGTTAGAAGTTGTTACCAGATTTGTCCGTTACTTTGGGGTATACTCATTTATTAGGGTTACTCTTTTTGGGGGGGAGGGAAGGGCGCTGTAATTCTATCAATGCTTGTGTCACTTGTGTTCTCATGGAGCTCTATTCTCCCTGCTGCAAGTTCCCTCCCAATGGAGCTATCCTGCAGGACCTAGGTTCCCCAGGGCTGGGTTCTTTTGCAGGGATCTTTAGCTTAGGTACGAGGAAAGTTGCGAATGAGGAAGCCAAAAAAAAAAAACCACCCATGATGGGGAGAGAGAGAAGCAACCAGTTTAACCATAAAAGTTATTTATTTCCAGGTAATAACCATACGGGAGCCAAACAAACAAGAGTTACAATATTAAATCTAACTTAAATTTTTATTATACATGTCAGGTTCAGGGCGGAAAAAGAGCGAGAGAGAACAAAAACAAAAACACACCACTCCATGAAGCTTGAATCGATTGGGGGTCCCAGGTGGTGGTGGTAGCTGAGGATCCAGAGTGCTGGAGACAGCCCCCAGCACGATCAGTCAGGAGAAGATGAAGTCCCAATGGAACTGATACAGATTTTGGATCTGGGAATCAGAGCACTTACTTGAGCATGGTTAGAGGTTTTTGTAGGGAAACAACAATGGTTCAAGGGAGAACACTAGATTTGTTTATGGGTAAACTGATGGCTCAAGGGAGTATACCAAAGTTGTTTTGTTCAGGCTAGACAATAGGAACTGATCATTCCTGGCTATGGGCGGTGTTCCTTGGAGGGAGCTCACAATGCAATTAGGCAGCTTCAGTATTTTGGATACCAATAAAGAATTTATTACTAGAATTGGTCTGATAACTACTGAGCTGGGTGTGTGAAGGAGTGGGTTCATTAACATCTGGAGCAGAAACAACAAGGAGTCTGGTGGCACCTTAAAGACTAACAGATTTATTTGGGCATAAGCTTTCATGGGTAAAAACCTCACTTCTTCAGATGCATAGAGTCAGAGATTCCCCATCATGCAGTGCTTCTCTGGTCCCAGAGTTCCATGTGGTTCTTGTCTTGGAATCTCTGTTCACCATTCTGTACTAATGGAGATGCCTCCCTGTCCCATCTTTGATGCAAATGAGACTAGGGGAGTTTCCTTAACCTTGTCACCCTTGTCCCAGGGGTTTAGGTGTGTCTTCCACTGCCTTTTCATTGCTTTTTGTAAGTCTTTCTTCTGATCAATTTTGGTTCAAGTGGAGGCTGGGTGTGTGTGGGGGGAGGAGGAGGTCTTTTGTGAGTCAGACAGACTGGGTACTGCACCCTGGTTCCCCAAGAACACAGAGCTGACAGGTAACAAAGTGAAGAACAAAATACTAGCAGCACTTAAAAACAATATCTGTTTTAAGTTCAAGATCTGAATATATTTCCAAGGCAACAAGATTTATACAACCCTGCTTCTTAGAAAAAGTGGAAAAGAGATTCTAAAACTATTGTTCTTCAAAAGTGTCTAAGCTTTTCACGTCAACATGCGATGTTAACTTGTCTTTAATTCTCTTCAGTCTATTGCCTCTGTCCACATGCACACCATTGATAGAAAGATTTTGTGTAACTTTTAAAATGTAACAAAGCTGAAAATGTATATATGAGATGTGATGCATAAACTTTAATGATGGGGCAGAAAAGAATCAAGAGTTGATTTAAATAGTAGTTTGGAAAGGAACACACTTGATGCTGTTAAATTCAAAAATATTGCTTCTGTAGCAGCATCATGAGACTCAGAAAAGAGTGCAAAGTCCCAATGAAACAGAATGAATTTAGATTTATTATTACTAATTCAATTTAATCTGAAGTGGCATCTGAAGAAGTGGTTTTTTTACCCACGAAAGCTGATGCCCAAATAAATCTGTTAGTCTTTAAGGTGCCGCCGGACTCCTCATTGTTTTTGTGAATACAGACTAACAGAGCTACCCCTCTGATACTAGTTACTAATTCACTGTTTCACATGGGATGAATCAGCTTTCCTTTCAAAGAAGGGTATGGTTTGGCTTTTTAAAAGGTTGTAGGAAAACATTAAATCTGCATCCCAGAAAAGTTCATAAGAAAAATTTATACCATAAGAACGGCCGTACCGGGTCAGACCAAAGGTCCACCTAGCCCAGTATCCTGTCTACCGACAGTGGCCAATGCCAGGTGCCCCAGGGGGAGTGGACCAACAGGCAATGATCAAGTGATCTCTCTCCTGCCATCCATCTCCATCCTCTGACAAACAGAGGCTAGGGACACCATTCCTTACCCATCCTGGCTAATACCCATTAATGGACTTAAGCACCATGAATTTATCCAGTTCTCTTTTAAACGCTGTTATAGTCTTAGCCTTCACAACCTCCTCAGGTAAGGAGTTCCACAAGTTGATTGTGCGCTGTGTGAAGAAGAACTTCTTTGTATTTGTTTTAAACCTGCTGCCTATTAATTTCATTTGGTGATCCCTAGTTCTTGTATTATGGGAATAAGTAAATAACTTTTCTTTATCTACTTTCTCGACATCACTCATGATTTTATATACTTCTATCATATCCCCCCTTAGTCTTTTCTTTTCCAAGCTGAAGAGTCCTAGCCTCTTTAATCTCTCCTCATATGGGACCCGTTCCAAACCCCTAATCATTTTAGTTGCCCTTTTCTAGTGCCAGTATATCTTTTTTTAGATGAGGAGACCACATCTGTACGCAGTATTCGAGATGTGGGCGTACCATCGATTTATATAAGGGCAATAATATATTCTCAGTCTTATTCTCTTTTTAATGATCCCTAACATCCTGTTTGCTTTTTTGACCGCCTCTGCACACTGCGCAGACATATTCAGAGAACTATCCACGATGACTCCAAGATCTTTTTCCTGACTTGTTGTAGCTAAATTACCCCCTTCATATTGTATGTATAGTTGGGGTTATTTTTTTCAATGTGTATTACTTTACATTTATCCACATTAAATTTCATTTGCCATTTTGTTGCCCAGTCACTTAGTTTTGTGAGATCTTTTTGAAGTTCATCACAGTCTGCTTTAGTCTTAACTATCTTGAGCAGTTTAGTATCATCTGCAAACTTTGCCACCCCACTGTTTCCCCTTTCTCCAGATCATTTATAAATAAGTTGAATAGGATTGGTCCGAGGACTGACCCTTGGGGAACACCACTAGTTACCCCTCTCCATTCTGAGAATTTACCATTAATTCCTACCCTTTGTTCCCGGTCTTTTAACCAGTTCTCAATCCATGAAAGGACCTTCCCTTTTATCCCATGACAAATTACTTTACTTAAGAGCCTTTGCTGAGGGACCTTGTCAAAGGCTTTCTGGAAATCTAAGTACACTATGTCCACTGGATCCCCCTTGTCCACACGTTTGTTGACCCCTTCAAAGAACTCTAATAGATTAGTAAGACACGAGTTCCCTTTACAGAAACCATGTTGACTATTGCTCAACAGTTTGTTTTTCTATGTGTCTGACAATTTTATTCTTAACTATTTCGACTAATTTGCCAGGTACCGACGTCAGACTTACTGGTCTGTAATTGCTGGGATCACCTCTAGAGCCCTTTTTAAATATTGGCATTACATTAGCTAACTTCCAGTCACTGGGTACAGAAGCTGATTTAAAGGGACAGGTTACAAACCTTAGTTAATAGTTCCTCAACTTCACATTTGAGTTCTTTCAGAACTCTTGGGTGAATGCCATCTGGTCCCGGTGACTTGTTAATGTTAAGTTTATCAATTAATTCCAAAACCTCCTCTAGTAACCCTTCAATCTGTGACAGTTCCTCAGATTTGTCACCTATAAAAGCTGGCTCAGGTTTGGGAATCTCCCTAACATCCTCAGCCGTGAAGACTGAAGCAAAGAATCCATTTAGTTTCTCCGCAATGACTTTATTGTCTTTAAGCGCTCCTTTCGTATCTCGATCATCAAGGGGCCCCACTGGTTGTTTAGCAGGCTTCCTGCTTCTGATATACTTAAAAAACATTTTGTTATTACCTTTGGCTAATAGTTTTTGGCTAGCCGTTCTTCAAACTCCTCTTTGGCTTTTCTTATTACATTCTTGCACTTAATTTGGCAGCGTTTATGCTCCTTTCTATTTGCCTCACTAGGATTTGGCTTCCACTTTTTAAAGGAAGTCTTTTTATATCTCACTGCTTCTTTTACATGGTTGTTAAGCCACGGTGGCTCTTTTTTAGTTCTTTTATTGTGTTTCTTAATTTGGGGTATACATTGAAGTTGGGACTCTTTTATGGTGTCTTTAAAAAGCGCCCATGCAGCTTGCCGGGATTTCACTTTAGTCACTGTATTTTTTAACTTCTGTTTTACTAACCCCCTCATTTTTGCATAGTTCCCCCTTTTGAAATTAAATGCCACATTGTTGAGCTGTTGAGATGTTCTTCCTACCACAGAGAGGTTGAATGCTATTGTATTATGGTCACTATTTCCAAGCGGTCCTGTTATAGTTACCTCTTGCACCATCTCCTGCGCTCCTCTCAGGAATAAATCTAGAGTTGCCGCTCCCCTTGTGGGTTCCCATACCAGCTGCTCCATAAAGCAGTCATTTAAAGTATCGAGAAATTTTATCTCTGCATTTCGTCTTGAAGTGAAATGTTCCCAGTCAATATGGGGATAATTGAAATCCCCCACTATTATTGGGTTCTTAATTTTTATAGCCTCTCTAATTTCCCTTAGCATTTCATTATCACTATCACTGTCCTGGTCAGGTGGTCTATAATAGATCCCTAATGTTATATTCTTATTAGAGCATGAAATTTCTATCCATAGAGATTCTATGGAACATGTGGATTCACTTAAGATTTTTACTTCCTTTAATCCTACATTTTCTTTCACATATAGTCCTATCTCCCCCCCCCCCCCCACCACCGCATGACCTGTTCTATCCTTCCGATATATTTTGTACCCTGGAATGATTGTGTCCCATTGATTGCTCTCAGTCCACCAGGTTTCTGTGATGCCTATTATATCAATATCCTCCTTTATCACGAGGCACTCTAGTTCCCCATCTTATTATTTAGACTTCTAGCATTTGTGTACAAGCACTTTAAAAACTTGTCACTGTTTATTTGTCTGCCCTTTTCTGATGTGTTAGATTCTTTTTTATGTGAATGTTTATCATCTGATCTGGCCCATTATCCTCCTCCATCCTCTGCTCCTGACTATAACCTGGAGATTCTCTATCATTAGACTCTCCCCTAAGAGAAGTCTCTGTCCGATCCACATGCTCCTCTGCAGCAGTCGGCTTTCCCCCATCTCCTAGTTTAAAAACTGCTCTACAACCTTTTTAATGTTTAGTGCCAGCAGTCTGGTTCCACTTTGTTTAGGTGGAGCCCATCTCTCCTGTATATGCTCCCCCCATCCCAAAAGATTCCCCAGTTCCTAATGAAAGTAAACCCCTCCTCTCTACACCATCGTCTCATCCACGCATTGAGACTCTGAAGCTCTGCCTGCCTACCTGGCCCTGCGCGTGGAACTGGGAGCATTTCTGAGAATGCCACGATAGAGGTCCTGGATTTCAGTCCCTTCCCTAGCAGCCTAAATTTGGCCTCCAGGACATCTCCCCTACCCTTCCCTGTGTCATTGGTACCTACATGTACCACGACCACTGGCTCCTCCCCAGCACTACACATAAGTCTGTCTAGATGCCTCGAGAGATCCACAACCTTCGCACCAGGCAGGCAAGTCACCATGCAGTTCTCCCACATCACAAACCCAGCTATCTACATTTCTAATGATCGAATCTCCCATTACTAACACCTGCCTCTACCTAGCAACTGGAGTTCCCTCCACCGGAGAGGCAACCTCAGTGCGAGAGGTAACCCCAGCACCATCTGGAAGGAGGGTCCCAACTATGGGAAGGTTTCCCTCTGCTCCCGTTGACTGCTCTGCTTCCTTGGGCCTTTCATCCTCCTCAACAGCACAGGGGCTGTCTGACCGGAGGTGGGACAATTCTACAGTGTCCTGGAAAGCCTCATCAACATACCTCTCTGCCTCCCTTAGCGCCTCCAGTTCCACTACCCTGGCCTCCAAAGTCTGTACGTGGTCTCTGAGAGCCAGGAGCTCCTTGCACCGAATGCACACATATGCCACCCGCCCACAGGGCAGGTAATCATACATGCTGCACTCAGTGTAATAAACTGGATAGCCCCCACTCTGCAGTTGGGCTTCTGCCTGCATTGTCTCCTAGTTAATGAAAGGGTTGTTTAAGGAAAAGGTTTTGAATGTAGTTTGGTTTATAGGTTTTAAGGGGAATAAAGGGATCCCCGCTCCCTTCCCACTCCCCTTGTGAAACTCCCTGTTAGCAACCCTTGGTCGCAAAAGCTCCCTGGTTGCTTGTGAGCTGCTTTATAAAGCCCTGGCCTATGTGAATGCCCCACCCACTGATTAAGGCTCAGCCACTTACCAGAGGCTTCTAGCTTTCAGACCTTCCTTTGAAGCTCACAGCTTCCAACTGCCAGCCACAGCACACGGTCCTTCAAACAACCAACCAAACAGACTGACAAACACAAGCTCAGCACACAGCAAGTAACCCCCAAACACAAACAAACACACACTACAGACAGTCACTTACTTCAAGGGTGCTGTATTGCTCCTCCTTCACCTGGAGAACTCCCTTGCGAAACTCCCTGTTAGCAGCCCCTGTTCGCAAAAGCCTAGTATGAAAGCATATTAGAAAATATGACAGTAACCGTGCTAAGGGATAGGTTCGCAAAAAAAATGCTATAATTAGGTTTATTCATAGATTCCATGGCTAGAAGGGACCATTGTGATTATCTAGTCTTACTTCCTGCATAACACAGGACATAGAACTTCGCCAAAATAATTCCTATAGTCCATCTTGTTTTTAGAAAAACCTCTGATCTTGATTTAAAAATGGTCAGTGATGGAGAATCCACCATGACCTGTGGTAAATTGAGGGTAATTGACCATCTGAACACTGTCAAAAAAGTACTCCTTATTTTAAGGCTAAATTTGTCCAGCTTCATCTCCAGCCATCGGATTTTGCTACACAGACAAGAGCCCATGATTAAATATTTGTTTGCCATGTGGATATTTGTCATCTGTAATTGTTACCCCTTAACCTTCTCTTTGTTAACCTAAATAAATTGAGGTCCTTGAGCCTATCACTAGAAAACATGCTTTATAATCCTCTAACCATTCCCATTTCTCTTCTCTGAACCCTCTCCAATTTATCAACATTCTTCTTGAATCATGGGCACCAGAGCTGGACACATTATTCCAGCAGTGGTCACACCAGTGCCAAATATAGAGGTATAATAACCTCTCTACTTGTACTTGAGATTCCCTGTTTATACATCCCAGGATAGCATTAGCTCTTTTGGCCAGAGCATCACACTGGGAGCTCATGTTCAGCTATTTATCCACCACAATGCCCAAGTCTTTTTCAGAGTCACTGCTTCCCATGATAGTCCTCTGTTCTGTAAGTATGGGCTATAGTCTTCATTCCAAGATATATACATTCACTTTTAGTGGTATTAAAAAGCATAGTGTTTGTTGAACCCAGTTTACCCAACAATCCAGATCACACTAAATCAATTACTTGTCTTTGTTATTTATTACCCCCCACTCTCCCAATTTTTGTGGCATCTGCAAACTTTATCAGTGATTTTTTTTTTTCCAGCGCAGTGATCAAAATGTTAAATAGCATAGGACCAAGTACTGATCCCTGAGGGACCTCATTGGAAACACACCTGCTTGATTGATGATTCCCCATTTACAATTACATTTTGAGACTTTTCAGTTAGCCAGTGTTTAGTTCATTTATGTTTTATGGGATTTTTAATCAAAATGTTGTGTGGTGTGAAGTCAAAAGTATATTATGCCAACTTTATTACCTTTTATCAACCAAACTTGTAATCTCATCAGAAAAAGATATTGGGTTAGTCTGACATGGTCTAGTTTCCATAAATCCATGTTGATTTGCATTAATTACATTACCCTCCTTAACTCTTTATTAATTGAGTCCTATATCACTATCCTGCCCAACATAAATGTCAGGCTGATAGACTTATAATTACCCAGCTAATCCTGTTTACCCTTTTTAAAAATTGGCACAACATTAGTTTTCCTCAGAGTCTTCTGGAACTTCCCCAGTGCTCCAAGACTTAGTGAACAAGCAACATTAATAGTTTAACAAGCTCCTTGCCTTGCATCCAGCTTTTAACAGATCTGGCTATCTGGACCTGTTGATTTTAAAAATGTCTGACTTTAGTAGCTTCTATTTAACATCCTCCAGACATACTAGTGAAATGGAAAGAGTGCTATCATCATGAGACTAGATCAGCTGTTCTCCAAATACAGAACAGAAATATATATTGAATGCCTCTTCTCCATTATTATTGATTCAACAATTTCCATCTAGTAATAGACCAATACCATTGTAAGGATTCTTTTATTGTTCCTCATATATTTTTAAAAAACCCTCCTTATTGTTCTTGACTCTGCTGGCTATAATTTCTCCTTATTTCCCTTAGAAATTGTGTCCCTTTGTAGAAAATTGATAACATCTGATATTTAATCATTACCATCAATTTATCCGCTCTTCAATTTGTTTTATGTTGTTTTTAAACTGATCAGTACTTTCTCTAAAGAATGTTGCCTTTTGGGGAACATTTTCTAAAAGATAATGGGAAAAGAATTAGCAATTACATTAGGTCTGATTCTAATCCTGGGAAAAGTAGGAAAATATCATCTCTTCACCCCATATATTCTATTTATCTTAAAAGCTAGTTCATTACCAGTACAGAGAGCCAAATTAAATCTATCTGCTTCCAAATAGCAAATACCCAGAATGTCACCTTCAGTATTTAAACTGTTTCTTGTTATGTCTACACTATGAACTGGGGCTGTGATTTCCCAGCTAGCATAAACATACTCACACTAGCTCTCATCAAACTAGTATGATAAAAATAGTTGTGTAGCCATGATAGCACATCAATAACTTGAGATAGCAACAAGAGTATGTATACATAGGGTCCAGGCAGGTTTGTTTGTCTAGCCCACGCTACCCCAAGTACATTACTACACCTCTACCCCAATATAACGTGGCCCAATATAACGCGGTAAAGCAGCGCTCCGGGGGGCGGGGCTTCACACTGCGGCAGATCAAAGCAAGTTCGATATAACGCAGTTTCACCTATAACGCTGTAAGATTTTTTTGGCTCCCAAGGACAGTGTTATATTGGGGCACAGGCGTATTTTTAGCTTGCTAGTTCAATGAGAAGTAGTGTGAATACGCCTGCATGAGCTGGGAATCACACCCCTAGCTCCACATCTAGACATAGCCTATATGCTGCACCTCCAGGAGGTGCAGTATGGAAATTGCAACCCAGACAAGGGTATAGGGTGGGTCTATGGAGGCTTTAAGCTTTTGCACCTTCCTAATCCCAGGCTGCTTCAGGGAATAGAGAGGACCCCATGGCCTATCTAAATTACAACAGCCTCCCAAGGTTGCCCTATGGGCCAAAGTGCCACCCAAAATCTCCACAGTATTGTTACAGTTCTGCCTCTGGCCCTACCTATTACAGGCCACCTACGCCAGACCATATGATGGGGTCCTTGGAAAGCAATCTTATGGATGTCTTCTGGTGTCCCTGTGCCAGGAAAAAACACTCCAGGCTGCAACCAGGGCTTTTAGGACCTGTTTATGCTTCTGGCCCTTTTCCTTGGCATAAAGAGTCAAAAGAAGGGTGAGGATTTCACCCTGAATATGCTACTTTCAGTAGATGTCAATATCTTGTCATCACAAAGGAAGATATTTGTCTTTTGCTGTTGGACAACCAATAGAAATATAAACATTCTTTATATTAGTAGAACAGAATATGGCTAAATAGGGCCCTTTTCAACTTCCAATGAAGTCAATGGGAGTTGGGAATAATTGACTTTACTGAGAGAAGAATCAGGTAATAAGTAGGAAATGCTGTTTATAGCCTAAATTTTAGACTTCAGACAGGACAAAAGAATGCTTAAATCAGATATGAAAAGCATGCAATTAAAGCAATTTAAAATGGGTCTGGTAAGTGACACTTAGACTTATTTGCACTAATATAAAGCCCAGGCAATCCACTGAAGTCAGTAGGCTTGCATGTGGTCTAAGATCCCTATAGTGCAAAGGGCAGAATTTGGCCATAATAATCAGAAGAAGTTTAACTAATCTAAAACTCAAAGTGCTTAATGAAGTTTAAAATGACTAATTTTGAATTCAGGAGAAAACTCTGAATTATAAATAGAAGCTGGGAGATGAGAGATGTGATTAAGTTGGAGTCAGCTACAATACCTGCTGATTAGTATGTAATGTGTCATGCATGACTCTTAAAAACTAGGGTTCTTGAGTGTGAGGAGGCATACAGAGGGAGAAAAGATGTACAAAAAGTTAACTGGTATAAAGAATGAAGATACCCAGTGAATGGATTTGTAATGTATTTTTGATATGCATTAGAAAAATGTCTCAAGATCAGGAAAGGATAAACATAGCTATATTTGACTATTGCAGAATAGTTCACATCTCAGACACCAATTTTTATTAAATCCTTGTTATTCTGACAGAGAACAAATGGGATTAATTATGAAAAAACATAGGCTACATATATGTAAAATACTGGTACTAAATTAAAACGCAATGCATTTTTTATTTACAAAAATATTAAACTTTGAGTTCTGTTGCCAAAGTAATAGAGAAACAATTTTAAGTATAATTCAGAACACTTAAAATGTATTCTGAATATAATGATTCTAAACGTGAAGAAAATTTGCTTTGTAAAGTACAAACATATGGTTCCCTCCTTTTTGAAAAAAAAAACAACACATAAAAACAAATTATTTTAGAGCTAAGTATAGGATCCAACTGAACATGAAAAAACATAATTTAACTAAATGTTGTGATTACTCAGTCTGTTTGATAGTCATGGAGAATGATTGATTGAAAAGTTATACTGTCTTTTGAACCAACACAGACTCTAGAAGTTCCTTCCAGTATTGTTAGAGTTTTAATTTAAATTTCAACAGCATGGCATGATGAATGTAATGTGGCTTGTAATTTTGCAATAAGGTTTTCTCTGACTCACAATATAGCCTTCTGTTTCTTTTTATTTTTTTAATGATAATGTTTTTCTAATGGAGAAATGGGATATCTCTAACTAGCTGCCTGGGGAAAATGGTAAATGTTGACTAATATTGACCATTGTAGTTACAATGCTAAAATCTTCCATGTATAAGCCACTGTCACACTGGGTGGTGGGTGACCAGAACTAGTACTCAGACCCAGAATCTTCAGTCACAAGACAGGAATCAGCTGGATCAGAATACTAGGAGGGCAGAGTCCGGAAACAAACTGGGGGTCAGAACCACGAATCATATGCAAGGAAATCAAGCCAGGGGAGCAGGAGCAGATAGTACAAAGCACACAGCCCAGGACAGGGTGGAGCCCAATTGATCAGACAGCTTCCTGATCTTGCTGCTGGTCTAAGGAGAGCCAGCAAGCCAAGCACCTGCTCCAGGACTCTGCCAGGACTTGGAGCCTCAAACTGGGGCTGGACTTCACGGGTTCCAGGTAATCCACCATCAGTAGGTTGCCAGATTTGGAGTGTGGCTGCTCCTATAGACCCATGTTTAAGACCTGTGGGTCATGATAGCCACATTGTGGTGAGGAGAAAGCAGCATGAATGGTGTCTACAGAGGCAGAATTGCTGCAGGTGTATTGGTGCTCACCAGCAACAATTACTACATCTGTTCTCCAGATATATTTGGTGCACCTTCCAATTATACCTTGCAACCACAAGCTAGCTCATATGGGCTGTGGCTATGGCCACACTCCCTCCATAACCAGATAAGCTTCTGGGATGCTGCAGATAGCACTGGCTCTTCCCCCCTCTCCTTCTTTGAGCTCTGGGAGTACAAATTATTTCCTGAGTGCATTAATTTGGGGGAGAGGCTTCTCCATGTAGCACGTCCGTTCAAGGTAGCCAATATTTGGTGGATATATTGTACTGTGACCATATCTAAAAGAACAAAAGTAGCCACTCATTGCAGATACTGGCTGTTCTATTGGACTCACAAGAATATATGGCAGTGTAGGCAAGCTTTGGACAAGATGATTAGAAGAATTAGTTTTGAGTTATAGAATCATAGAATATCAGGGTTGGAAGGGACCTCAGGAGGTCATCTAGTCCAACCCCCTGCTTGAAGCAGGACCTAATCCCCAACTAAATCATCCCAGCCAGGGCTTTGTCAAGCCTGACCTTAAAACCCTCTAAGGAAGGAGATTCCACCACCTCCCTAGGTAACCCATTCCAGTGTTTCACCACTCTCCTAGTGAAATAGTTTTTCCTAATATCCAACCTGGACCTCCCCGACTGCAACTTGAGACCATTGCTCCTTGTTCTATCATCTGCCACCACTGAGAACAGCCAAGCTCCATCATCTTTGGAACCCCCCTTCAGGTAGTTGAAGGCTGCTATCAAATCCCCCCTCATTCTTCTCTTCTGCAGACTAAACAATCCCAGTTCCTTCAGCCTCTCCTCATAAGTCATGTGTTCCAGACCCCTAATCATTTTTGTTGCCCTCCGTTGGACTCTTTCCAATTTTTCCACATCCTTCTTGTAGTGTGGGGCCCAAAACTGGACACAGTATTCCAGATGAGGCCTCACCAATGTTGAAGAAAGGGGAACAATCACGTTCCTCGATCTGCTGGCAATGCCCCTACTTATACAGCCCAAAATGCCATTAGCCTTCTTGGCAACAAGAGCACACTGTTGACTCATATCCAGCTTCTCGTCCACTGTGATCCCTAGGTCCTTTTCTGCAGAACTGCTACCTAGCCATTTGGTCCCTAGTCTGTAGCAGTGCATGGGATTCTTCCGTCCTAAGTGCAGGACTCTGCACTTGTCCTTGTTGAACCTCATCAGGTTTTTTTTGGCCCAATCCTCTAATTTGTCTAGGTCCCTCTGTATCCGATCCCTACCCTCTAGTGTATCTACCACGCCTCCTAGTTTAGTGTCATCTGCAAACTTGCTGAGAGTGCAGTCCACACCATCCTCCAGATCATTAATAAAGATATTAAACAAAACCGGCCCCAGGACCGACCCTTGGGGCACTCCGCTTAAAACCGGCTGCCAACTAGACATGGAGCCATTGATCACTACCCGTTGAGCCCGACGATCTAGCCAGCTTTCTATCCACCTTACAGTCCATTCATCCAGCCCATACTTCTTTAACTTGGCGGCAAGAATACTGTGGGAGACCGTATCAAAAGCTTTGCTAAAGTCAAGGAATAACACATCCACTGCTTTCCCCTCATCCACAGAGCCAGTTATCTCATCATAGAAGGCAATTAGGTTAGTCAGGCACGACTTCCCCTTGGTGAATCCATGCTGACTGTTCCTGATCACTTTCCTCTCCTCTAAGTGTTTCATAATTGATTCCTTGGGGACCTGCTCCATGATTTTTCCAGGGACTGAGGTGAGGCTGACTGGCCTGCAGTTCCCTGGATCCTCCTCCTTCCCTTTTTTAAAGATGGGCACATTAGCCTTTTTCCAGCCATCTGGGACTTCCCCCAATCGCCATGAGTTTTCAAAAATAATGGCTAATGGCTCTGCAATCTCACCCGCCAACTCCTTTAGCACCCTCGGATGCAGCGCATCCAGCCCCATGGACTTGTGCACGTCCAGTTTTTCTAAATAGTCCCAAACCACTTCTTTCTCCACAGAGGGCTGGTCACCTTCTCCCCATGCTGTACTGCCCAGTGCAGCAATCTGGGAGCTGACCTTGTTTGTGAAGACAGAGGCAAAAAAATCATTGAGTACATTAGCTTTTTCCACATCCTCGGTCACTAGGTTGCCTCCCTCATTCAGTAAGGGGCCCACACTTTCCTTGATTTTCTTCTTGTTGCTAACATACCTGAAGAAACCCTTCTTGTTACTCTTAACATCTCTTGCTAGATGCAACTCCAAGTGTGATTTGGCCTTCCTGATTTCACTCCTACATGCCTGAGCAATATTTTTATACTCCTCCCTGGTCATTTGTCCAATCTTCCACTTCTTGTAAGCTTCTTTTTTGCATTTAAGATCAGCAAGGATTTCACTGTTTAGCCAAGCTGGTCGCCTGCCATATTTACTATTCTTTCTACACATCGGGATGGTTTGTTCCTGCAACCGCAATAAGGATTCTTTAAAATACAGCCAGCTCTACTGGACCCCTTTGCCCTTCATGTTATTCTCCCAGGGGATCCTGCCCATCTGTTCCCTGAGGGAGTCAAAGTCTGCTTTTCTGAAGTCCAGGGTCCATATTCTGCTGCTCTCCTTTCTTCCTTGTCTCAGGATCCTGAACTTGACCATCTCATGGTCACTGCCTCCCAGTTTCCCATCCACTTTTGCTTCCCCTACTAATTCTTCCCTGTTTGTGAGCAGCAGGTCAAGAAAAGCTCTGCCCCTAGTTGGTTCCTCCAGCACTTGCACCAGGAAATTGTCCCCTACACTTTCCAAAAACTTCCTGAATTGTCTGTGCACCACTGTATTGCTCTCCCAGCAGATATCAGGGTGATTAAAGTCTCCCATGAGAACCAGGGCCTGCGATCTAGCAACTTCTGCTAGTTGCCAGAAGAAAGCCTCGTCCACCTCATCCCCCTGGTCTTGTGGTCTATAGCAGACTCCAACCACGACATCACCCTTGTTGCTCACACTTCTCAACTTTATCCAGAGACTCTCAGGTTTTTCTGCAGTTTCATACCAGAGCTCTGAGCAGTCATACTCCTCTCTTACATACAACGCAACTCCCCCACCTTTTCTGCTCTGCCTGTCCTTCCTGAACAGTATATATCCATCCATGACAGTACTCCAGTCATTTGAGTTATCCCACCAAGTCTCTGTTATTCCAATTGCATCATAGTTCCCTGACTGTGCCAGAAGAAGAACAGGAGTACTTGTGGCACCTTAGAGACTAACAAATTAGTCTCTTAGAGACTAACAAACAAAGGAGGGGGGATGGTTAATTTCTCCCTGTTGTAGATCCCAGGGGGGTTGGAACTGTATTCACCAGGAGTTGGTGGGAGGAAGGAGGGGGAATGGTTAATTTCTCCTTGTTTTAAAATCCAAGGGGTTTGGATCTGTATTCACCAGGGAATTGGTGAAGGTTTTTCAAGGCTTCCTAGGGAGGGAAAAATTGAAATGGTGGCAGCGGAACCAGAGCTAAGCTGGTAGTTAAGCTTAGAAGTTTTCATGCAGGCCCCTACATTTGTACCCTAAAGTTCAAAGTGGGGATCCAGCCTTAACATTCCAACGCCTCTCACCTTGGAGGAAGTGCAGTCTAGTGGTTAAACCAAGGCACCTGGGTTCTGCTCCCAACTCAGACACTGACATGGCTACGTGAGGTTGGGCAAGGCATGTCGCTCCTCCATGCCACAGTTTCCCTACTTGTAAAATGGGGCTAATAATTACCCTCCTCCCACTGTGCTGTGAGGCTCAATTAGTTAGAGCGGTGAAAGCCCCTACATACATGCAAAGTATGCCGGGTCCGTGCAACGGTCCGCAACACCGCCTGCCCTCATGTCCTCATGTCTCTTAGAGACTGTGCTAGGACTTCTAGTTCTCCCTGCTTGTTTCCCAGGCTTCTTGCATTTGTGTATAGGCACTTAAGATAACTCATCGATTGTCCCTCTTTCTCAGCATGAGACAGGAGTCCTCCCCTCTTGCGCTCTCTTGCTTGTGCTTCCTCCCAGGATCCCATTTCCCCACTTACCTCAGGGCTTTGGTCTCCTTCCCCCAGTGAACCTAGTTTAAAGCCCTCCTCACTAGGTTAGCCAGCCTGCTGGTGAAGGTGCTCTTCCCTCTCTTCATTAGGTGGAGCCCGTCTCTGCCTAGCACTCCTCCTTCTTGGAACACCATCCCATGGTCGAAGAATCCAAAGCCTTCTCTCCAACACCACCTGCGTAGCCATTCGTTTACTTCCATGATTCGACGGTCTCTACCCTGGCCTTTTCCTTGCACAGGGAGGATGGATGAGAACACCACTTGCGCCTCAAACTCCTTTATCCTTCTTCCCAGAGCCACGTAGTCTGCAGTGATCCGCTCAAGGTCATTCTTGGCAGTATCATTGGTGCCCACGTGGAGAAGCAGGAAGGGGTAGCGATCTGAGGGCTTGATGAGTCTTGGCAGTCTCTCCGTCACATCGTGTATCCTAGCTCCTGGCAAGCAGCAGACCTCTCGGTTTTCCCGGTCGGGGTGGCAGATAGATGACTCAGTCCCCCTGAGGAGGGAGTCCCCGACCACCACCACCCTTCTCCTCCTCTTGGGAGTGGTGGTCGTGGAACCCCCATCCCTAGGACAGTGCATCTTTTGCCTTCCAATCGGTGGAGTCTCCTTCTGCCTCAGATGGGTCATCTAGTCCACTCTCCACATTAGTACCTGTAAAGAGAACATCATCTGGTACTACTGAGAACAGTCTAGATCCATCATCTTTGGAACCCCCTTTCAGGTAGTTGAAAAGAGTCTATTTCCTCAGAGCTTGCCTATTTGATCTTTTAATGACCTAACTACACTAATATTACATGCAGTCTTTATTTCTTTCAGGAGGTGTGAGGAGGAGTTAGGGTAGAATATATTATTTATTTTGTATTAGCTGGGGTATCTTGATTGATAACTGTATGTTTTTTTAAAAAAAAAGCCAAACATGTAGTCCAATAACACATTTTAACAAAATGAACACTAAGCATGTTTCTCTTTAAAAATAAAACTTTTATTTAAATATATCAGTAGAATGCTTGCTTTCTGGAAGGGAAAGTTAGTATGAAGACACCTGATTATCTATAATGAATGTCTTTATGGCTTTCCATAGAGAGCTGGCACAGAGTCTCTGATTTTAGTATAACAAGGTTCTGCGTAAAAAGTTCTCTTTAGTGATAACTGAATCTTAATACCTTTAAACTTTAGGATCTTAAGTAACTAAATGTTGCTGTTTCGGAAAAGTAGTGTGCAAAACCACAAGTGACATGAAATAGTACCATTCTTTTAATGTGCTTTATTAATGTGGCAGTTTAGGCAGTGAGCCATGTAATATTATCACTGCTGAGCACTACCTTGAGATTTCACAAAATGTTACATGAAATAGTGGCAGCATTTCATATTATGATTTGACTGCAGGACATCTACTGTTTTAATGGTGCTTTATCTTTTAGTCTGATTTGATTAAAATTATGAGAAACTGCTGATTGCTCTGAAACAGGTGGTAAAATATAGTGTAAGGTGTCAAATGAATCTGGAAAGAGTCAATCTTGATGGCATGGTGGATGAAATTATTTGATCCCAAATGTATTTAGAGGAAGATCTTTATCTGTAGACTGTCAAGGTATTAAATGAAAATCTAATACATTAGAATACAGAGAATGCCAGCCTGACCTGTTCTCCAGGATGGCAACCTGGAAATCTTTACCAAGAAGTCAGTTTCATTTGGAAACAATGATGAGAGCCATTAGTATCTCACTAACCAGTGGATGCACTGCATTAAAATAGAACAGAGGTGATACCTAGGTTTCTCTCTGAATAATATGATAAACAGATATTATGCTTAAACTGCTTTATTTTGTGAGGTTTGTAAAATTTGCCATCTTAAACCTCCAGCATTTTATATAAATTAAGAGAGCATGATGATGGGTCTTTTGTTCTGCCAGAGCAACATTGAGAACCGCCAGCTGAGTGTCAACATACTTTATCTTCACACTGAAATATGCCGTGATAAGAGAGTGTTTACAGAGTGATCTTCATATACCCTAAGGTATAATAATTCACATAAAATTAAAAACAGATTAATCAGAATTAGATTAAGATTTGTTACCAGATGTGCCCGTTACTTTGGGGTATGCTCATTTATTAGGGTTACTTTTTGGGGGTGGGGGTTCTGTAAATCTATCAATGTACAGCTTGTGTCACTTGTGTTTTCATATGGAGCTCTACTCATCCCCTCCCAGTGGAGCTATCCTGCAGGACCTAGGTTCCCCAGAGCTGGGTTCCTCCAGCCCCAGAACCAGATGAACACACACACACATACACATTAACAGAGCAAGTCTGAGCGAACCAGGTCAATCAGCACTTTCAAGTTGACCCCTTATATGTCCCTGGACTCAGTGGGTTGGGTCAGGCAGCACTTTCAAGCTGCAACCCTTATGTGCCAAAGGTACCGCACTGGAATAGAGTAAGCCTGAGCAGGCTGGGTTGAACAGCACTTTCAGGCTGCCACATTTGTGTCCCTGGACGCAGCAGACTGGGTCAAGCAGCACTTTCAAGTTGCCACCCTCGAATGTCACAGGTTTAGCACGTCCCTATCCCCACTTTCACATCACAATTGTACTGGTAGTAACCCACTTGATGAGCAAACCCCACCGTATTTTTGGGCGCTACAGGGATCTTTCGCTTAGGTAAAAGAAGTGTTGCTGCAGAGTAAATGAGGAAGCTAAAACCACAAAAGAGTAAAGTTCAGAGAGAGAGACGCAACCAGCTTACCCATAAAAATTATTTATTGAATAATAGTGATAACTACACAAGGAGAGCCTAAACCAACATAACAATTATCTTATTAAAGGTTAATACCTGAGGTAGAAAGGAAAACAGAGAGAGAGAGAGAGAGAGAGAGAGAGATCTCACCACTTCCATGAAGCATGAACCAGTCGGGGTTCCCAGGCGATTGTGGTAGCTCAGGGTCCCAAGTGCTGGAGACAGGCAGAGTCCCCAGCACAATCAGTCAGGAGAAGATGGAGTCCCAGTGGAACTGATACATAGTTTGTATACAAGCATCAGAACACTTACGGAGTGTGAGTAGGGGTTTTTGTAGGGAAAATACAATGGCTCGAGGGAGAGCACTAGATTTGTTTATGGGTAAACTGATGACTCAAGGGTTTTCTTTAGGCTAGACAATAGGAGCTGATCACTCCTAGCTATGGGTGATGTTTCTTGCAGGGAGCTCGCAATGCAGTTAGGCTGCTTCAGTATTTTGGATATCAATCAAGAATTCATTACTAGAATTGGTCTGATAACTGCTGAGCTGGATGTGTGCAGGTGTAGGTTCATTAACTTCTGGAGCAAAGATTCCCCGTCATGTAGTGCTTCCCTGCTTTTCTGGTCCCAGAGTTCAGTGCAATTCTTGCCTTGGAATCTCTATTCTCCATTCTGTATGCTAATGGAGCTGCCCCCCTGTCCCATCTTCAATGCATATGAGACTAGGGGAGTTGCCTTAATCTTGTCACCCTTGTCAGGAGGGGTCTAGGTGTGTCTCCCACTGTCCTTCACTGCTCTCTGCAAGTATTTTCTCTGATCAGTTTTGGTTCAGCAGAGGCTGGGGCGGGGGCTTTCATGAGTCAGACAGGCTGGATACTGAGCCCTGGTTCCCCAAGAACACAGAGCTGACTGGTATCAGATTGGCTATTACAAGCAGAGCAAGACATTACACTGTAGCTCCTGTTGAACTGTAAAACCTCTCGACTTTGTGTGTAAATGATCTCATAAAGACACAGGTATGCAAAATAAAATCAAATTGGGTTGGACCAATCTCTTTAAATATTGGGTTGCACAGTTGCAGAACATGGCCCCTTTCAGTGCTCCTGAAAACTTCTCAGAGGCAGCTTCTGGTGACCAAGAGGAAAACCAAATCTAGTTGGAATTTATCCTGCTAAAATAAGATGTGCTTAAATCCAATGCTATCATCCTGGAAACTAAACCAGACAGAGATCAGAAACATTTAGCAACCTGGAGGAAAATTGAAGTACAATAATACTTACAGAACTGTCCGCTAAAGCCAAGCAAATAATTCAGTGCTTAATTTGACAAAAATTGCCTCTTTCCCCAATTTGTGTTCTTTATGAATAGATTAAAAAAACTTTTCAAGTACACCTCTACCCCAATATAACACGATCTGATATAACATGAATTCGGATATAACGCGGTAAAGCAGCACTCCGGGGGGGCGGGGCTGCGCACTTCTGTGGATCAAAGCAAGTTCAATATAACATGGTTTCACCTATAACGCGGTAAAATTTTTTGGCTCCTTAGGATAGCGTTATATTGGGGTAGAGGTGTATTAGTTATTCAAAATTCCTAGCAAATGTTGATAGAATCTTAGGGTTGAAAGAGACCTCAGGAGGTCATCTAGTCCAACCCCCTGCTCAAAGCAGGACCAATCCCCACATCACCCCCTTGAGGATTGAACTCACAACCCTGGGTTTAGCAGGCCAATGCTCAAACCACTGAGCTATCCCTCTCCTGAGCTGTTGGACAATAATTCCCAGTCTACAGATCATTAGTGCAGGGTGAAATTCACTCCTACCCAGAGATGCTCAGTCCTGTGCCAGATTACTTAGCTCCTGCTTAAGCCCCAAGCTTATTGAGTAAATAGATTTATTGATGTTGTAACCAGGTTGCTTGCATGGCACCCAGAAACATGATTACCATTGCCATAAAATAAGATTGAGGCCAAGAGTTTAGGAGGATGATAAAAGGATTACACATTTACAAACTTAATGAGAAAACCCACAGTTATTTATATGGGATGAAAAAATACATGAGGATATAAACCCTCATGTTTCAGAGATTAGACAAAACCAGAGCCATCTGAAATTTAGAATTTCCAGTTTGTGAGAAATGTCAGTATTTTCAAAACTGGGTTTCATTCCAAATTGAACCAAAACCAAATTTTCCAAAATTCATCATGAACCAGAAATCCTGGGGAAAAAATTGTTTTGGAGATACTGACACATGGTGTTTGCAAAACATAATATGCTCCTGGGGAGTTAGCTGATAATTGCAGTCCTATGACAGGCTGCCCCAGAGCTGTGGAATTAAAATTCTAGTGTCCCCAGCCCTAGGGCATGCCATATGGCTTCCAGGGGAGCTAGCAGGAACCAAGGCAGGATTCTGATGGAAACTTGCCTAGCAGACAGGGGTCTGCCATTTGCTTCAGCTCAAGTTCTTTTGACTTATTTTTGTGAGAATTTTCAGGTTAGACAAGTTGGCTCCTACTCCTGGGGAAAATTGCCTAGTGACTCTAGACAGAACAATAACTGTATGGGATTTGGAAGAAACTCTCCTAGAAGTCGCTTATTTTGTTCCCGAATTTATGAGGTTTCTTGCACCACTCCTGAAACATCAGACACTGATATATCTCCAAAGTCAATGGAGTTACATTAGGCATGAATTCAGTCCGATGAATTTAGTTACTGTTTACTTTGAAGTACTGCTGAATTCTTCCTCTGAATGATATTTGGTAGTGCATTAACATGTTAATATTGAATACCAATTTGAGCTGAGAGTACAGCTTCTGCTTTATTAATTGATTTCAAATAACATTGGTTACTAAAATGGAAGTCTTTGAGATGTTGCTATGAATGAGTCCCACTTCCACCTTTAACCATGCCAGAACCGGGGACACTAGTACAATAAAATGCATGTTTCTTTTTACTCAAACTTTATTCAGCTTACAGTGACAGTCTATATAAGAACATCCATGAAGGGCAGGTTACACTGTTCCCCTAACAGATGCTCTATATGGTTTATCTGTGTATCTCTGATCCAAATCTCCCTCAATTGGCAGCAGAAAGCAGCTTTGGTCTTTCATACACATAACAGGGGTGAATTACCAGAGTCCTACTATCCACCCCTCTTTGCAATGAAAGAGAGCATGTGTAGGCCTGGCAGATGGAAGTTCTGTCACAGGGCCTGTTGCTGAAGATGGACCAGATGGAGATGTAGGGCTGTGAGGCCTGGTGAGGACCTCCATAAATTTGGATAGTTTAGATAAATATTATGGCTGTCAAGCAATTAAAAACATCAATCGCACTGTTAAACAATAATAGAATACCATTTATTTAAATAGTTATGGATGTTTTCTACATTTTCAAATATATTGATTTCAATTACAACACAGAATACAAAGTGTACAGTGCTCACTTTGTAATTATCTTTTATTACAAGTATTTGCACTGTAAAAAAACAAAAGAAATAGTATTTTTCAATTCACCTCATACAAGTACTGTAGAGCAATCTCTTCCTCAAGCAACTTATAAATGTAGATTTTTTTGTTAAATAACTACACTCAAAAACAAAACAATGTAAAATTTTAGAGCCTACTAATCCACTCAGTCCTACTTCTTGTTCAGCTAATCGTTTAGACAAAGAAGTTTGTTTACATTTACAGGAGATAATGCTGCCCTCTTCTTGTTTACAATGTCAAATGAAAGTGAGAACAAACATTTGCATGGCACTTTTGTAGCCGGCATTGCAAGGTATTTACATGCCAGATATACTAAACATTCAGATGCCCCTTCATGCTTCAGCCACCATTACAGAGGAAAAAAGAATAAAAAGGGAAAAACTGCTTGTATCAGTGCGCTTGATTTGAGACATGCTGGTCTCCTAGTGCCTATTCAGAGCTCTTGAATAAACTTTGTCTACTTCTCCACCCTGGTGTGTTCATTGGCGCGAAGCACACCGGGCAACGAACCCCGCTGTTGCCCCCTCGGACCCTCTGTGCCAGCAACAAGGGGGTGTGACAGGGTTGGGGGAACCCCATCCTGTGCAGGGCGAGTGTGCCTGCCTCTCTTAGGGAATGGGGGGAGAGACATGTACATACCTTATGTCTATGTCCCTCCCTTCCCAAGTCCATACACTCGCCCTTTTCAGTAGGGCGGTGCAGCCTAGTGGGAAGAGTCAATAAATTCACCCTTGTCAGCAGGGCAGTAAGGTCTAGCGCCCACTGCTGGGCACAGGGGGCGGGGTTGCACCCCCAGCAGTGGGGTCCAGGCTCTCCCTCTCCACTGGACCTCAGCCCAGGGCCTTGTTAGTGGCCATAGCGTGGGCCACTGAGTCAGAGGGGGGAGGCTCTGACCGAAACACGATGACTCAAGGCTTCGGCTCACTCACCAGTCCGCCATCTGATTCCCCTGGACTGCTTCTTGCCATCGTCCCTGCTACTGTGGTCTGGGCATCCCTGTTACCTCTAGGTTCTCTGGTCTGCTCTTTCTCCAGTGCCTCCAAACCCTATGAGGCCTCCGGGGTTGCCTTGGCGTCTGCCTGGGCTGCGGTGTCCCCAGCTCCTATAGTCCCGGCCTTCCTCTCCTCCCCCAGGGTCTATAATGTCATAGAGTATCATCTATGCCAGCATAGACCTCATCATCCATTGCATCTTTTAGGACACATACCACAGCTCCATTTCTACTCCTTTTTTGTGACTGGTACTTCTGAGTCCCAACTCTCTGCTCTTCTTTCCATCCAATGGTCAACACATGTTCCCCTGATATTAAACTATTGTTTGGCTCTGAAGTGTACATTTATAATTGTCATAACTATAAAGGGAAGGGTAACAGCTGTCCTGTGTACAGTACTATAAAATCCCTCCTGGCCAGAGACTCCAAAATCCTTTTCCCTGTAAAGGGTTAAGAAGCTCAGGTAACCTGGCTGGCATCTGAGCCAAAGGACCAATAAGGGGACAAGATACTTTCAAATCTTGGTGGGGGGAAGGCTTTTGTTTGTGCTCTTTGTTTGGGAAGTCATTCGCTCTTGGGACTGAGAGGAACCAGACATCAATCCAGGTTCTCCAAATCTTTCTGAACAAGTCTCTCATATTTCAAACTTGTAAGTAAACAGCCAGGCCAGGCGTGTTAGTTTATCTTTGTTTTCTCAACTTGTAAATGTACCTTTTACTAGAGTGTTTATCTGTTTGCTGTACTTTGAACCTAAGGCTAGAGGGGGGTCCTCTGAGCTCTTTAAGTTTGATTACTCTGTAAAGTTATTTTCCATTCTCAGAGTAGTTATCAGTGGTTCACAGTCAAGGTCATATCGAGTTGGGTCCTGCAGGGATCAGTCCTGGGTCCAGTTCTGTTCAATATCTTCATCAATGATTTAGATAGTGACATAGAAAGCACATAGAAAGCACACTTATAAAGTTTGTGGATGACACCAAGCTTGGAGGGGTTGAAAGTCCTTTGGAAGATAGGATTAAAAGCCTTCTTTTTAAGAACCTGATTGATTTTTCCTTGTTTTTAGATCCAAGGGGGTTGGATCTTGATCCACCAGGAGTAGGTGGGAGGAAGGAGGAGGGATGGTTAATTTCTCCTTGTTTTAAGATCCAAGGGGTTTGGATCTGTATTCACCAGGGAATTGGTGAAGAGTTTCTCAAGGCTTCCCAGGGAAGGGAATTAGCTTTGGGAATGGTGGCAGTGAACCAGATCTAAGCTGGTAGTTAAGCTTAGAAGTTTTCATGCAGGCCCCCACATTTGTACCCTAAAGTTCAGAGTGGGGAAGCAGCCTTGACAATAATAATAAAATTAATTAGTAGTAGTATTACTTAACACAAGTCTACAATAGTAATACCACCAGTTTGAATGTGATCAAATATATTAAGAAAAATAAAATAAAACATCCAACCACTTTAAGTCATTATCAACCTGAGCTGGATACAAAGTAATGAACAAGAGAAGAAAAGCTCTATGACCCTGATCCTGCACTGTTAAAGTCAGTGGGAGCTTTGTATTGACTTCAAAAAGCACAGAATTGATACCAATATTACCCTGAGCCATCCAATCTCCCTGTTCTGTTTAAATTCATTTTTGTTTCATTCTATTAAGTGCTCAGAGATCTTCAGTATAAGTGGTTTAGAGTAGATATTTTTACACTGCAATTCTTTAGAATGCAGCAAATATTCTGTTAATCATAAAGCATCTTCTACTGTTGGATAAGGCAACATAGACTCCACTGACTTAAACAGTTTCTGTCATCTGAAAGAAGAACTTGGCCCTACATGTGGAAAAGGGAGAGGAGAAACCCAAGTAAAAGTAGAATCTCAAACACTGTAAATGTATGTGCTACTCTGGGCTCTGCTTGAGTAGATTTGACGGGTATCATTTTATCTTTCTCTTCCCTTTGTTCATTGAAGTACTGATTTTAAAAGATAATGAAGATATTTAAGTATAATGATTTTTTTCCAATCTGATAGCCAGCTGTTTAGAAGGATGAAACATTATGGTCCTGATTCTTCTATTACTTTAGCCAGAGTAATTTCAATCTCTTCAATTTTTTTTTTCTGATTTATACCAGCACAATCAAGAATAGAATCAAGCTCTATATTTGCCAATACTTCCTGCCTGATTTATTGGAATTAAATATTTGACATCGTGTGTCCCTGCATCAGAGGAATAGAATTTTTAAAAATGTATATTTTTCTGCTCACCATATATTAATAAAAAACCTGTGTGTGCACACTCATACAAATCTGGGGATGCCTGTGAACAAGTTAGGCAGGTATGTGTGCATGCTTTGGAAATTTGGCCTTTTGCGTGCTGACTCATAATTATCCTCAGTTTTGCTAAATATCCATCAAAGAGTCAAGATAACACAGAATAAAAATTTGTTTTGAGGCAAGATTTTTTTCTTTTTCTGAACCCATTCCTATAATCTTTGTGAACAGCAAGAGATAAAGGAGAAATGAATAGAGAAAGAAAGCACTGTCATTTACCAAGATTTTCTATCTGCATTCAGATAGAACATAGTTTTTTAATTGTCACAGACTTAGTTTTCAAAAGCCATGCCATTTCAGATTTCATTGTAAAACTTTCCAAATGCTCTAACTATTGTTTGGTTACTACAATGTTATTATAGCTAGTTAGTGAAATGATCATGTTACATTCTTACTTCAAAACTGTTTGGGGAAAAAAGCCCCTCATCTTCATTCCAAAGCTTTTAGGGCATTTTTTTTTCCTTATAGGAAGTCAGCAAAATGTAAAACGCACAAGGAAATGTAGAGTACTATACAGAAGAATCCTTCATTGGCAGTGAGATGAACTGGATGATCTAATCGGTCATTTTAATTTCTAACGTCTATTATAACATTTGGGATCATATTTATGTGCACAAAGAGTGATGTGACTTACATGATGTGCTGTCTTTTTAGTTTTCAAACTGGCATATCTAGCTGTGGACAGAATTATCTTCTGCTAACATTCTCATACTTGGATGAATATAATCATGTTTGAACCCATTCTTTTGTCCTTTCACTAGTGCTTCTTTTGTCATTTTTGTTCCTTCAGTGGGCCTCGTTCTGGCTTTCAAATTCAAAGCATTCTCCCTCATACATTATTCTCCTGTTGCAGGATATTCCATTTTATTAGCTCAATATAGCATTATTTGAAAAATAATTAATATTTTGCTGAAACTCCAATGTTGGAACAGCTAATTACTAAGTATGGTAACTCAATAGGAAATTAGGGAGATGATTACATTAACTTTTTTTCAACTATGAACAGTATGAAATGTATGTTAAGGTAGAGATTATTAGGAGAGACTAATATGATTGGGACTTTTCAGCTTGGAAAAGAAACGACTAAGGGGCGATATGACTGAGGTCTACAAAATCATGACTGGTCTGGAGAAAATAAATAAGGAAGTGTTATTTACTCCTTCTCATAACACAATTAGGGGTCACCTAATGAAATTATTAGGCAGCAGGTTTAAAACAAACAAAAGGAAATATTTCTTCACACAATGCGTGGTCATCCTGTGGTACTCTTTGCCAGAAGATGTTGTGAAGGCCAAGACTATAACAGGTTTCAAAAAAGAACTAGATAAATTCATGGCGGATAAGTCCATCACAGCTATTAGCCAAGATGGTCAGGGATGCAACCATGTGCTGTGGGTGTTCCTAAGCCTCAAACTGCCAGAAGCTGGGAATGGGTGACAGGGGATGATTACCTGTTCTGTTCATTCCCTCTGGGGCACCTGGCGTTGGAAGACAGGGTCGTGGGCTAGATGGACCTTTGGTCTGACCCAGTATAGCCGGCTCTTATGAGAGAATTATGCGTCAAGTTTAAGATTTTGGGACAATTAGATTCTTAGGAACCTGGAATTTCAGTGAAATATTTTCAAAAGCATTCATGAGTGGCCAAAAACTACTCCCATAGAAGCCAGTGGGAGTTTTACCATTGATTTCAGTGGGAGCAGAGTTAGGCCAGTGCAGAGCACTTTTTAAAATCCCCTTGTAACTGTTATTTACAGTCAGTAAAGTGACCATTACTACAAGGGAATTCAACCCTTCTAGGCATAGAGCAAGAAGCACAATTTTCTCACACATCTGCACCTATAAAGAGAACTACAGTGGAGAGGAAGCTCACATTTGGAAGAGTGGTAAAGCTCCTGCATCTGCCCTCCTTCAGGAGAAAGCAGCTTTAAAATTCAGCCAATGTGTCAAAGGAGAACTGCCAGCAGCAGCTCCTTAATCTCCTAGCTAGCCTGCTCCCACCGAGTCGCAACTCCAGATCCCATGGCAAGTTAAAGGTTGTTGGCAACTTCTCCTCTGTACTTCGACTCCATGTGGAGTTACTGTTGTCAAAAGCTTGCAACCTGGGTGGTGTGGAATGAATGTGGGCCACATGACTGGACTGCAATGTACATGTATTTGGAGAAAAATATAAGGACTTCATCTTTAGTGAGTGTGACAGACCCAGACCGTTTGGGTGCAGGAGTCTGATAGAAGGAAAATATACTGGACACTGTATGAATAGTTTGCTGTTCCCTGACTGACCAGGGCAGGGGCTGCCCCAGAGCAGTCAGGAAGGTGCTAGAAGCAA
Source organism: Chrysemys picta bellii (assembly GCF_011386835.1). Classification (NCBI taxonomy): domain Eukaryota; kingdom Metazoa; phylum Chordata; order Testudines; family Emydidae; genus Chrysemys; species Chrysemys picta. Next base: position 85,249,845 of record NC_088795.1, read on the forward strand.
TGAAGCCAGGCAGACTCCATAAGACCTGGAACCAATTAAGAATTGATTAGAAGCAATCAAAGGAAACAGGCTAATCAGATCACCTGAAGCCCATTTAGAACTGGCTGGGATTAGTTTAAAAGGAAGCCCCTTCAGAGAGGCCAGCTAGTAGGAGCTGGGAGTAAGAAGGTGTGTTGTGGGAAGACTGAGAGAAAGAAGGTGTGCAGTGAAAGATCTGGGAGGACAAGCATGGTCAGGTACCAAGGAGGGTGCTAGGACGGTCCGTTTGGGGAAGTAGCCCAGGGAAGGGCAATAGCTCCGCTAGTATAGGGAAACTACCTGTTGTCATTGCCATTAGGGTCCCTGGACTGGAACCCGGAGAAGAGGGTGGGCCCGAGTTCTCCCCAACCCTCCCCACACCTCTACACAAATTCTCCCTGAGTAGGAAGACAGGGACTAAAGAGGGCTCTTACACCAAATCCATTGACTGGCTGATGATGAAGGTGTATCAGTAAGCGGTAACCTTCCCCTCTAGGAGGGGAGAGAGGCTACATTGAAGGTCACAGCAAACCTCTGAGGCAAGCCCTAACCACCTAGAAGCGCAGGACCTCCCGAGGCAAAGCCGGAGCTCTGACACATGAGCTACATCAAAATATTAACAAGATTCATGTTTCCCTAAACTCTGGTGACTCAACGTGTATATTTTTTACCATATAACACTTAACTTACAAAATTTGTCATAATTCCTCATATCCTATTTTGATCCTAATAATCAAAATCATAAAATACCTGATATAGTTATTGTCATATTTCACAGTCAGTTCCAGTCTCCAGATAGAAACACATTAAACAGGCTTAATAAGACAGCAACTTATTGGCTACATCAAGAGAACCAATACATTCTTCCAAAAACCTTTTAAATGTATCCTCACTCTCATGTGGAACTCTCATTAATGTCAATGGAAGTGTTTTCAATAAATGCAGTGCTACTATATACACCAAAATGGGTCCACATTGGCTGGGGATGTTTTTAATAATTCCATCTATATTTGGTAAACTCTACTTTCTTTTGGGATACCTTTTTGGGTGTGATGTATACAATGGGTCTATTTGGAGGACAGAAGAGTTTTTGCAGATGAGCAGAGGTCAGATTCTACTATTCTGAGTCCTGATTCAGAGCCTTAACCATAAAACTATTCTTCTGAGGAAGTTTGTTATTTGTACTAATTGTTTTGTGACTATGTGAAACAAATAAGCTTTTGAAAACTTGTTAAGGTCACTTACTCTTTGCAGGCATCATACTGATGGCAGTTTTTTCCAGAACTGATGATACAATGTCATTTGCATGAGAAGTAAATCAGTGATGAAAATCATATCATCTAATTGTTGCTGTATCTTAAAAAAAAATGAAGAGGTAAATCATCCAATCTATATCTGTTGGAAACAAATATCCTAATGCTCCTATAGTGCAGAATAATGAAAATCAGTGGCAAATACATTTGTAACTCAGTTCAAAAACTGGAGGGGGAAAAAAAGGACTGAAATTATCAGACCACATGCATACATTATAGTTATCTAGACATATGGTGTTTGGTTGGCTGTTTTGTTTTTTTTTAATCTAAAAGAGCCATTTTAAGTCTGACAAAAGTTTCTAGTTTTTTTTCTAAAAATAAAAGGAACATGCTCCAGGAATTGGCATAACATATAAGAAACAGAGTCAGTCCTAATATGTGCTACACAGTGATGCTTCTATACTTTTGAAACCAAAGTCTAGTTGGAGGTAGTGTATGGACATAAAGCCAAAAGAGAAATGCTGTATGATGCAAGAAGACAGGGTGGGAGGCAAGGTGATGTGGAGGAGTCAGCTGAAGTTTATGGTAACTGAAGTAAAGCTGATGTGTTGTGAGAACTGAGAAAGCCTAGTTACAGCAAACTCATGCTACCAATAATTTGAAGGGACAGAAGCCATTACTCTACTCTGTTATTTTATTTCTCCAATAAAACTTCTATTTACTTTTACTTGCAAGACTCATCCCTGTGCTACTCCATGTCAGCTGGTGGTCAAGCCCTGTCCTAGCACCAGTAAAACTATGCATTACAGTAGAATATTTATTTATTTTTTTGCTTAGTCTTCAGGAGGTGAATCAAGCTAAGCCATTTCCAAAATGCGTGTTTGTTCTAACTCATATCAAGCTATCAGCTGAAGACACTGTATTATGTTATGGTTGGTTATACTTACAAGTGAAGGTTTAGAACTCGACAGGGATTTCATGGTAGTCATTTCATTAATGTGCCACCAGAGGCAAGATATTCATTTAATACAAATAGACAAAGAAGGTGTAGTTCTGCAAAACAAGTCAGGCAGTGAATAACCACATTATTAATTTAGATTGCCACTTTTAAATTAGAAAAGTACATTCTCATATTTATCACAAAGGGGCTAACCTAGCACTACTTGAATTCACTGGGCCAAGCCAAGGCAGAAGAGATGGTCTGAGAGGCCAAAAGAAAAACAAAAAAAAGAGGGTAAATAATGTTCAAAAACTGTAACCTTAGATATTATGATTCTTTATCGAAACCCGGTCTGATCTAAACTATTGAGAGATAATGAGGACTGGGCATCAAGTTCTCCTGCATAGTTTCCAAATAAGAAGCTATTAAATGCAGACTGATATCCACAGTTATATTTCTTATGTCTCCCATTCAGGTGAGCATGTAAGCATATGATTAAATACATCACTATTCAGGACAGAACTTAAGCATATACTTAAAGTTATACACATTCCTAAGTGTTGTCCCAAATAATGATACAGTCTTAAATCTGGACAAGTTTCAACAGCTGGCTAAGTACATCAAGAGACACAAAATACAGTCATTCTTAAATTACTGTACTCTTTGAAGGGATAATCATTAAAGTAATACCAGTATAAACTGATCAAAACAAAGATATCTTGTGTGAAATATTGGCTACTCTTCATGATCCTTAATTGCAAATAATGATTTTTTTTAGCATATTACTGCACATCTGACTAGAGGGACTTGATATGAAATATTAATTGTATTCAAACACAGCATAATACTTTCAATAGTTTCTTCAAATGGTTTTAGATAGCTATGGATTTCAGCTGTGTTGCAAGATGGTAAATGTGACCATAAAATAATTTTTACATTATATATGATTAAATGATCTGCTACTAGCATTTAATTTCATGCCAGAATTGGATTAGCTCTGGGCATCAACACATGTCATTATTTTTTAGCTAATGAGAAAGAAAGAGTGAGGAAATATTTTTTTCCACAAAAACTTGAATCTGTCTGTGTAAATAGGCATTTCCAGTGTAACCTCTACAATATATTGTTATGACTCCTAGCTGTCACTTTTGAAAACTGACACTTATTTAAAGGACATGACATATTTCTGCTTTGAAAGAGCTTTTCATCTATTTGAGCTGGAGAGGAATAGCCTTGGGTTGCTTCCTGGTATATAAGATATTTTGTTCATTTGAAAGTTCTCTCTGTGTGTTTATGTGTAATATTGAAATTAGCCATACTTTCTGGTACCAGAGATCTTTCTTAGAGAACTGTACAAATGTTGGGCTGGAAGGGATCTTGAGAGGTCATCTACTGCATCATCTTAAAGCTAACCTTTTTATTACATTTTCTGCTTATGAAAATCTCATATTTAGGATATGTTAAAGTTGGGAGGGTTACTTCTTACTGAGAGTTATTCTGGTGTAGCTTACACTAGTCAGTCCTCTTGAGCTAGTTTGTGTAATACCTTTCCACGGATTCTAAATTAACTGAGCCATAGGATGTCTTTGTACAATCTCAAAGGAAATCCTGACACAATATATAAACCTCGACATTGTGTATATCATTTATGATGACACCAAAACAAAACAAGAAAAAATAGTCTAGAAATTCTTCAGAAGTGGGCCTCTAGACAGTTGGATACTAATACAGAATCCAGACCATACTTTCATTGTATATATCTATACATAGAGTTCTCTGGACTCTATGGACCCGACATTTCTTAAGACCTGAATCATAAATTAAAAGGAAAATGTAAACTACCTCATGATAAAATATCACTGTAAATCTTCTTCGGACACAAGGGAAAAATCCCTTCTTCAGACACAAGGAAGAAAACTTTATATAAAGCTCCCAGTCAGTAACAGAAAGTATTTAGAAATACATTTACATTTTAAAATAATCAATTTTGAAATCAGTCCATCCTATACTTTCAGGCCATATCCAGAGTTTAAGATAAGTATTTCCTTTGTAAGCATTGTGACATCACAAAAAGCTAGAACAATGCAGGGAGCTTTGAATTGCATCTTTACTTTAAAATCTCCAGTTCCATTTCTTTGAGATTCCATTTCATCCTCTTGTCAATACTATCATACCTGAAAAACAAACTATAATATATACTAAGATGATAATAATATAGCATGCACAATGTTCCACGAACAGAATAAAACAAATTGCAGTCATACTTCTAGGTAGACCTTCCACTGTAGACCAAAATATAAAAGGATTACAAAACAAACTGTGATAGTATATCCTATAAATGACATAGAGGGAAGAGGAACAATTTAAGTTTTAAATCGAAGAAGTAAAAGCTCCCTAAATGTGTCTGCTATGAGACCATTTTTTACACTGAATATGCTTAGATGTTTGTTTGCTTATCATTAGCCCCAAAATAATAAAACCGTCCACAGGAATGAAGAAAGGATGTGTACGGACTTCAGAAGAAACCACTAGCATTCAAAAGGCCTATCATTAATAGTAAGAAACGCACTCCAACACTGGAGCGAGAATAGGTTATGTGAAGCTTTGGGATCAAAACTAGAAACCACTCAAAACTTGACTGATTATGAAACTAGTGACTTTTTCTATGATTTGCTTGTTGTTCACTTGTATTTCCAGCAAAACAGAAACTCTTTTTCATAAATATTTTTTGAGGTTTTGAAATTTGTCTTTTGATGCAGAAGGGAAATGACACTTTTGAAATTAGATACATTACAACTATAAATACATTAAAAGCAAGAGGAAGACCAAGGACAGGATAGGCCCGTTACTCAATGATGGGGGAAAGACAATAACAGAAAAATGTGAAAATAGCAGAAGTGCTAAATTATTTTTTTTGTTTCAGTTTTCAACAAAAACTGTAGTAGCAATTGGACATCAAACATAGTGAACACCAATGAAAATGAGGTAGGATCAGAGGTTAGAATAAGAAAACAAGAAGTTAAAAATTACTTAGACAAGTTAGATGTCTTCAAGTCACCATAACCTGATGAAATACATCCTAGAATACTCAAGGAGACGACTGAGGAGATATCTGAACCATTAGTGATTATCTTCAAAAACTCATGAAAATGGGAGAGATTCCAGGAGACTGGAAGAGGGCAAATATAGTGCTAATCTATAAAAAGGGGAATAAGGACAACTCAGGGAATTACAGACCAGTCATCTTAACTTCAGTATCTGGAAAGATAGTGGAGCAAATAATCAAGCAAACAATTTGTAAACCCTTAGAAGATAACAAAGTGATAAGTAACAGTCGGCACGGATTTTTCAAGATCAAATCCTGTCAAGCCAACTTACTAGCTTTTTTTGACAGGGTAGCAAACCTTGTGGATAGGGTAAGTGGTAGAAATGGTATATCTTCACTTTAGATAAGTCCTTTACCTGTCTTGCATGACTTTCTCATAAACAAACTAGGGAAATACAATCTAGATGGAGCTACTATAAGGTGGGTGCAAAGTTGATTGGAAAACCATTCTCAGAGTAGTTATCAGTGGTTCACTATCAAGGTCATATCGAGTTGGGTCCTGCAGGGATCAGTCCTGGGTCCAGTTCTGTTCAATATCTTCATCAATGATTTAGATAGTGACATAGAAAGCACACTTATAAAGTTTGTGGATGATACCAAGCTTGGAAGGGTTGAAAGTACTTTGGAAGATAGGATTACAATTTAAAATTATCTAGACAAACTGGAGGGAATGGTTTGAAGTAAATAGGATGAAAATAAATAAGGACAAATACAAAGTACTACACTTAGGAAGGAACAATCACTTGCACACATACAAAATTGGAAATGACTGCCTATGAAGGAGTACTGCGGAAAGGGATCTGAGGTTATAATGGAGCACAATCTAAATATGAGTCAACAGTGTAACATTGTTGCCAAAAAAGCGAACATCATTTTGGGATGTATTAGCATGAGTGTTCTAAGTAAGATGTGAGAAGAAATTCTTCTCTGCACCAATAAGGCTTCAACTGGAATATTGTGTCCAGTTCTAGGTGCCACATTTCAGGAAAGATGTGGACAAATTGGAGAAAGTCCAGAGGAGACCAAAAAAAAAAAAATTAAAGGTCTAGAAAACATGAGAAAAGATTGAAAAAAATGGGTTTGTTTAGTCTGTAGAAAAGAAGACTGAGGGAGGACATGAACAGTTTTCAAGTACATACAAGGATATTAGAAGGAAGAGGAAGAAAAAATCTTCTCTGAGGATAAGACAAGAAGCAAGGGGCTTAAATTGCAGCAAGGGTGGTTTAGGTTGGACATTAGGTATTGGAACAAATTGCCTAGGGAAGTTGTGAAATCTCTGTAAGAAATGGTCTAGTTATTACATAGTCCTACCTTGAGTGCAGGGGAGAGGACTAGATCACCTACTGAGGTTCCTTCTAGTCATGTTCTTGAGGAAAAAAGCACAATAGAGAATGACGTGAATAGCTCAATGTTTATGGCACTTACCTGCTATGTAGGTTTAAGTCCCTCTCTGTCTGATTCAGAGCAGAGTTTTTCATCCGCTGTCACTCTAAATCAGGCAGAGCAGTAACTCAAACCTCAGTGTCCCATATCCTAGGTGAGTATTCTTAATCACTAGGTTACTGACTATTCTGGGGTCAACCTCTCTCTCCCTCTCTCTTTTATTCCCTCATATTTGACCTAAGAATACTTCCTGATGAAATTATCATCTAAACAGATACACTTCAGTAAAACATTTTGGTTTCAACATTTTTCAATGGAAAAAAATACTATTTTTTTGACAAGCTCTGTGCCAAGCTGTGTCAATTGCAGTAAAGCAAACTCATCTGTTTGAATTCACAGAAACTGTTTAATGTAATTCTATTGAGAAATAACACATATAGGAGACAAGTTCCACAATGATGTCTAACCTGCCATCAATTTTTGTATCAAGAGTTTCTCATTCCACATGTTCTACATAGGGTGTTTGACTGGGATATAGATGGTCCCAATATATTACAGAGGGAAATTAAATCAATGTAAAACTCCATTGAAATACCTTTTAAATGTTGGATCATGTCTTGTAAGGTCACTCTTCTTGGCTAGTGTGACTATATGAGTTATGATCTCTTTAAAGAGTGTATCTGGAGAAATCCTTAAAACTGTAAACTCTGAGCCAAAAGGAAATATAAAATGTTCAAAATGCAGGAACCAGTATGACTGGCGAAATAAAGTGCAGACCCCTGTCACATCTGCTGGACTCAGCATGGGGCATATATGAAATTTATGAAACATAACCAGCTTTTACTCCCCTTCCTTTCCTCACATGCTTTGAAAGGACCCATGTGGGGCTGGCTGGTTTTAATTTCACATCTTGTGGGTTCCATATGGGATATGTGGGATGGGTTAGGCAGGAACTGTGGAGCCAAAATATCTTCCAAGAATCATTTACAGCACTTCTATCTCCTTGAAATGGGTAAGATGCACCAATTTAAGCCATGGCTTTCCTTTTCTACACTAGGGGTTTATCCTGGTGCAGCTACACTGGTGACTGACATTTGGAGCAAATCATCAGTGTAGATAAAGCCTTAGAAAGTGTCTTTTTAAAGAATGATCTTGTTAAATGCATGAACTTCCTTGAGTACTATTATTTCTAAAAATGTTATGACCCTGGGACCATTGTAATCCTACCCACTTTCTTCCATGTCTCTGGGATTTCTATGTTTCCTTGCTTAGTCAGAATTTATTTTTCTTATATTTTGAAAGTCCATAATATTCTGAGAGTCAATTGTATTGTCTATTGATTTGTAATTTTCATATCTGCAATTTTCCTCTTTCCTGTAATCTTTGGACCAAACGTTTGTATTTTTCAATTACTGAAGCCTTTTCGGGCTAGATGGCATCCAATACAGACAGAGACATCCCTCAGAGGAAGATCTCTTAATGGAGATTCTCTATGTCCTAGTGAGGAGGAGAGGATGGAAGATGATAAAATACAAACAGGATCTGATGAGAAACAGTCAAATGAAAAAAAGGCCCATTCAATTACATCATGTAATGGCAGACAGCTAAAAAGTGACAAGTTTTTAATGTGCCTATATACCAGTGCTAGAAGTCTAAATAATAATATGGATGAACTAGAGTGCCTCGTATTAAATGAGGATATAGATATAATAGGCATCACAGAAACTTGGTGGAATGAGGATAATCAATGGGATACAGTAATATCAGGGTACAAAATATATCAGACGGACAGAATAGGTTGTGCTGGTGGGAGAGTGGCACTATATGTGAAAGACTGCATAGAATCAAATGAAGTAAAAATCTTAAATGAACCAAACCGTACCATAGAATCTCTATGGATAGTAAGAAGAAGAAGAAGAAGAATATAGCTGTAGGGATATATTACCTACCACCTCATCAGGATGGTGATAGTGACTGTGAAATGATCAGGGAGATTAGAGAAGCTATTAAAATAAAAAAAAACTCAATAATGGGGGATTTCAACTATCCCCATATTGACTGAGTTCATGTCACCTCCGGATGGGATGCAGAGAAAGTTTCTTGATTCCTTAAATGACTGATTCTTGGAGCAGCTAGTCCTGGAACCCACAAGAGGAGAGGCAATTCTTGATTTAGTCCTAAGTGGAGCACAGGATCTGGTCCAAGAGGTGAATATAGCTGTATCTCTTGGTAACAGTGACCATAATATAATTAAATGTAGCATCCCTGTGACAGGGAAAACCCCACAGCAGCCCAACAGTGTTGCTGTTGTTAATTTCAGAAAGGGGAACTACACAAAAATGAGGAAGTTAGTTAAACAGAAATTAAAAGGTACAGCGCCAAAAATGAAATCCCAGCAAGCTGCATGGAAACTTTTTAAAGACATCATAATAGAGGCTCAACTTAAATGTATACCCCCAAATTAAAAAAAAAAAACATAGTAAGGGAACCAAAAAAGTGCCACTGTGGCTAGACAACAAAGTAAGAGAAGCAATGAGAGTCAAAAAGGCATCCTTTAAAAAGTGGAAGTTAAATTCTAGTGAGGAAAATAGAAAGGAGCATAAACTCTGGCAAATGAAGTGTGAAAATACAATTAGGAAGGCCAAAAGAGAATTTCAAGAACAGCTAGCCAAAGACTCAAAAGTAATAGCAAGAATTTCTTTAAGTACATCAGAAGCAGGAAGCCTGCTAAACAACCAATTGGGGCATTGGATGATTGAGATGCCAAAGGAGCACTCAAGGACAATAAGGCCATTGTGGAGAAATTAAATGAATTCTTTGCATCGATCTTCACAGTTGAGGATGTGAGGGAGCTTCCCAAACCCGAGCCATTCTTTTTAGGTGACAAATCTGAAGAACCCTCCCAGATTGAGGTGTCACTAGAGGAGGTTTTGGAACAAATTGATAAACTAAACAGTAATACATCACCAAGACCAGATGGTATTCACCCAAGAGTTCTGAAGGAACTCAAATATGAAGTTGCAGAACTACTAACTGTAGTCTGTAACCTATCATTTAAATCAGCTTATGTACCAAATTACTGGAGGATAGCTAATATGATGCCAATTTTTAAAAGGGTTTCAGAGGTGATCCTGGGAATTTCAAGCCAGTAAGCCTGACTTCAGTACCAGGCAAATTGGTTGAAACTATAGTAAAGAACAAACTTGTCAGACACACAGATGAACATAATTTGTTGGGGAAAGTCAACATGGTTTTGTAAAGGGAAATCATGCCTCACCAATCTACTAGAATTCTTTGAGGGGGTCAACAAGCATATGGACAAGGGGGATCCAGTGGTTATAGTGTACTTAGATTTTCAGAAAGCCTTTGATAAGGTCCCTCATCAAAGGCTCTTAAGCAAAGTAAGCTGTCAAGGGGTAAGAGAGAAGGTCCTCTCATGGATTGGTAACTGGTTAAAAGATAGGAAACAAAGGGTAGGAATAAATGGTCAGTTTTCAGAATGGAGAGAGGTAAATAGTGGTGTCCACCAGTGGTCTGTACTGGGCCCAGTCCTATTCAACATATTCAAAATGATCTGGAAAAAGGGGTAAACTGTGAGATGGCAACATTGGCAGATGATGCCAAATTGCTCAAGATAGTTAAGTTCCAGGCAGATTTCAAAGAGCTACAAAAGGATCTCTCAAAACTGGGTGACTGGACAACAAAATGGCAGATGAAATTCAATGCTGATAAATGCAAAGTAATGAACATTGGAAAACATAATCCCAACTATCCATATAAAATGATGGGATCTAAAGCTGTTACCACTCAAGAAAGAGATCTTGGAGTCATTGTGGATAGTTCTCTGAAAACATCCACTAAACATGCAGCGGCAGTCAAAAAAGCAAACAGAATACTGGGAATCATTAACAAAGGGATAGATAATAAGACAGAAAATATCATATTGCCACTATATAAATCAATGTACACCCACATCTTGAATACTGCATACAGATGTGGTTGCCCCATCTCCAATAAGGTATATTGGAATTGGAAAAGGTTCAGAAAAGAGCAGCAAAAATTATTAGGGGTATGGAACAGCTTCTGAGGGAGGAGAGATTAATAAGGCTGGGACTTCTTAGCTTGGAAAAGAGACGACTAAGGGGGGGTATGATTGAGGTCTATACAATCATGACTGGTATGGAGAAAGTAAATAAGGAAGTGTTATTTACTCCTTCTCATAATACAAGAATTAGGGGTCACCAAATGAAATAATAGGCTGCAGGTTTAAAATGAACAAATGAAAGTATTTTTTCACATAATGCACAGTCAACCCGTGGAACTCTTTGCCAGAGGATGTTGTGAAGGCCAAGACTATAACAGGGTTCAAAATAGAACAAGATAAATTCATGGAGGATAGGTCCATCGGTGGATAATAGCCAGGATGGGCAGGAATGGTGTCCTTAGCCTCTGTTTGCCAGAAGCCAGGTATGGGTGACAGGGCATGGATCACCTGATTACATGTTCTGTTCATTCCCTCTGGGGCATCTGGCATTGGCCACTGTTGGAAGATAGGATACTTGGAGGTGGACCTTTAGTCTGACCTGGCATGGACGTTCTTATGTAATTTACTACTATACTGCTTACTACTAAAGCACTTTTTTTCAGTAGTTCTGACCAAGTGTTATAGTCTGGGTTTATAGTGCTTCCTAGAGATGTGAAACCAGAGAAAAGTCCTGCAGCATCTAGGAAGAAGTCTGCTTAAATATTACCTACTTGTTTTCTGCTATTCCAGTCTCTTTGCTTGCAATAGTAAAGTACTAAGCTAGATAATTAAAGAGAATTACAGTAGTAAAGTTTGAAGCCAAAGAATTTAACAGAAAAAAAAAACAAGTAAGTTAGCTCAGATGACACTAAGAGAAGTCTGCCATCTGGGCCAGTTTCCACTTCCTGATGAAGGTAATTTTAGTTGACTGTTAGGTTCCATCTAGAGAGGAAATTAAGAGAATGAGTATGCACCATATAAGAATGTTACACGGAGGAATAGTTAAGTGTATGCTGTTTTGTTCATTTCAATTAATTTGCTTTTTAGATAGCTATGTGATCTCAGGGTTTGAAATTATTATTTGAAACAGGATCTGAAGGCAGAGTCTTAGCATTTAATAAGAACTCTGCCTTCCAGCTCTTTTGGCAAACTCAAAGAAATTCATGGGATGAGTTAACTCTAGGCTATCTGTTTCATAATTGTAAATTAAATAGTTCTTACACAGGCAAAAAATTAACAAAGCCATTGACAAAGTGAAATGTGTGCCCATAATACACACTAATCAGTTCTGATGCATTTAGTCTGAAAGTTGATGTATACTTGAATTTCATTAGAAACTGATAACAGAGTTTAATAGGCACACATAGTAGGAAAATGTAAAGGGGTAAGGCAGAAACCAAATTTATTTGCCAGTTGCTGGAATCAGCATACTGTATATTCTAAAATCTTGTTTTTTTGTTAACAAATTTCTGAAATATTGATTGTTTGTTTGTTTTTTAAAAAAGATTCAACTGAAGAAGGAGTCTGCCCTTCTGAATACAAAATCAAAGGACAAAGGGTTGATTCAGTAAAGCTATAAAGAGGGCAACAAACCAAATTAGCTTCCTTTCTAGAGAAGTACTAATGTGAAAGGCGGGGAGGTGAGGGAAGAGAGACTTAACTAGGGACGGGTGAATTGGTTTGAGAGGGAAAAAATTAAGAAACTCTTTAGACCTTTGCCCATTTGTAGAAGTAAACAGTAACTCAACTTCCATGTTTCTTAAATATACATATAACTTTTTTCTTCTTTGTTTTTAAATTTCCTTTTCTTTCTTTCTTTTTTATTTCATACCAAATTAATTATTTACAGCAATGCTGTGTTATGGCCACTCAATTGTATGTCAGCACACTGCTCTTTTATGAGCTAAACAATTAATCAATGTTAAAAGAAAAAAAGATGGAAAAAATTAACTGTGGTGAGCCAGTTCAAGGTCCCAATACCATTTATAAGTTTCACAGGGGATGGTGTGGGTTGGATTGAGTGATATCTGACTGTGCATTCTGTAGGCACTGTGGAGACTTCAAAATGTGATGTGGGAGAATGAGGGTGCGCCAAGAAAAAGAGTGCTGTTCCTTTTAATAGCTCCATGTTAAGAGCTGCAGAGAGGAAGCCATTTGCAATGCACAACAACAAGTTCTATTAGTCCTGCAAAACCCAGGAACTATGCTATGTATTTTTGAGTGCTAGCTACTGGCATTTTAGCTATTGCATTTAACTATTTACAGAACACTCCTATAACAATTTTATATATATATATATATATATATATAGGAGTGTATATAATATAGCAGTTTTCAGCTATCTAAAAGGGTGTCATAAGGAGGAGGGAGAAAACTTGTTCACCTTAGCCTCTAAGGATAGAACAAGAAACAATGGGCTTAAACTGCAGCAAGGGAGGTTTAGGCTAGACATTAGGAAAAAATTCCTAACTGTCAGGGTGGTTAAACACTGGAATAAATTGCCTAGGGAAGTTATAGAATCTCCATCGCTGGAGATATTTAAGAGTAGGTTAGATAAATGTCTATCAGGGATGGTCTAGACAGTATTTGGTCCTGCCATGAGGGCAGGGGACTGGACTTGATGACCTCTCAAGGTTCCTTCCAGTCCTAGAATCTATAAATCTATAAACAATTCCAGTCCATTGATTTGAATTGTAGCCATATTAGGGCTTTACAGCAGCCCAGTTCACTGTTTCTGATCAGAGGATGGATTTCACCTTCCCAACCGCTACACTCTCTACCTACCTAGAGCCCAAAAACTCAGGTTTTATGTGGGTGCAATGGATTTCACCCTTAGTCCTCATTTTCTTGAATATATTCCTTCATTCTGTGCTTTAATGTTTATCCAAGACTTGTACTCTCAAGGCAAACTATTTTTAATCCATCATCAAATTCCAGTTGTGTGTACCATGCTGAGATCCTTCATTGGACTGGAATGTTTTTGTATTTGTACGTTTCTTATAAACTAGTTCTTCTACAGAGGCATAGCTATTAATTGTTTGCTGTATTATTTATATTACAGACACATGCAGGAAGACAGAGTCCCAGCCTCTAAGAGTTTACAGTCTAAAAAAGCAAGAAAAGATGCAACTTGGGCAGAAGGAATACAGCATACAGGCAAAAAGGTTAGGGTGAGGAGTTTCTTTACTTTTTGTAAATACAGTTTTATCAATGTTTGTGATGGGACTGTAAACACCACACAGGCTATGAAGAGGTTAACTTTGGAACTGGAGAGCTCCATTAGTCTCACCTGGTACGTCTGGAGAGGGTGTGGTAGTCTGAGGGAGGAAATTAAATTGGGCAGTATTGGGCAGTTAAGAGAAGATGACCCTGGAGAGAGGAGGTCTTGTACCCTCTTGTGGAGAAGAGAGAGAGCAAGAGACAGGAATAAGGTGATTCCCCCCCCCAAAAAAATGCAGGAGAGGATTTGTTCCTGTTGTGTTCCCTTGGAAGGGGCAGGATTTAAAGGGAAGGGCCTTGTGAGTCAGCGTCTTGTAAATAAGAGGGAGGACTGAGAAGAACAGGAAGAGAGACTGAAATATCAAGGCCTCTGGAGGACTGGAGGTGGGAGTGGTTTGAAGATTAGATTTTTTTTCTTGTTCATTGATTAGAGAGACTAGGACTGAAGAGAAACCCCAGGAGGATCAGAAGATATTTCAGTTGGGTATATGTGATTTGTCAGTAGTGGTGGGAATTATTTGGGACTCCAAGGACAGGGATATCTGAGAATGGGTGGGACTACAGCATGACCTGGATAGAAGGCCCAGTCACCACAATACTAGACCACTGAAGTCCTGAGGGGAGCTGAGGCAGAGTTGTGGAATTTCCATGTCACACTACATAGGGCAGTTCTTGGATGCTTAGTCAATTATGTTGTTATAGAAACTTAGTTTTAAAGAGAATTGTTTTTTTTCTTCTGGGGAATGTTCATTGGGCTTGAAAAGATAGAAGGGAATGATGGAAAGGGATTGGCTGATAAAGAGTAGGAAGAGGTTAAAGGCAGCAAAAAGCTGCATGATCAGGAGATAGAAGGGGAAAGGGAGGAAGCAGAAAAGGGTGAAAGCTCATTGAGCAGAAGGCTGGGGAACTAAAGTAGCAGGGGGTTAAGGAGGACCAAGAACCAGTGGCAACACAGCAAATGATAAAAGATATCCATAGTCCAATTTTTTTGAGACAAGTGACTGAATGATGTCAGGAATATAGAGAAAGCAGGGGAAGGCACTGGACCATCTGGATCCCTCTAAATCTGTTGAGAGCAGGCTGGCTGAAATGTCTTGATTTACACTCCAAACCCTTGACTATAGCAAGTGTTGGCCACTTGGAGGAAGGAGCCTTGAAGATCTGTAGATATCCATAGTCTGTCTCTTGCAAGCTCCTCTTTGCTGCTGCTGTTCTTCCCCATATAGAGAAGGACGGGAAGAGGCTGTTGGGCTTGGCACCCAACCTTGATCTGTTGGTGTCCCATTGAAAGGTAATTGGAAGGCCGGGCTTACCCCCTGTGCCTTTGGCTCTAATAGCTGATAGATGATTGTACAATCTGCTTCACAGCAGCAAGTAGATTTCCTTCTAACAAGTGGGATACTTCATGGTAAATTTTGATGCCTAAATATATGATCCCTTTTGGTACCCAAATGAATGGCAAGATAACGATGTCATCTGGAGGAGCTGCATACTGTGTTTAATGAGACTCTACAGCAGAGATCATAACAATATATCATCTGAATATAAAGATATTTTTCATTTAGATGTGCCTTTGCGTATGAATGTTCTAGCCAGAATTAGAAGTGCTTAAAAGCACAAAGTATGTCTAAATTCATTCATGCTGGATATTTCATAAAGCCAATTCTCATTAGATGGTCCAATCAACTTTTGCAGGCTTAGGTCTGGCTAAGAACCTGAATAAAACCCAAATGACAAAACTTTTGACATTTGCCCATCATATATATAAACTACCTTGAATGTAGATTTATGATTTTTTAAAAGATCCTTTCACTTCTAGTTTAACGAGAAAGGCAGGCATCTAGTAATTAGCATTTCTATAACATCTACCATCCAGAGATTTAAAAGCTGCTACCACTATTACTGAATTAAGATTTGTCACACCCTCGGGAGTTACAGATAATTATCATTCCCATTTACTCACCATGGCTCACAGATTGGTAAATCATACAATGCATCAGTAATAATACCTGAATTAGAACCACAAGACAGAATTGAAAGCAATTTTTAGTTTTAGTTAGTTAGTTAATGGAGATATTCCATCTCCTAGAACTGGAAGGGACCTTGAAAGGTCATCGAGTCCAGCCCCCTGCCTTCACTAGCAGGACCAAGTACTGATTTTGCCCCAGATCCTAAGTGGCCCCCTCAAGGATTGAATTCACAACCCTGGGTTTAGCAGGCCAATGCTCAAACCACTGAGGGACAAAGCAGGCAGCTGCCAAAGGACATTAGAAGGGACCATTGCACAACTTTAAATGAGCATGTTTCCTAATTGATCAGCAATGTAACAATGAAACAATGTTAACTGGGACGACTTTAAGTGAGGAGTTACTGTATCTGCTTCCCTACAAACCCCATTCATATGTTTTAGCTCCTGGTCACCAAGGTATGAGATAGAAGGCAGATGAGACATGGAAGACAGATGAAATTCTCTCAGCAAACCAGTGAGTTCCATGAGACTCCATGGCAGTCATTGGAGTTACGCGGGTGTAACAGAGCAGAGTTTCTCTCTAAAATTGTATTCTTCTCTCATACCACATCATTTTAAACAAATCACATTAAAATAGGTTAATCCATGTATGACTTTGTTACATTATATTTTGCAGATACAATAGTTTACAACTTCCTTATATAAATAAGAGGAGAACGTTCTTTTCAATATAAACTTGAAGAGCTATACTGTATCAAGTATTAACTTTTTACCTCTCTTTGATTTTCACTCACCCATCACTGGACCAGATTCTCAACTGGTGTAAATTTGTGTGGTGTTGATGTCAATGTAACTATTTTGAGTTGCAACGGCTGATAATCTGGCTCTTTTTATTTAAAAAAAAAAAAAGAAAAAAAAAAAGAAAAGGAAAACTTTCAACTGATATGTTTATCTTTACTAAAGATTTAGGGCCAAATTATGGCTCCATTAAAGTAAACTTGGAGTTTTACTATTTTCAGTGGGACCTGGATTTAACCTACAGCAACTCACCCCCACGAGCATTTGATCCACAGCAACATCTCCCTATTCCTTCTGAATCTGATGTCATCTCTCACTTGGTTTAAAAAGAAGGAAGTCAATTTAAAAGTAGAATTTTCTTTTCAATGTATTGTTTATGTAAAAGAAAGTAAGAGTTGGCCTTATGCAATGGCTTTATGCCATGAAAAGAACACTATTACTCCATCAATCAACCGATATAAGTTACTACGTATTACTGGAAGAGCTTGAATTGATGTAAACATCTCTGGAGTTGAGCAAAGTATCTTTTCTAAGTACCCAGGCAGCATAACCAATTCTCATCAGCAATAGAAGAATTGTCAATTTGTAGAGAGATCATTTTTTCACTCTGTCCAATGTACAGTATATAAAATAAATGCTTTACGCTTTACAGCCTGGTAAAGATCATTCAGCTTAGTTTCTTTAACTTCCTCTGGTGCTTTTTTCTCATACTTTGAACTGCCTATCATTCGCTTTTATGAAGCAAAAGCTCATTTTATCTAAATTCTCAACACTTCTTAATTATGTTTCTGATTAACTGTATCTATCAACGTATGGGTACATCTGACAAATATTTTTACTCTACAGTGTTGCACAGGCAATGAAAAAGGAAATTAACCGGTAATTAATTAGTATGAATAGATTATTCCTGTTACCTTATGCAGTGAGAGACTGGCTATCTCATCAGATCAAAGGTTGAAAAAGAAATATGAATTTCCATTAACAAGCACATGCAAAAGTACGTAAGATAATAAAAATGATACATTTTTCTGCACAGTATGAAACTTTTCTATTACCAACTTCTGTTATCAACTTCAGAAGGGTGTTTGGAGCTGCACATTGCAAACTTCTATTCAAAGATCTAGCCAAAAAGGCAAATAAAATCCATGAGACTCTAGAGCACATCTACACTAATGACTCTACACATATCGATGTGTGGGTTTGTGCCATAACCCCCCTGTTGTTCACACTGAATCCCCTGAAACACATGTCTCAAGGTGATTAGAGGGCAAGCAAGCCAGTGTACCTGCGGGGTGAAAGTTCATACCTGAGGTATGGCAGTGGCAAAGCCCTGTATCCTTGCCAGTCTGCAGAGTGGACCGAGCAAGGGGCGGGTACCAAGTCTTGAGTTTCAATGGACTGACACCCTCATTCCCACAGTGCACTGAACCCTTTCCTGCATGAGCTTTACCCAGATCAATAAAAATCCTTGTCCCCTTGTTTTCATTGGTAGTTGTGTGCTGGACTAACCACATCATAACAGCTTTCCACTGCAGTCTTTACAGATCAATACAGGTGACAATGGATACAGCTCCAAGACAATGGATGCCTGCCCCACTGCGTATACCCAGGGGCTGATCAATGTCTGAATATAATTCACCATCCTCCATGATTTTGGCTGGAACAGCCAGAATATTCACCTGTTCCAGGACATTTTATGGAGGCTGCAGCAGGCACACATTCAGCAGATTCTGTGCCAGTGCTGGGATGCATAAAGTACTTGAGATCAGCAAGACCAAAATATTCACAAGGCTCTTTGTATATGTCCCTTCTACCTGGAGCTTGACCAGGTGCTGTCAAGAGCCCAAGTACTGAGGCTGAAGTGACTCACAATTTCTGCTTGGGGAATCCCTACTTTCCCGTGCCAGCTGGGACCCAGGACCAACACACATGTGTGGGATACCTGTACAGAGTTTACAAACCAGATTTGTCCCGACTCCACTCAGGATGGAAATATTCTTCCTTATCCTCACAAATGTTGTGCAGTTTACAGTAGGCGATGATCGCATGAAGGGTTTTTTTCCACTGTGGCATTGTGAAGATAAGGGATATCATGAGAAGGATTGTGGGCCTTGAACCCAGTCCCATGGGTCCCCAAGCAGAAAGTAGCAAAAGGAAGTTATGTGACCAACTAAAGGAATCCCTGACTGGCTGCTACTATGGACCCCTCCTGCTAACCTGACTCCTGAGCCCTGCATTCCTGCCTGCTCCCAGTTCCTGCTTCCCTCCCTGCTCCTGGTTTCTGTCTACTCCCATCCTGTCCTGCCCTATCCTCGAGTCATTCTTTGTTTGCCTTACCCCTGACACTGTGTCTGGCTCTGGCCCCTGGCCTGGTTCCTGATCCGGGCCTTCCCTGTTCCACCAGGTTTCATCCCATGGCCCTGTCACGCGCAGGTCATATATGCAGCCTAGGGTGGATGCGTGCTCTCCAAACCTGCTCTCTGGATCACTTCTTACCATGGCCCCTGCCCCTGCAACGTCACCAGAGTATATGGACTCACCAAATGTGACATTCTCTCTGGCAGTGATCTGGAGGCTCTGCTCCATCAATCATGGCCCACTGTTCTTCCCAGGGGCCTTTGGTGGCTTGGCAGTGGGGTCTGGTCTGGATGGTGTGGCGCTCCTGTGATATCTCTGCAAGAGCTAACAGCGTAGGTCTTCTCCTTTGCTCTGTATGCCCTGGCTGACATGCACCACTCCCTTTTAAACCCTGCTTCCATTGTGAGCATTCCCAGCACGTGCAGCTGGGTGGGGGCTTTTGTGTCCAGGGTTGCTCTTTTGCCCTTAGTTTCCCAGTGTGGGGATTATACACTCCATCACACCTTTAAAAAGAGGGGGCAGCAAGAAATGGGGCAAAGGACTGCAACACCCTCCAGAAAGCTGAGTGGCAGGGGCCATGCTCCCAATGGATTGCTACTGCTGCAACTGCAGAGAGGAATTGCTCCAGAAACCCAATGGACACAAAGGACTGTGTGAAGTCCTTTATTGTTTAGGCCGTGAGGTAAGAGACCGGAAATTTTGAGTTGCTGAAGTTACTCATGTGAGGGATAGACTTGGGGAAAGGATTACTGAGCCTGCACAGACTGTTGTGAGATATTGGTTTGTTTTGTTAAGAAGGCTTAAAATAAAACAACTAACTCTGCTTCACATACACACTTGCCTCTTGCAGTGGGCAAACTGTTGCGATATGAGCACCTCAATGGTCCCTGCAGAGTTCAGAAACCCTAGCCCTCTGAAAACCAGCTATTATTTCTCAAGGTTTTTTTATGCCAACCACCCATGGGTAAACCACAGTGTTAATTGCCTCACAAACCTGCATAACCATGACTCCACTGGTAGAAGTTCCAACCTCAAAGTGGTTTGCAATGGATCTATAGCTGTCTGGAGGAACCAGCTTCCACACGGAAATAGCAACCCCCTTCTGAACTGATATGGCTTCCCTGAACAATGTGTTATGGCACTAGAGGATTGGTGCAAGCTCCATGAAGGTCTGTTTCTTCATGCAGAAGTCCTGAAGTCACTGATGGTAATCCCATGTTTTCAAGATTCTGTGATCCCACCATACTGTGGTGCTTCTCCTGCACTAGAAGTAACAATAAGTCAAAGGGCAATACTGACTATCGGAATATTGATATTCAACATATCTGTCCACTGTGACATAAATGGATTTCAATTGACTCTTATGGTCGGCCATTTTCAGCATGTCAGAAAATGCTGCCCAAATTACATCCAGTATCATATCAAGTCTGTTGTATAAATATTTGTCCCACAATAAGGGGCAGAAGTACCAGATCATCCTGGTCTTTCACCCAGCTTTGCAGGGAATAAAAGTGAGGGGCAATGTGATCAGCAAATGCGTGAAGGCAAGGAACAATTCCAACAACACACCACAAAAATTTCCTACAGTGTCTCCTTATGACACACAGAACCTTGGATACTAATCCTGAAATGATAGCACTAACCTTGTATACCAGTGTGGAAATGGGTAGCGTGTCTACACCTCATTATACCCATATTCAGCACAGTGTATGGGGAATGTGCACGAGCATGATCCCAATGCAGTACTTAGTATGTGCACCACTGTAGACATAGCCTAATCAAAACTGATAGGTTTTTTCCCCTCACTCTATTATGCCCAGATATTGGGCCAAATTATGTTTATTTTTCTTATTAAGCTAATCATAGTTACTGTGATAGTCTTTTATGCCTTTTGTGGTTTGGATGGCTAAAGTGAGTCAGACTATAGACATAACATGGCCTGGTTCTCATTTATACTGTGGTCTGTTAACACCACTTTGGCAATATAAAAGGGCCTTACAGTGAGTGTAACTGTTGTTGCATTACAATCAGTTTAATGCCCTGTAACACGGTGAGAGCAGTATTCACCAGTAGCCTAAATGTCCATAGTAACTATGAGTATGTCTACACTGCAATTAGATACCTGCAGCTGACCTGTGCCAGCTGACTTGAGCTTGTGGGGCTCGGGCTAAAGGGCTGTTTAACTGTGGTGTAGACATTCGGGCTCTGGCTGTAGCCCTAGCTCTGGGACCCTCCCACCTCACAGGGTCCCAGAGCCTGTGCTCCTGCCTGAGCCCAAATGTCTACACCATAATTAAATAGCCCCTTACCCTGGGTCCCGTAAGCCTGAGTCAGCTGCCACAGGCCAGCTGTGGATTTTTAATTGCAGTGTAGACATATCCCAAGACTAGTTTCTCTACAGTTAGCTTACACAGTGTAATATAACACATAAGTGTAAATGAGAATCTGTCCCAAGAGTTCTCAAGTAAACACACTAAGGGCAAATGTATTGTTGAAACAGTAACCATGTTGTGTTAGTCAAAACTACAGGACTAGCAATGCCACCTAAAACCAGATGCTCCAGAACAGTTCCAAAGAAAGATAGGGGTGCTATAGAGTAAACTAAAGTAGATAAAAATAGGTTGTCTACACTGCTTTAAAAAAAAAACAAAAGCATGCTCAACTCTAGTTAGCTAACCCCCATTAGCTAACTTGGTTAAATTAGCAGTGAAGACATGGCAACTCTGCTTTTAACTCAGATTAGCTGCTCAAGTTTAACTCCAGGTTGTCCTACAGGCTTGAATTTGAGCTACTAACCTGAGTTAAAAAGCCAAGTTGTGACTTCATTGTTATTTTAACCCATGTTACCTAACCCCAGGTTAGCTAATCTGAGTTAAGACTACACCTTTTTGTAGTGTAGAGAGAAAATAAAGTCACATTATGTTGCCAGTTAAATTTTGATGACCTTCTGGTGTTCATATTAAAATATTCAATTTCTACAACATAGATCTTCAAAAGGCAGAATTTGACGCATAGTAATTAAGGCAATTTAAAAGTGCTTCTGTTCAATCCTATTTTTCATTCAGTTACTAATGGAAATTTAGCTATAATAGAAATATCAAAACAAATTATTCTTAGATAAGTAACTTACATAACAATGAACCATTAAACTATATTTTAAGAAGCTATTGAGGAGAAATTCTTGTCCAGGACAGAGTTTGACAAATGTGTATTTCATGGTGTGTGTAGTTCTGTGTGCAGAAACAATGTCAAACAAAATAGATATTAAAATAAATTTTGAAGGATTATTGCTTCCTAAATGAAGCGAAATTCCAATATTTCACTTGGGAACTTACTCAGACTATATCCCAATATTAAAATATTCACCCCCTCTCATTGGGGAATAGGGGCTGGGTTAATTGGACCAGCAGAGGAAAGACAATCCCTGTATTGGGGGTCTGAGGAGGAGGAAGAGGAAAGCTGTTCTGAGGATTCCCTCCTCCCCTGCAAAAAAACACAACACTTTTAGAATGCACTTGGGGATCAAACACAGGCAGAGCAGGGGAAGAGGAGAGATTTCTCCATTTGTTCCTACTGCAATATGCTAGGCTGTGGGGGAGGAAAGGGAGAGCTGATTGTCTCTCACACCCCTCTTCTTCTATTTGAGTCTCTTCCCTATATTTGAGGTGTTTGAACTGTGTTTGCAAAATACTGTGGATTTGACTAATCCCAGTTTTTAGGAGATGGAAGGAATTTTTCCCAAGGGGCAAGGCTGATAGGGTGTTGGATGTATTTTTTCTCTCCATCTTCCTTGCAGTATCCGGGAGGCCCATGTTCATTTTAGTAAGGAGTAGATTTGGGTGAAATCCTTCGGACAGACAGTTCATTTACCAAAAAGTACAGTTTGGGCTCAAACAAAATTATTTGTGAATTTGTGTCATGTTCACCAAATAGTTTCAATTGAACTGAAAAAACTGAAAAGTCTCAGCAATGGTAAAACAAAACTTTTTTTTTTTTTTTGTAGTTTTGACCTGAAACCTTTTATTTTAGTTTTCAGACATTTTGACAAAATAAAAATAAAATAAAAAAAATCACAACATAGCTGGAGGAGGCAGCTCTGCTGCCACCTCTCCTATAAGCTTGAACCTAGGGGCTAGGACTCACATGGGATGTGCAAAACCTGTGTTCAATTCCCTGTTCTATCGGACATGGAGAAGGAATTGGAAGTTGCATCCCCTCATTGCAAGAGAGTGTCTTAAGCTATGTCTACACTTGCAGAGTTTTTGCGCTGTAAGTTTCCAGATGATAGGGAACTGGTGAAAGTAAAACACTGGTTTGTGTACTCACTTAATTCCTCAGGCATCAGAAAGCGTTTACATTAGCAGCACTTCCATCACCGATGAGAGCTGCACTCTAGGACAGCTATTCCATAGTGCAACTCTCTCCAGTTTGACGATGGATCTTGTGAGAAGGGGGAGGGTGGGATCGCAGGGCTTGAGCTCCGAAATATTCTCCAGTTTGTGAAACCAACTACACTTCTCCATGGTTCCTGCTTGATGGCACACATGGTGAGCTTCCGACATGTAACAGAAAGCCTAGATCATTTGTACTGATCAGAGTAAAAGGGGGCATTATCAGATCAAAACCTATTAGAGAAAAATCCACGATACTGGTAAAGCTAATTATAACTGCAAAAGATTAGTTATTTTCCTCCAGTTTTAGCCACCTTAACTAACATTTTAATTGAAGGCTTGTAAATTTAATTGAGCGTACTACAAATAGTGGGCAATGTCTTTGATCCACCTTTGCATAACTCTTCTCTGAGCTTTCAGTGACAAGTGACTATTTTATATCTTATAGATGTCTAGTTAACCAATTCAGCCATGACATATAATCAGTCTAATTTGAAAACATAACTATAATAAGACCTGCAAACTCATCCAGAATTATGTTATTAAATGTTTGTTTGGGAAATTTTGTTTGAAGTCCTGGGGAACGTCATATTATTTAAATGAGAAAGCTATTTGTGTGACCTCTAAAATATTTACATAGATTTTTTTTAAGGCTAGAAGCGACCAATTTATTATCTAGACTGACTTACTATATATCACAGGCTATTAAATTTCACCCAGTTATGCCTTTATTGGGCCAAATAACTTGCCTTTGAGTAAAACACAACTAATGTTTATGGTTGATTAAATCATATCTTCCAGAAAGGCATCCAGTTTTGATTGGAAGAAATTAAGAGACAGAGAATCCATCACTTCCCCTGGTAGTTTGTTCCAACAGTTAATCATCCACATTGTTAAAAAATTGTGCCTTATTTCTAATCTGAATTTGATTGGAAACTGAAGCCAGACATTAGTTCTTACTGCATCTTTCTCCTCTAGATTAAAGAAACCGCGGGGCCGCCGCGGGATAGCACCAGCTGGGCAGCAGGGTGTTTTTGTTTTGTTTTTTTGCCCCACCCCCTCCTGACCCCCCCCCTCCCACGTCCTGATATTTTGACTTGATCTGGTCACCCTAATTGGCCCTAATCACAGATTACATTGCTTGGTAGCAAACATTAGTAATACCAAAAAATGCTACCATTTGCCAATAAACTGTATGTGTGATCACTGTACAACTGCACCTTACTGCTCGGGTACATGTGTACTCTGGAACAGGAGTCATTAAAGTGTGGTCAAGAGAGCTCCCCCTGTGAACCTATAGTTTACATCTGTGTACATGGTGGGGGTAGAAGTGACTAAATCTGTCCATAATTCATATATGATATAAATAAGAAATTAAATGAAGTAGGAATTATACAAAAATATGAACCCTGTCTCACACAGTGTGTTGGATTCACAATGACACTTCCCCTAAGGCAATTAATATAGTAAAGCATACTTAGAAGTCATTAGACATTAGAAGGAATAGCAGATTGCCCACGGTGCGTGGGATGCATATCTGGAAATATGACAAGAACGGAGGTACAGAAGAAATTGCAAACCAACAGTGTTTATCTAAATAAACAAATATAGGGGCAGATCCTCACCTGCTGTAAATCTGCATGCCTCTACCGAAGTCAGTTTAAACCAAATTTACCAATTTACACCAGGTGAGACTCTGCCCTTAATCCCTCAATGGATTTGGGAATCATAAAATAGGCCATTGCATATGAAGCTGATGGTTATAGCCTCCTCAGAGACATCCATGTAAATACTTTTGTAGGCATGGATCACAATGGGACTCATCAAAATAACCTGGCAAGTATAACAGGATGACAGGGAGACAAGAAGTAGGAGGAAGACTTCAGGTACATGATATCACAAGTGAATGACACCAGACCAGAGGCTGAATCACTACTCTGTCAGAGAGTCAGAGAAAAAATAGGCAAGTTGAGGAAAGTGCATAGGAACTCTAGTGATATAAGATGTTGCTTCTTGTACTGTAACTCTCCCAAATTCTGTCTATATAAGCTGTTGTCCCTACTGACCTTGGAAGTAGAGGTCCAGAAATCAATTAACCAAAATGTGTGTCAGATATTAGATCTTAGTGGTGGACAAAAAAATGAGGGAATGTGCTATTCCACCAATCAGTCACTTTTGGGGTCCTCAAACAAAGAAATATCTGGAGAAGAATTGTCTACAGGAGCGATCATTGTGGCTGCCACACTCACCGGCACCTGGGACCCGGGCCTTCATCATCCTGATCCTGAGAGATGTCCTGACTAGACTTGGCTAGAGAGAAGAACAAAAATGAAATTGCCTCCTCTGCTGGCTCTAGATGAATCCCAACACCACCTGTGATGTGAGACTCTGTCACCCCCATCCCATGCATTCTGTTCCTTCCCCACCTTGTGTCTTCTTTTTCCTAGACCTCTCTTTTTTTCTTTCCATTTAATAAGAGTCTGTCTAGCTGGCCAAACTGCATGTTTTGCAACACTGGTGCTAGCCTGTCACCAGAAAGAGGCAGCTAAATGCAATGCCTAAATAACCCAATGCTGGTACACGTTTGCCAGGTCTCAGAGTAGCTGATAAGACTGTTTGCTGCACCTATTTTTCTCCAGCAGTGAGGCTGCAAGTGAGAATCAACATGAGAGACAGAAGCTGCATTTTCTAAGTTTGTTGCTCTTTTCTCTTCCCCTTTTGCATGTGTTCATCCTGTTTTATCTTCTAGGAAATGGGATCAGACTTCAATATCAACAGCAAAGACAAAAGCTTCAGCCTATCTTAACTAACTTCTCTTTTCCCCACAAAGGAAAGTCATTACCATCTAAAAGACTGTCACAAATGTTTCCCCCCCTTCAAAATATTCTCTCCAGCTAAAGGAAAAGGGAACAATGGATGCTGTTACAATGAAAGCCTTACTTAATATTTCACATTTCGAAATGTAACTATTTTTCCTTGTTCTGTATCTTTAATAAAAGATTTAATAGATTCTTAATGGTGTGTTTGCCCTGGTACTAAGCAGGCTGATACCTCTATATAACTCCTGAACCTTGTTTAAAACTGGTTAATGTTGGACAGTTTCAAGGTCCTATTAACACCTTTGACTCTCCAGGCTCCTTGGTTCCATCTAAATTAATGTAACAAATCACAAAATGATGAAGGACTTTAACCTCTAAAAAGACTAATTGAAGTAAGAAATATGGACCCTGCCTAGCTTTGAATATTCCACAAAAAGACATGAATAAGGGGTTCCTTCCTACAAAATGTATTGTTTTTAGGCTCCTAATCATTCATAGAAAATATATAATGGCCATGGATGAGAACGGAGTTAACAGGTCAGAAAGCAACAGATAGGGTTATTCTGCCTCTTTTGGAATCTGCCAATGCTGGCAGAGTTTACTTTTCTCCCCGATTTTTTGTTGCCAGGCTGTACCAAATTAGAAGTATTTTTAATTTCCAGGGATCAATGCCACCAGACCCTTCTGTTGTCTCTTTTCTGTAAAAAGATTTAAATCTGTTCAGTTTTGTATCATGCCCATCATTGCAATATGAGTGATTGCTAGGGTTAAAAATATACAGATACATTACATTTGTAAAATTTCCTTTCCTTTCCACCCTTCTGCATGTAGTATGTAACATTATTTTTTCCCTGACTCATAAATGCTAACATGGCATCAGCTACTGTAGGGGGAAACAGCATGAAGAAGTCAGACTTCTCAGGCCACTTTGTAGTTACCAAAAGACACCTTGTATAAAAGCTTGGACAGAACCTGATACCACCACCAGACAAACTGGGGAGATGGGATTGGATGTAAATTTAAATTGCAATTAAAAAGTGTTTGAAGGAGAATTGGTGAGTTTTGACCAGTTTCAAGAAGTTTGAGAACCAATCATAGACCACCTACCTTTCAATATCCAGTGTTATAAGAACATAAGAATGGCCATACTGGGTCAGACTAAAGGTCCATCTTGCCCAGTATCTTGTCTTCTGACAGTGGCCAATGCCAGGTGCCCCAGAGAGAACGAACAGAACAGGTAATCATCCCAAGTGATCCATCCCATCGCCCATTCCCAGCTTCTGGCAAATAGAGGCTAGGGACACCATCCCTATCCATCCCGGTTCATAGCCATTGATGGACCTACCCTCCATGGACTTGTCCAGTTCTTTTTTGAACCCTGTTATAGTCAACTGTTATGATACTTTAATGTACACCACCATGGATTAAATCAACCTTTCTCCCCTCACAACCATGTTGGCCCCCCTTTGCATGGCAACCAGTGTGGCTCTAGTTTACCTTGTGAGCTATTGTTGGGATAGAGAGGATCCCCGGCATAGTACAGAGCTTTGAAAGGTCTGGGAATGGGTAGAGTGGGCAGTGAGGGGAAGAGGGAGAATGAGAGATAGGAGTAGTTGATGCACTGATCCTCCAGTCCTTTCCCAAAGGCAAAATGGGGTAAATCACATAAAGACTTAGAGCAGTGGTTCTCAACCTTTCCAGACTACCGTACCCTTTTCAGAAGTCTGATTTTTATTTGCATACACCAAGTTTCACCTCACTTAAAAACTACTTGCTTACAAAATCAGACATAAAAATACAAAAGTCTCACAGCCACACTATTACTTTCTCATTTTGTCTGTATGAAATTTTAGTTTGTGCTGACTTTGCTAGTCATTTTTATGTAGCCTGTTGTAAAACTAGGCGGCAAATATCTAGATGAATTGATGTATCCCCTAGAAGAGCTCTGCTTACCCCCAGGGGTACATGTATCCCTGGCTGAGAACCACAGCCTTAGAGGTTACTCCAGCCATTGGGCTGTAATAGCTTCTGCCAATTGGTCTCAGTCTCCACAGCTTAGAGGGAGAATGCCTTACCTTGGCACCCATATATCTACGCAGTACTAGAGCTGGTTGAGAATTTTCCAACACAGTATTTTTTAATGAGAAAATATGGATTTGTTGAAACTGAAACTGGTTGCAAGA
Source organism: Chrysemys picta bellii (assembly GCF_011386835.1). Classification (NCBI taxonomy): domain Eukaryota; kingdom Metazoa; phylum Chordata; order Testudines; family Emydidae; genus Chrysemys; species Chrysemys picta. The sequence goes on from NC_088795.1 coordinate 85,278,306, forward strand.
AAGGGTCGAATTTGACAAATCTCCAGCCTTGAAAAAGTTTTGTAACTGTCAACATGTTCCATTTTGACATTTTAGAAATGAAAGGTCTCATTTTGTTTCAAAATTACGTTTTTTTGCATTGAAATTTTGGTTAATTTATACTAAAATATAACAAATATATTTGTTTCTAGTTCAAATTTGTTGAACTAGAAACAAAACATTTCAAAGTTATTGAAATTGAACATTTCAGCTGACCCAATTTCCCTCCCCTTAAAAACTTGTATTACACTGCTCTACAGCCAAAATGCTTCTGAAATAAATGTAGTCAAACTTTACTAATTCTGGGTCAATGAGAACGAAAATGATGCTTAAAATTGTTGATTGGCTCTAGTTTTCAAGATATGCTAATGGGTCAGTATATACGACCCTTGACTTGGGAATGGCGGAGGATAAGTGAGTTATAAAGGGAAGGGATCTCAATTTAAACCAGAAATGACTAAAATACTTCTTTGACTGGAACTATGAATAAATCTATGACTGGGTTTGGACAGTACTTGCTTTTTAGGCAAAACAATGAATGATGCAATCTGAAGCTGGTATTGCGTCATACGTGATATGAATTGCATCATGTTATTCCTAGTAGTCATGGATGATGCAATCATAACAAAGCTTACATCACTCTGCTGAACAAATTGCCCTATATCAGCTCTAGAAATCATACAGTGTCGTGCTCTCTTATTTGTCAGTGTTTGATTTTGCAAAGGGACACATTTCTGTTTAGCCAAAGTGAGCAGAGATGCCTCGTACTTGTGTGAACAGTGCAGATAACTTCTGCTATGTTTGTGGTGAAGTGACTTTTGCATCACAAAAGCGCAGTATAAGCACTATGGTTAAGAAAGCCTATCCCCTTTATTTTGGCTGCAAAATTGGAGATCAGGACAAGAGGTGGGCCCCACACATATGCTTCAACACTTGTGCAACAAATCTTCGCCAGTGGTTGAACAGGAAAAGGAAATCTATGCCTTTTGCAGTGCCAATGATTTGGAGAGAGCCAACAGATCATACCAGCAATTGTTACCTCTGCATGGTGCCTCCAGTTGGGAAAGGTGTGTCAAGGAAGAAAAAGTGGACGCTGCATTATCCAAACATTCCATCAGCTATATGCCCAGTACCCCACGGAGAAGGACTGCCGGTTCCTGATGCACCAGAATCATTCTCACTTGAGTCAGACGAGGAAGAGGAAGAGGATGAAACTTCTGGTCCTGAACCATCAATGTCACAGGACCCACATTTTCTCCCATCCTCCTCCTCTGAACCACACCTCATAACACAAGGTGAACTGAATGACCTTGTCAGGGATTTGGAACTACCCAAGAGTAAGGCAGAGCTGTTGGGCTCCAGACTACAGCAGTGGAATCTCCTGGCAGGTGATGTTAGGGTTTCCATGTTCCGTGAACATCAAAAGGATCTTGTCCCATTCTTCTTCATGGAAGGTGATCTTGTAGCCTGCAACAACATCGATGGTGTGATGGCAGCCCTCAATATCGTTCACGATCCAGATGAGTGGAGACTGTTCATTGATTCATCGAAGACGAGTCTTGAAGCTGTTGGACTGCATAATGGCAATGTTTTGCCATCAATTCCAGTTGGTCATGCAGTCTATATGAAGAAAACCTATGACAACATGAAACAACTTTTGAGGTGCATAAACTATGACCAACATCAGTGGCAGCTTTGTGGTGATTTGAAGGTTGTTGCTCTCTTGCTTGGTCTGCAGACTGGATACACAAAGGACTGCTGTTTTCTCTGCGAATGGGATAGTCATGCAAGAGATTCCCAATACATCAAGAAAGATTGGCCACTCCGACAGTCATTGGAGCCTGGGAGAAAAGTGTTCAGCATCCACCACATGTTGAATCAAGGAAGATTTTGTTACGACCCTTACACATCAAGCTGGGTCTGATGAAGAACTTTGTCAAGGACATTGACAAAACACAAACAGCTTTCAAGTACCTCCATGGAAAATTTCCAAGGTTAAGTGAAGCTAAGATAAAGGAAGGTGTCTTTGTTGGTCCTCAGATTCGTGAACTTCTTCGAGATGATGCATTTGACCATGCACTGCGTGGCAAGGAAAAGACGGCATGGAAAGCATTCCAGTTAGTGGCAATAAATTTTCTCTGAAACAAGGCAGACAACTACAGGTTGTTGGTGGAAAACCTCCTCAAGGCATACAAAAGCCTTGGTTGCAACATGTCACTAAAGATACATTTTTTGCACTCTCATCTAGATTTTTTTCCACCGAACTGTGGAGCAGTGAGCGACGAGCACGGCGAGCGATTTCACCAGGACATTGCAACAATGGAGAAACGCTATCAGGGCAAATGGAGCCCAGCAATGCTTGCAGACTATTGCTGGACAGTGACAAGAGATGCTCCATTTAATGAATACAAGAGACAAGCCAAGAAGCGCCGAATAGACATTGAATAGGACTAAACTATGTACATAATAGTTTTTTGCCTTTTGTTTCATAATAAATTTTATTTATAGAACTCTTTTGCTGATTTTTAAAGTGTTACATAAACAGGACAGGTGAAATATTATCATGTAAAGCAACCATAAACACATGAAAAGACCTAGGTTTACAATTTATGATTAAAACTCTACTATCTACACAATATACATAGACATAAAATGTAAAAACTTAAATATCTTAGAAACAGTAGCCAATCAGTTGTTTTAATTGTCATATTTGAATTCAGCACATCAAAATACATAATAAATAGCACATTTTATCTCTGAAGCAGACGACTTCTCAAAAATCGTAGACCAGTGTTATCAGTTCATGAAACTTTCGAGGTTTTGACTTTTTGTGTTGATGTAAGACGGGGGTAAAAATGAAATCTCAGAATCATTTGGTATGGGGAGACTATTTCCTTACCAACACTACCTAGCATCTGCCCCAGCTACTTGAATTAGGCCTTGGTCAGAGGATCTGAGCCTAAATATGTAAATATGTTGTTGGTTGATACTCTGTTCAAGCCTTTCTTGTGATTTGGCTTTGTGCATATATTGCAAGTTTTAAAAGGTGCCCAATGACTCGTTTTTAGCTGACCGTGACCACTTTTTTTGCAAATTTCACCAGATACCATTTTCCACTTATATGGTGTGCACACAAACATAGTGTGTAGTTAACTTATTGTACTACCTGGAGCACCCGCTTACTGTACCTGGTATTTCATTTTGTGGAGTAGAGTGAGGTTCCAATACCCATTATTTGCATATGTTGCTATATAGCATGCAACCAGTTCATCCATAGAGCAGACACCGTATGGACAGGAACAGAACAAGACAATATGCCTCCATACTTGTTCAGTCCTTTGCCTCTTTTCTAGCAGCAGTTGTCAACACAGCCATGAATTTGGGTGAAGGTTTATTGTGATATGATTATATTATAGATATTTTTCTTCAATTTATAACTCAAAACCACTCTTGTTTGAAACTTGACACACAAAACATTTTTCCTTAAGAACTTTTAGTTTCTTACCTAATTTAAAATGTATCTTTAATTATAAGAAAAAAATGCCAGGTTAGGGTTCTCTTGTATTTGTATAAATTAAATATGGGTTAAATTTAAGAGCTGAAAAAAGTAAAAAGTTAAATTATCGTACAGCTTAGTCAGTAGTACACTATTTTCACTACCCTTTGTTGTTACAAATCTTATGTATTGGATAACTATAATTAGACAACAATATATCAAAAAGAGCCAGTTTGGGAGTTGAGAGTCTTTTGACTATATAATCTATGTATCTGCAGCTCTCATATTTTCCTATAATATGTACAGAAAATATTACACATTTAAAGTGGGAAATGGCACTTTTACCATTCATGAAATGTTTGTTGTGTTTGTTGTTGCATCAGTGAGGTCATTACTATATGCATGAAACTCAAGAAAGTACCAGAAATACCGGCTGAAGAGCTTTCCTTGATACTCTCGAACAATTTTAATGATAGAGAGTTATTTCTATCCTACTGCTGGTGCTTTTCTGAAGCTGAAGTAAGCAAGCAAAATCATTTTCTGGGATGTGTCAAATAACAAGCAATTCTGAAACTGGAAAAATCTTATGCAACTTCTTCCTCACAAAATGAAAATCTTCAAGGAGACCATGAAAGATCAGCATGGAGAATGAAAATTTATATGGTAACATCAATGGGTAGCATAATCTGCTGGATGCATGAAGATGAAATCCTATGTCGTGCATTGAAAAGCCATTCCACTTGACCCAGTATTACATTTAAAAGTATATTTGAAGTGGATCAAGCTCTCCACATCTTTATCCACTTTTAAGATCTAAAAAAAACAACCCAGACCATTCATCTGTAAAATCTTTCAATTCCCTCAAGTTTTTCAGATATTTTAAGCAATAGAAACTTTGCCTCTATTTACATATCAAGGGAATTAGCTTTACTTTGCACAAGATTTAACTTGTAAAACCACACTGAGAGTGAGGTATTAGATATGGCGGAGTCAAAACTCTCAGGGTCAAATATATCATTCTGCCACAGGCAGAATGTACAGTAGTATTAAAAGTTGAAACAAAAGTGTTTACTGATACTAAAGAAATATATCAGTAACATTAATACTGCTAAAAATAAGGTCAAATTAATAGAATAGGATGAGAATTGTGGACAATTATGTTTCTAAATTTTGTAATACTCATACTATGAAATATCACCCAGCCACTAGTTAGTTTTCCCTTGCACTAAACTTTACTCTTTGCTAACTCTGAAGACACTTGAGATCAATGATTTAACATAATTTCAGCTGACTCTTAGGAGCTGTGGTGTGGAAAAAGTCATCATCATCTTTAAAGCAAATTTGAAAAGAATGTAGCCTCTTTGCAGATCAAGTGCCACCTGGATTGATTCCAACTAGATCCTTAAGGTGGTCTGGCTGGAAAAATGTAGAAAATATGTCCAATTGCTATCATAGAGAGTGGCTAATAGTGGGAGTACAAATGCTAGGACTTGTGATGTTGAGTACTATTATTAATGGCAGGAATAATGTTGGATAATGAGGGGACATAAATGGCTGACTATTAAACTATTTAGGTTGACCAAAGCTAGAGCTTGTGAGGAACTCTAGAATTATATAACCAAAGATGACGGCAGATGAAATTCCACATAGAAAAGTGGATAATGCTGCACATTTAAAAGAACACTTCAAACTACATGAACATACAGATAGGTAGGGACAAGCAAGCCACATCCCACCTTTGCCCTGGCCACATCCCCATGCTAACTCTGCACTACTGGAGGATATCCCTACAATGGGGTGAATCTATTATGGTCAGATAATCCAGTTTAAGGGTTACTTTCAGCCAGCATCGTGGTGCAAAGAAGCCATAGTGCAGTAACTGACCTGGGTTCTTCTGACGCCACTCTCATTGAACTATTGTGAGCCGTATCCGCTCTGTTCATCATTTGTCTACTTCTTGTTCATTTATATACTTTGATTTTATTATACCTTATAATTGTACAGGATTCCTAAGTACTTTGAGTTTTAATCAGAAGATACTCTTGTGTGTGTGGACAAAATCCTATGCTCTGTAGCAAAGTGTTTTGTTTTGTTTTAAATGTATACTGTAGAGATATTTCATCCTAGTGTAATTGTTAATAATAAGGAATCTCTTCTTTTAGGGCAAATTCACTACCAAGTGCATAGCCTGAGTACTTCAACTAGGCTTTGGAAGATCTCTGGAGAGGGCAGAGAAACTTCCTCCCCACAAATTACAGAAAGGCTACTCCATTCTAAAGACTAGAGTAGCCACTGCAGATTTAGCATCTGGTTTCATGAGTGTGATGAAGATCTGTGTAGGTCTGACTCCTTCAGCTCCTGCCTGATAGCCAAACCATTTCTGTGTGCTGCTACACAGGAAACTCCTGCAACCTAAGTTCAGCTCGGAGTGAGTGTGCACCTCCTGCAAGGCCTTAATGAATCTTGCTCTCTATGCATATAACTGCACCAGTTCTGCCACTGCTGAATTTTAACTATAGCTACTGCACTGCTATTTGACAAGAAAGTTGCATTTCACGCAAGCTTGTCTAAGACACAGCTAAATGAGAAAAGGAGGCCATGTGCTTCCAGGCAGTTTCTGTATAAAATTGAGACACTTTTAGTTGTTGGAAAATGTCATTTTGCTTCTTTAAGATCAATATTGCCCTCGTCTTCCTGCAGCTCTTACATTCAGAAATGGGTGCACTGTTTTGTCATACCGTGATTCATTTTCTCTCACCAATCATTGGAGTTTTAGTCAGCAGGAGCAATTTAAGTTACCATTAATATTCATATCACAGTTCTGCCAAGAAGGTCTGACCAAGATTAGGGGCTCTCACACTGTACATATAGAGAGGTAGAGACAAACTCTACACTGAAGTGTTTACACTCTAGGGAAGCAGAATATGGCTTCACATGTGGATCTTATTGCATTCCCTCTCACACCACACAGAAAAATTAAAATAACTTGTGAAGGGGTTTTCAGAGAGGCTGATAGCTCCAAATAAAGCAAACAAAGGCAGACAGCTAAATTACTCATCTCTTGGTGGACCAGAGTACAAAGACAGTTAATTCATTATCAAAGAAGGCATTGCTTCGTGGATTAGTTCTGCGACTTGCAGTTTTTACACAGTGTGCTCTATTATAAAGTTAAAGGAATAGTATTAATACTGTACCACTTCGCCCAGACAAAACCGTGTAACATTTAAACCAGATTTTCTTACAATGGGTTACAAGCCACTAGAGACAGAACTAAGATCACTGAATTCTTTTACCATCAAACCACATGTTCATCTCAGATCAACATCCCCAAAATGGATTAAGATTTGAGTTTGTCTACCAAGAATTTTTCCATTCGTGAAAAGAAAAGCTCTTTAAATATAGTTAATTTTGTGGTCCAAATGATTGAAGACTAAGCTTAACATATCCGTATATATTCAGTCTAAGTATTAAGAATGTGGCTTCCTCCATGCACCCATATAGGGAGCAAGAAGGGTAAGGCATTTCCTAACTCTCCTGTGCAAGTTACCCACACTCCTCCAGATCACAGCAAGTAGGAGATGAGCAGCTTCCATGGGCCACTACCTCCCCTTCCACACAGGTGAGGGGAGAATGAGCAGGTAGGAGCAGCCATGGGATAGAGTCTTTACTTTGACCCTAGTGTATTGGCCAGCATAGCTGGGCCTGCACAAATGGGGAGTAATCTGAACCAGCCAAAGAGCTTCCACAGATTGCTTTCCCCCAGAAGCAAATAGGGAACCAGGGACTGTATTGTCCTTGGTTGCTCTTGGGGCAGAGCAGCTATGTACTGCCTTTTTGTCAGGGCTCATAGTAAATCCACAATCAGCACCTAGCTTTTTAAATTCTTTCTGATCTCAATGGATTCATTTCTAGCAGGATAACTCAACAGCTGGGTTCCATTTTAAAAACGGTTAGAAAGAAAACATGAACTATCTGTGATATATGTATTTGGACTTTGAATAATATACAAACACCCAAAATGATACCTTTCCTCTTCTCTGCAACTTGGATGGGGAGGCGGAATTACATCTAACTAGAGAAACAGGCTGTCCAAATTGAAAACAAGTACAGTACCAATAGGAGTAAGACTTGAGAGTGAAATAGCAAACTCAGGGCTTTCATTGTACATCAGAATCTTGAGAAGGGATATGTTGTTTCTGAATGTAAACAGATTAGTAAAAAGACCACTTTGAGCTGTATGATTTTATCATCAAAAAGAAGAACAGGAGTACTTGTGGCACCTTAGAGACTAACAAATTTATTAGAGCATAAGCTTTCGTGGACTACAGCCCACTTCTTCGGATGCATATAGAATGGAACATATATTGAGGAGATATATATACACACATACAGAGAGCATAAACAGGTGGGAGTTGTCTTACCAACTCTGAGAGGCCAATTAATTAAGAGAAAAAAAACTTTTGAAGTTATAATCAAGATAGCCCAGTACAGACAGTTTGATAAGAATATATGTTCCATTCTATATGCATCCGAAGAAGTGGGCTGTAGTCCACGAAAGCTTATGCTCTAATAAATTTGTTAGTCTCTAAGGTGCCACAAGTACTCCTGTTCTTCTTTTTGCAGATACAGACTAACATGGCTGCTACTCTGAAACCTGATTTTATCATATTATTCAAACTAAATAAGGTCCAGCCTAGTTATCTCCTGAACAGGAGATCTCCAGCATCAGGGAGTCCCTTTGGAGAAGGTGATGCTAGTAACTGAAGAGGTATTCTTGCCTCTGGCTAGCTACAGAACAAGTGCCTTAGGGTACGTCTTCACTACCCACTGTATCGGCGGGTAGCAATTGATTTATCTGGGATCGATATATTGCGTCTTGTTAAGACGCGAGATATCGATCCCCGAACGCACTCACCGTCGACTCTGGAACTCCACCAGAGCGAGCGGCGGTAGCGCAGTTGATGGGGGAGCCGCGGCCGTCGATCCCGCGCTGTGTGGACCCCAGGTAATTCGATCTTAGATACTTCGACTTCAACTACGCTATTCGCGTAGCTGAAGTTGCATATCTTAGATCGATCCCCCCCAGTGTAAACCAGCCCCTAGTTTAGTGATAGAGAATTATGCTGCTCATTGTTTCATTTTTAAGTCCTGCTCCTATTCTTATTGAAGCCAATGGCAAAATTCCTTTTTGCTTAAACAGGAACAGAAACAGGCCTTTAGGCCTAAGCCCCCTTCACGTGCATAGACTAAATATGGTGCTGTGCATTGGATTTTGTCACAGAGGAACCCAAGGCAAAGAAATCCTATGTTACAGTTGAGAAAAGGGATGTGGAGGGAGGAATAGATGGATGCTTTGGCAGATTCTCTAGCCCTTGGGTGGTGTGTGTGCATATAATGCTTTGATTACAGCCTATAAATTTTATATCTTATGAATTTATACTGCTACCCAGCAAGGTAAATGCTGAGCATCTTTCATACAAAATAGGTTGGCAATAATTAGGCCCCTACTGGACTTCCTGGGCTCTCTGGTGCTTTCCCTTTTCAGGCTATTAAAAACCCTGTTTGGAGTAGGGATGTTTCATTGATTTGGTTGTCTCAGGACTTCATTTATTAAGGGTTTGGGCTTTTCTTTGGAGGAGTTGATGTTGAGAATGTCATCCTCATCACAGGCTTCCTCAAAGAGGAACGTTTTGACATATTTCTTAAAGATGGCCAGACAGGATTAATCTAATAAAATGACCTCTGGAAGTATATTCCATAGCTGGATCCTTTCTATTGAGAATGCTGCATCTTGGACTTTGTATATATAAATATGTGTACATATATTATTACATTTAGTATATGTAATACATTTTTATATCTATAAAACATTATGCATAAAATATTAAATCAAGGAAATATACTCTTAGTTTTAAGATTATGGAGAATGTTGTGGTGATAAACTCAGAGTCTTGAAATGCTTCTGTCTTTCTTGGCCCTTGTCATTCAGAGTTCAGACTTAGATATGACGCAGAGCAAGGACTTTTTGCATTGGTCAATGGTCTTCTCCTGGTGACAGACAAACATCAGGTGTCAGTGATGATAATGACAGATGTAACTGATGTCTTTGTAACTGATACTCATGAGATATTGTCATTTGAATACATTGTGACCCTGTGATGGAGTGTATAAATCCCACAGTTGCCAACAAAGGGTTAACAGGAGCCTAAGAGCCCAGTTAGCCCACCTGGTTGCATTTGAAGGCATGTCAGGCTCATTTCAGAATCAGACCCATCTGGGGAGGAGTTGGATGGTTACCGTGAAAGGAGTTCAGAGCAATAGTGAGGGGAGACCCAGGGGTCAGGAGGCAATTAAAAGGTTAGTGTGAGCCTGAACAGTTAGTTATGCTATCTGGCTGCACCTGGACTAATTAAGGATGAAGACCAGCTGTGGAAGAAGCAGGGTGATAACTATAAAGTAGGAAATCACAGATTAGAAGACAACTGCAAAGAATGAGCAAAGAACTTTGTAGTCACTCTCTGGGTATTAAAGAGGGAGGATTAAGATGGAAGACTAGGGGGAAAGTGTTAGCCCTAGGACCCTCTTGTAAATACAGAAGGTTGGTAAGAGGCTAGGAGTGACATAAAGCAGCTCCCAAGATAAAGCTGGCTGCTGTGGTGAGGAGCCATGAGAAAAAGGAAGGATCAGGACTTCCAGCAAGAAAGCCCTTGGAGGTGTTCAAATGAGGAACTGAGTAAGGAAAACTTAACAGGGATGAAAGGTGGAAGTTGGCTTAAGTTAGTACTCTTGGTTTAGGATTTGCTTGGGGGGATTCCAAGGGATAGCCTTGTGAGTGCTGACCAAGACAGAAAGGTGAATCTAGAGGTTGTGGGGATAAGGCCTAGAGAAAGGCTATATAGAAAGAAGTCTGGGAAGGCCGCTGCAACGGGTCAGATGGAGCAGTCCTTGGCTGCTGGTTATAGAGTTCCTGTGTTGGAAATAAGTGGAGTGGGAGGGCCTGGGGTCTCCTACCAATACTGGTGAGGTGTTGTGAGGCCAGCGAAGGGAACAAGAACAGGGATGCCCAGAGGATTCAGGGAGCCTGGGGCAAAGCAATTTCAGGGGCCCCTTCCATTAAAAAAAGGTGCAATACTATAGAATACTATATTCTCGTGGGGGCTCCTGTGGGGCCTGGGGCCTGGGGCAAATTGCCTCTGGGCGGCCCTGGTCAAGAATGATGGCAAGCCCTAAGGTAAGGGTGTGCAGACCATGAGGTCCCAAAGTCCAGGGCTGAAGACCAGCTGTAAACACACTGGACTCTAAATTTGTTAGACTTCCTGTTACTCTGAAAGAAGTGGGACTAAATCATGATCTTGCTGGAGAGTTGAGTTATGGGAAGATACTGTCACAGGGCTGGAGCAACTGTCAGCAGAGGGTATTAAAGAGGAGGCAGCCTGCTATGCCCAACCACAAGGTGGTGCTCTAGCAGTGAGTCAAGTCCTATATGGTCTCCTATTTAAGTATTCAGAAAACCTTTATTTGTTTTTTTGCTGATGTCTGGGGGCTGAGCTATTATAAGCTCTTGTCTACAATCAGCTTTTGCTTCCATTTGTTTTGATTGCCAGTGCTTGGTTAGGACACAGATAATTAACCCTGCAAGAAGCCGAGCACCCTGAAACAATCGATAATATCTAAGAAGTTACACAAAATAATAGGAGATTGATTCTTTGTATATAACTGTCAGCCATGGAGGAATAAAAAGGTAACTGTAAATTAGCCTTGATCAGCCAAGGGAAACAACAAAAGAGTTTGTGAATTAAGGTGTAAGTCAGCGTGAATGTGTCTGTGCCCTTTTTTTTTTTTAAATGAAAGGAAGAAATATGTGTCTCATAGGAAATAAAGTATATCCTGGATCAGCTCTTCTAAGGCCTCGCACTATTGTTGCAGTATTTACACCTATTGTTTGATTCCTTAAAAGCCATGACTCTATTTTCATATAAAAATATATCCGTTAGACAACTGAAGTTATCCTATAGACAGGTTAAATTAAACTATTGCAAATACTATACATCAGGGGTTCTCAAACTGGGGTTCTGGACTCCTCAGGGGGTTATGGGGCTATTACATTGGGGGGGGGTCACAAGCTGTCAGCCTCCACCCCAAACCCCACTTTGCCTCCAGCATTTATAATGGTGTTAAATACATTAAAAAGTGTTTTTGATTGATAAGGGGAGGTCGCACTCAGAGGCTTGCTATGTGAAAGGGGTCACCAGTACAAAAGTTTGAGAACCCCTGTTATACATGATTAGAGGAATCTTGAGCTCTCGGATGGGGTGAGGATGAAAGTGGTAGCCTTCCAGTAATCTTTGCTGATCAAGGTCTACATTATCTCTCAGAAGGTGAGCTTATAAAATTAAAATCCTAACCAAAATCATCATCAGATATCATCCAGATTTTTAGGATATGGTTCAACCTTTTGGTTCAAGATTTGGGTTTATGGTGCCAAAAGTCTCTCAAGACTTCTGAACTGGATCCAGAAAAGTGTCATCTTGGATTTTTGTAGTCAAATTTCAAACCAAATTGTATGCACACTTTTATCAGAACCTCTACCTCTTCAAATTTGGGGGTGTGGGAGCTGTTTAGTATTTAGCCTTCAGTCTGAGACCATTTCTTTTTCCTAGCCACTTAGTACCATGAGATGTTTAATGATGATTTTTTTTCACAAAAACAGGGGTGTTAGCTGTGGTGTGCTCACTAAATTCCAGTTTGGGTAACTACCTTCTGCCTACATTTCCTCAGCAACTTTCATTAGATGTTCAGTTACATTTACAATCTTCACTTCCCTTTCTCTAAGTGGCTGCATTTCAATGTTGTGAGAAGCAATTTGTGTATGAAAGACTCCTGATCATGTATCTGCACTAGCAGTATGGACAGCATCCACGGCCTAGATCTGTATTCCAGGTCCTGAATATACCCTGTTGATGAGGTGTGCAATGTGGATCAAAGAGTGATTTTTTGTATGCAGTTTTTGTAAAGTGTGTTGAGATCCTTGGGGATGAAAAATGCTAGATGAATGACGACATATGGTAGATAAGCATTTATAGACATTTCAAATCTAAGTAACTATATAAAAATATACTTACAATGTGTCTACATTGGACAGTTTTTTCATGATATTAAAAACATATGGTCACTGAAATAGTCATCAACAGTACACAGAATGAATTTCTTTTCTTTGGATTTCCCATATGCCAGTAGTTACCCGGGAAATGCAATGGTACTAATATGACTCAGTGTCATGCTCTGAGTATCCCCTTCCATCCCATTCCTCTATTCAATTTAGGTAAAGAAATCTAACTAGTTGTTCTTTAATATTTTTCCAAGTAGGCAATACACATTCTGGCTTACACCCTTCTTTCCTGGCCAGCTTCTGCATTCTCAGCATGGAAATGTAATCATTAAAATCTCCTGTTTTCTCAGAGGAATTAAACATGTACATGCAGTTCTATGTTAGTTGAGGCAGTACCAAGAAATCAAGCTTAAACTGAGCAAGGAGTACAGACCAATAAAAACTGCATTAGTCATTTGTTTTGAAATACTTATTTTTTTTCCTTTAATGTTTATTGTAAAGACCAACCTCTCCACAGGGTATATTGTAATCCATCACTCATCAGCCATGTCTTGTCCTGGGAAGATACACCAAGACAAAGGTTAACATTTGTTTTCATATTTTTCTCAAGAGGTATATATTAAAAATGCAAACTTTTATTTTAAAGGAATTGAACTACATTAAGGGGAAGCACAGGACTTAAAGTCAAGCTGGACCTGTAGTCAGGAAACTTGGGTTCTGCCATGGACTCCCTATCTGACTTTGGGCAAATCACATATTCTGTGTTTCAGTTTCCCCAGCTAGAGAATAGAAATAATGCTTTCTTTCCATGCAGGGATTCTGTGGTACTTAATTTATTAATGTTTATAAAACACTGATTTCCCAGATGCACAAAGGGACTTAAGGATTCCAATGCTTACCACTGAAATGCCTAACTTTTAGGCCCCTAGGAAATCAATGAAACATCAATGGGAATGGGAATGTCTGGGTTAGATGTCTATGCTCCTTGTGCGATGCATGGGGAGAGAATGTAATCCACAAAAGATGGTATGCAAGGCGGGAAGTTGCCTAAAATAGCCAATGGGAGATGCCAAAGAGTGGGGTATGTCCTAGGCCTTTCTCATTTTGGAATTAAGCATTAAATCAAGTGTGTGCAGCTGGGAGGCATCTATCTCTACTTGGGATCCACTGCTGGGAACCTGGAGACTGGTGGCTTAGGTGCTTAAGCTGTTTCTTGCAAGCACTTGGCTAACAATACAAAATGGCAGGGGGAGGAAAATACTTAACTTGTAGTGCAGTATTAAAAGCACTCCCCCAGAATGAGCGATGCCCAGGTTCACTCCATAATTGCCCTGCCTTGTATATTCCCCCTGCAGTTGTGGTACAAGCTGCTGTCAGACAAGATACCAGGGAAGATAGACCATGGCCTGACCCAGCGTGGCAGCTTTTATGACCTAAATTCCCTGCCTCAGTGGAGTAATGACTTGAACAGGGGGTCTCCCACCTCTCAGGAGAGTTCCCTAACCACAAGGTAATAGGATACGCTGATGTGGGTTTCCCTCAGTTTCTTGTTGAAGCTGTTCCACTTTGGACAAATGAATTTTGAATGGAGTCAGACCTGGTAGGTGTGCTCAGACCATCTCAACTGGATTGGGCTCTGCAAGCAATATAAGAGTGCATCTGCCTACCTTTCCTCGGTTTGTGGATTGCACAGAGGCTTACGTGGGAGATAGGTGTTTGGACACCTAGAGTGAGGCAGCAGTGCACATGCCCAAAGGTAGAAACATGGATAGCTAGATAACTTTTACAGTGACAATTTAGGTATCAAGTGAGTTTAAGTGCCTTCAGGGTTAGGGGGTTGCTAAGCAGGGGATTTGTGAACTGCAGTGGTGCCTAAAATTGGGACTTAGGTACCTAAATCCCAGATTTAGGCACCTATGTACCTTTGTGGATCTGGGCCCATAGACAATGTAAGTGTAAAGAATTATAATCATAATCAAATACTTAAAATATGGTGGTTGCGATACATGGGCTTGACACAAAGTCCACTCCAGACTTCCATTAACTTAATAATAAATAATAACTAGCTATTACATAGCACATTTTAGCAGTATATCTCAAGCCACTTTACAAGGAAGAGCAATATTATTATTTCCATTTTACAAGTTGGGAAATGGAAGCATAAAGAGGTGAAATGACTTGTCTAAGGTTTCTGGCAGGTCAAGGACAGAGCTAGGACTAGAACCCTGGTCTCTTGAGTCCTTGTCAGGGGCTGTATGTACTAGGTCATGTTGCCTTCCAATGTTTTAGATCAAGTTGCATGTGAAAAGCTGAATAGAAAACGTCCAATACTGTATTTAATGTCTAGTTAAGTTGCTAGTAATGCAGTCTTCACCTGATGGCCAGGCACATGTAATCCACTACCTAACTACAATGCAAATCAGCAATACTTTCCCCAGCTTTTATGCATTGTTATGCTTTTGGAACTCCTACTCACTCACATAAGATACTAGCTGTTTTGTTTTTCTTCAGATTTTACAAACATGCAGTAATATAGCCAATATCCTATTATTATGATGAAATATATAAATAGAGCAATGCTATACATTTACGCTGCATTTATTAATTAACATATATAAGATGTGTTTCCTGCTGCAAAGAGTTTGCAATCAAGGAATGAGATTCTGATGTCCTTTCTAATATTAAATAGCCCCCTAATCCAGGATTAGATTTATCAGCTTCAGAGGGAAATTACTCCTAGGTTTAGATACCATTTGTCATGAATAAAGGATATTGGAAAGAGAAGTGAGTGAAAGCCCTACCCTGCAACTTTGAGTCAACCTTCCTTCCTCAACAAAGGCATTAGGTCTCTATAATATTGGTCTTAACCCCCATGTTACAGATCCACAGATGTGTGCTTTGCCTTTGACGTTTAGACACTCTATGGGTGTGTATCCTTTTTATTGCTAGGTCATGAACCTCCGTGGTTGCAAGAGTAAGCCATATGACTTCACTACCCCAAGCCTGAGTCACTGACTTTGATACTTCTGTTTCTCACTGTGGCTCTTCAAATTTTTTTGAACTTATTGGAACTCCTGTTGGACACATTACCTCTGTGGGAAGACATGCAACCAGCAGTTTTGTAGTACCATAGGATGGCCGTTGTACTACTCCTCTGTAATGCATTATTTAGGGTAGAATGGAAAAGTAAAGCTTACATCAGAGTCCACATTGGCAGTATTATCTGCCCCTTGAGCAAAGTCTCCAGAACTTCATTTCTCTCTCTCCTGCTTGTTCAGCAGAGCTCTTATTCCTAACTCATGACACCTCAAACCTTAGGTTTCAGTTACAGTCTTGCTCCTTCCCTCAATTATCCTTCCCTTGGCTATCAGTCTTTAAAAGTTGATGTTGGGTCTTCCATTGTTTCTCCAAGACAACTTCATTGTTGGAAAGGTGAAACTGAGTAATACATATTTTTTCCTATAAAAATACTACAAAATTCCCCACATTCTCCATACCCTGTTCTACTAGTTATAAGGAGTATGAGAAATTCTCCTTGGTGCTATACAACATCTCTCCCGGCACCTCTCAAAGCAATGAATGGCCAAGTTTTGGCTGGTTTAAGAGAAAAGATTGTATTTTCTGCCTCTTGACTTAAATGGAAATGGTTGGTTTAAACCATATATAGTCAATCACTTCTATAAAACAGATGAAAAGTTCCTCACAGCAAAACAAACAAACAGACAAACAAACCCCACACCAAACACTATTGCCAAGAGAAGGCTGCCTGAATTTACCAAGCTGTCCTCCACCTAGCAGTTTTCTGATAGTTAGGAGTCGCAGGATGCTGTGGTGGAGAAGAAAACTCTTAGCTTATCCCAGAGTCCTACCATAGAACTTCAAATATTCTTTATACCACATTCAATTGGATTCAGAAGGATGACCTCCTCCTCCCACTTTCCACTCAATATGCTTCCATCTACCCCAGACATCTACCAGTGAGCACAGAGTACAGAAGTACTTGCCCCTGAGTTTTCCTACCATGATCACCACCATGGAGGTTAGCTGTTACTAGCACAGGTGCACCAGAAATCTCTAGGCCCATGTGGAAGAGAACACCTTCTGAGCTGATTCTGAGGCAGACCCAGAATCTAGATTTCATGAGGATAGTGACAACGTTTTTTTTTTTTTTCAAATTTCTATTATTTTTATTTAGTATTTGCTTTTCTGGTTATTTGCTTTGAGGTTTGAAAACATATTTATTGTAGAAGAGTTCAACGCAACTATTTCTGAGCCCCTCTAACAGCACTTATCCATCACTGGAATCTATTTTTCCCCTCCAGTTTTGTTATTCTTTAGTAATAAAGTATTTTCTCAACAAATAAAAATCAAGTGTCTTGGCATTGTTGAAGTGTCTACATTTCAGGGAACTTGTGAAGAAATGTAAACTGCATTATAAATAATGCTACTATTCTCAGTTTACTACACTAGGTATACTGGTAGCAGTACTTTATTTTTAAAGTGGGAAAATCGTCATTGTAAGCCAAGTCATTTTTACAGCACAATAAACACTTGCATGTTACTGTATAGGTTAAATAGCACATGCTAAATGTTCTCCAACCAAAATGTAAAGCCAACAGCCTTATTTAATAACAGCTTGGAGAGTAATTTCAGATTAATCAACCTCAGATCTTTCTGTGGCAAATCAGCATCTGTCCATAGGCACCTGAATACTCGGGGCTGGGACAGGGGGAGGGGGCGAGGAGAACATTCACTTTCAATGTTTCATCCATGTGGTTAATGTTTGTTACTTGTGATTCCCTGTGTTACTTCTAAAATTCAATTTCAGTAAAAGATAGACAGCTCTACATCTCCCACAATGGATGTCTGATAGCATGGACCGTATATCTTTTACAGTCCTGCTACAAATGCTTGTTGTGAAGAGTCAGCATGTATGCTATTTTATTCCAAGTGCTTGCTCAGTATCATATGTGCAGCTACTTCTCAGGAAATTACTGCTGGATGGATCTGATTCTTTGTGCCCAGAAATTTGTCAAAGAAGCTTTCCAAGGCACTTTCTAAATGAAATATGTGCTGCTTTGACTTGGTCTTCACTTGATGATTTTTTTTTTATCATTTCTCTTACAGTGTAGCTGTCTTTATTCTCCATCCTCAAAAGCTGAGTTTTGTGAGGATGCTGCCACTAGCCAAAGTGTTTGTTCTCTCACTCCAACTATTGCTCCTTTCATGTATACAAAATTCTTTGGAATGGCAGCCTGTCAATAGAGAGTCAAAGAACTTTAGCATTGCAACAGTTGAAATCAGAATCATATGCATTAAGTGTAGTCCTGCCTGGACAGTCAAATACTGTTTCAAAATGACTTCTTGATGATACACTATAAACTTAGATGTGATGAAAGATTAAAGGAATTGGTTGTAGGGCCAACATATGGTGTTCCAAGCAGAAGTACATGAAATGTTTAGATATCTATAAATATCCCCAGACCTTGTTGTCTTTTGAAATGTCAGACTGTCCTACTTTTTATAGGAAAAGAAGCAACAGTGAAAATATAATATTGTGCTTAGAATACTTATATTAATAGTAATTTTACCTTTTAAATTTTATTCTATCACTTGCTTCACTGTTCAAACAACCTTTATGTATTAAAAATAATCCATAAAAAAGGCCACAGTTAGTCTAAAGTGTCACCATTTGAATTGCACGCTGAGAGTTTGTATATTAATCAAGCTATGTTGGGTACTTTTAAGAGCTTGATCCAGCAAACATTGACTTCAATATGGTCTGCCCATACAGTCCTTCTTGTAGGATAGGTTCTGAAGATTGTTTTGATCTTTCAGAACTTCAAAATATGGGGGTAATGTGGAAAAATTGGGATAACTCCTATACTCCCACCAGCAGATAGTGCAAGTCAGAATACTCTGGGACTTTCCAGAAGAAAAAAAAAAGTGGTGAATTTGAAATTTGTTAAATAAAATGTGTTTCTAGGCTTAAGCATAGCTCTCTGTCTTGAAGAAATAAGTGTCATATTGTTATAAAACTAATATATAGGCTAGGAAGACAGAGCAGAAACTACACAAACGCCTTTTGTGTGGTGGTGGTGTTCACATTCTGCCAAGCTTTCCTTGCTTTTTCAAGAAAGTTGATGATATAGTTTAATTTGCCTAATTTCTGGGGAAACTGCCAAGGAGCTACATTATGGGGCAAATTGTACAGCCCTTACTCACACATGTAATTCAAATGGTCACAATGGGATTAGTCACATGAGTAAGGGCTGCAGATTTTTTTTCTCTTTGGAACAGAGGAAATGGATGAATCGAGATTTGCCATGGAATATTCTTTCATTAGTCTGTAAGAGAACATTAAACCAAAAGAAAAATCATGTAAATATATATGTTTCCTATTTTAAAGTATTTCCCTGCTTGTTTAACAAAAAATAATAAAGCGATCATGAAAATCTAGCTAGCTATTCACAAATTGCCTATTGTGATCTAGTAAAGCTGTTCAAAAGACAAAATTCACTCAAGTGCTTTGTATGTGTTCTGTTAACTCTCCATTTACACAGTTCAACAATACTTATTAATCTGGATAGTAAACTTGGCTGTATAATATAAATCATTTAGTCCTGGTAAGCTATAAATCACTGCACTTCAGTGATCTAAATGTATGAGATTAAGCTCATCTCCTTTCCATTAATATTCTTGTCTTTTGTTAGGGACAGCAGCTGTTAAATCATACAGCGTAAAACTTTTCATAGATATTTTTCTAATATGGCATAATGTAATACAGCTGGGCCATTTCAGTTATGATGCCTACTACAGTATTTCATTCCCAAATCAGACACTGTAGGTTTGTTGCATCCTTTAACAAGAGACCATCATTCAGTTTCTTCATTAATATATTGGCCTGTCTTAACAAAGCTGCAGAGTGCTGGAGTTTAGAATATACACTAGTAACATTTAATGAAGATACTAGGAATTCTTCATACAGAGCAATATATAAAAGCATGTGTACTTACTTCCTCCAGTCCAGTTTGTATTAAATGAAGTCTTCAAAATGCAATAAAATGATGTGAAGAATGGGGAGTTCAGGTGTTAGAACAAAGAGAGGCTGGGGGCCCCATTTTAATGCTGCCTATTCTGAACAGGTTTAGCACTGACAGACTTCCAACACTGACTAAAATAGAACCAGCAAAGCCAAATACATGTGTTTAGAAGTAAGCGAGACTTAGGGTTGTCAGCTCATGATACTGGAATCATAGCAATGTACGTCTGGAAGAGATCTCAAGAGATCATCTAGTCCAGTCACGTGCATGGAGGGACCAGATATATCTAGACCATCAGTGACAGGTATTTGTCTAACTTGTTCTTAAATCTTCCAATGACAAGGATTCCACAGCCTCCTTCTGCTTAACTATAGTTACAAAGTTTTTCCTAATATCTAACCTCAATCTCACTTGCTGCAGATTAAGCCCATTACTTCTTGTCCTGCCTTCAGTGGACATGGACAACACTTAATCACAGTCCTCTTTATAACAACCCTTAACATATTTGAAGACTTATTAGGTCCCCACTTAGTCTTCTTGTCTCAAGACTAAACATGCCCAGTTTTGTTTTTATACATTTCCTTATATGTCAAGTTTTCTAAACTTTCCATCATTGTTTTGCTGTCCTCTGGATTATCTCAAATTTGTTCACATCTTTCCTAAAGCATCGCACCCCAAAACAGAAACAGTATTCCTCCTGAGGCATCACCTGTGCCGATTATAACAGGAAAATTACCTCCTGTGTCTAACAATCGACACTCCTGTTAAAACATCCCATGCTGATATTAGCCTTCTCAGCAACTGTCTCATATTGTTAACTCATTGAATTTGTGATCTGCTATAACACCCAGCTCCTTTTCAGCAGTACTACCACCAAACCAGTTATTTCACACTTCATAGTTGTACATTTGATTTTCCCCGTACTCTACACTTATCTTTATTGAATTTCATCTTGTTGAATTAAGACCATTTTTCCAATTGGTCAGGGTCACTTTGAATTCTAATCCTGTTGTCCAAAGTGCTAGCAATCCTCCTATCTTCACTCCATTACCCAAGTCTAATGAAATTATTGACTTTAGTATTACCATATCCCGGACAGATCTTTGTGGGATCCCATTAGATACATCCTGCCCAGTTGGACAGCCAACCACTGATAATTACTAATTGAGTAATTATTTTTCAACCAGTTTTACATCCATTTTATAGTAATTTAATCTAGACCAGATTTCCCTAGTTTGCCCATTGAAATGTTATGTGGGACAGTGTCAAATGCCTTACAAAAATCATGATATCACATCTAGAGCTCCCCCTCTGCTGTCTAGTGGGACAGTAACTCTGTCAAATAAGGAAATTAGGTTGGTTTGGCATGATTCCATGTTGGCTATTAATAGGCTGACCAGAGAGCAAGTGTGAAAAATCGGGATGGGGGTGGAGGGTAATAGGCACCTATATAAGACAAAGACCCAAATATCGAGACTGTCCCTAAAAAATCGGGACATCTGGTCACCCTAGCTATTAAACTCTTTATCCTCTGCATGCTTACAAATTTACTGCTTAATTATTTGTTTCAATATCTTTCCAAAATTAGTACCAAAATTAGGCTGACTGGTGTGTATTTCCCTAGTTCCTATTTCCCCCCTTTGTAAAGATAGGAACTATGTTTGTCCTACTCCAGTCCTCTGGGACCTCACCCACCGCCCATGCACTTGAATACATCTAATCACCTAAAAATTCTTTTACCTGTTCTTTACCTATTTTGACTTGTGTTCCTTCCTATCACTGTGACTCAGTGGGTCACAGCTGAGAATGCCAAATTCATAACAGACTGCTGAGAAATAGGGCAGACTCACCCCAAACTTGTGGTTATTCTATCATTAGACTATACCAAGCCAGTAACAAAAGTGAACTTCTATATCAGCACACTAGTTAACAAGAATCCAAAAAGGCAGTCTCTTTAGGCATTCTAGCCCTTGCCTCACCATCCAGACATTAGACCTTATGAGGAGTGTTTACTGAAAACCAGTTTAATCAAATATAAGGTACTTCTAATCCCAAGGGAACAGCCACTTAATCAGGTCAATATATAACTCAGATTTTACCCAATAATCATGCTTATGCCAATCCTTTACTGACTAAAGATTTAATAATAAAAGAAAAGAATTATAAATGGTTAATAGATCTTATATATATATATGCTCACAAGTGATTTTTTCAGTGTTCATAAATCAGGATCATACCAGTGATGGAATAAACTGCTAGCTTTCAAAAGCCTCCCTGGAATTACCCAACCAGATTGGTGGTCATCAGTCCTTGTTTAGAGCGTCCTTGTTAGGAATCCAATTCAGGAAATGAAGGAAAATGGAGCTGTCTCAGGTGCCTTTTTATATCCTCTGCCATGTGCATGGAATTTTCCTGTCTCAAAGAAAGCCCACAACCCCTGTTTGTGGAAAGTTATTGGCCTAAGATGATGTCCAGGGTCACATGAGCATATCACATGTCCTTACATAGTTTACTGATCCACAGGGGGTGGCCACTGGCCCCTTAGATTGTGAGAAAGAGCTATCTGGGTGGAATGAGTTTCTTCTATGGCCCATTGAGAGAGCTAAGTGTCCTTGATAGGCCATCAATACATAGCTGTCTGACCCTAATGTAAATTCTGTTTGGGGGTGGTACCCAGCAACATAGCACATGTGTAAAATATCAGTATGTAGCCAATATTCATAACTTCGGTTATAAAGATGAGACATGCATATAAACAGGATAATCCTACTTAGCAAATCATAACTTTTCCATTGACACTTTACATGACATACATTGTACAAGATTTTTTGCAACTGTATAACAATAGCAATATCAATTATATAAATGATCATATTCAATCATACAGCATCACTCGTCTCCCTTGTTATTAATATTGTGTTATGTATCCGGTCACCATCAACCTTCTTAATGCCTATTTTGGTTCAGTCTTCACTAAACACCTCAGCCTTCTTGATGTCATCAGTTATTAGCTCATCTTTCCCACTAAGTAGAGCAGTGGTGGGCAACCAGCAGCTTCCTGCAGCTCCCATTGGCCAGCAATGGCGAACCGCAGCCACTGACAGCTGCAGGGGGAGTGGGGAGGGGCATGCCTGCAGACAGTCAACATCACAGCCTGCAATCAGATTACCCTGATGGGCCGCATGCGGCAGTTTGCCCATCACTGAAGTAGAGGCTCTACATTTGCCTTCAGCGTTCATTTTTTCTCTTGCTCCTAATGTATTTATAGAACCACTCTTTATTGTCTTATGTCACTTGATATTTGTAACTCATTTTGTGCCTTGATCTTTCTGATATGGCCTGATCCTTATCTCACCAACAGTAGTTTTACCTGCATATAACTACAACAACTTCACTAAAGTTCCTCCTGATATACACTGGTGTAAGTGAGATCAGAATCAACCCCAATGTGTCAATACTGGCAAGAATACTTTTACAATTGGAAAGTAGTTGGAGGGGAGATGTAAACCTAGATTACATTATATTGCTAGAGTTTATGCTATCCTGGCTCTTGTGTCCATTCTTTCACATGTATATTGCTAACACTTGAAATTAAGTTTATTAAATATGTATTTAATTTAGTGCATTTGTTTAAATCAATTAATATATAAAATCATCTAGTTGAACGTTATATTATGGGCCTGATTCTGATCTTGTTTGCTGACTTAAAGAGTGACTTCACTCTGGTCACTGTATAAAATAGGCAATGTACAGTCACTGTTGAAAATTTAGGACAGTGTGTTCTGCAATGAAATATTTTGTTTATTTTGTATTCAAATTTGAATTTTATTAAGACTTTAACTATGTAACACAGAGTGGATAATGAATTGTCGTACCTCCAGAGTTTTCCTTCCTCTCCTCCCCCTCTCACCCTGGGAGTGAACTTCACATTCTTTTGAGACCTACAGATTCAATCATATTTCATAAGCACAAACTCCAGACCACAATTACAGCAACCATCCTTCAAATGACTGGATAGAGCCCATCATCACCATATTGTTGAACTGATGGGTCATCATTGAGAAATATATTAAGATAAAATTGCGGCCCCACTGAAGTCAATAATAAAACACCCCTAGAGTACACAATCTCTTCTGTTCCCCAATGTTGAATATTAAGTACGATCTCTTCACACTATTCATAGCAGATACCAGCCCAGGTGCCTTCAACTGATGCACAAGGTAGTAAAAATAATATATCCCCCTTGTTTCCTTTTACATAGTGCCTCTATATTAACTTCTAATGGGACCCTATGCTTCTAACTCCTTAGATCGTTTTGGAAATCCATCCCCACCCCCAAGCGCTGTACAGCCTCCATGGGTACTATTGCCTCAATCACTTGGCTTCTAACCTTAGACAAAAAGGGGAATATTAAATCCATAAACACCCCACCTTCTCTGTATCCAAACATCACATATATTCCTTCCAATTCTCCAGTGATGGTAATGTTTCTCAGTTTCTACCCAGTGGAACATATCTTTCTCCGCTCATAACAGTTTGCACACTATGTGTGTAAAACATAAGACAACAGAAGTCTGTTGTTCTTAGCTAGCTGAGATGTATTTTAAACTTCCCAATGTGAATTTTTCCTAACTGTCTTAGGAGTTTTCTGGACCTGGTTAACCTGGCAGCAGGCAGAGTAGGTATCCCTACAGGCTCATCAAGTAGGATGAAAGTTTAGATGCCCTGCAGGTTGCACTCCTCTCCTAATAAGCTCTCTAATTTGAATAATCTCCAAGACACAATTTGTTTTCCTTGTATTTAATGAAGCCACAAGTACATTATTTACGGCATAGTATGAATGGAATCTCTAACATGAAATTGAAATATTTTGTATGAGAAAATAGTAAGATCACAGTTTAGATCTAAAGCCAAACTGCACATTATCTTTGAAAAGTCAGGGAGGTTAGGCCATTCTTATTTAGACTTCATGGGTATATTTGAAATAATACAAATGACTAAACCCAGCATAATGACACTAAGTCAAAATTGGATATATTAATAAATGAAAGCAGTGGTGTTTCATCTTGTCATACCATAACTGATTTTTATCGATTGTATGATGACCTGAACAAGTTAAATAAAGAAACCATCTATTTATAGGCTTTCTAAAGCGCAGGGATCTTTATACTCCCTACAGTTTAGAAGGTGATTAGTGACTAAGTAAATACTTTATACTAAAAGCAGTTCATCCTGATATAACTCTATTGTAGAGCTGGTCAAAGAAGGGGCACATTCTTCATGCAACTCTCGTGATTTCTGCCCTCTCTCCCCACTCTTTGTCAAATAATGCTACTGTATTGATTTAACTGGAGATACCTGACAGATTAAATAAAACCACAATACTTTTCATTTTAAGTGTTTAATCACTCACGTAGAATGATAGTTTCAGTGATAAATTGAAACATGGCCCCAAACCATCCATGGGATCAATAATCTAAACACTATATTGATGAGCTATTAGAGACAATGTAAGTAGACAAGTACCATGCACACCAATGTGCTTTAGCTGCTGCTTCTTTAGAATTATTCTAAATGATTCTAGTGGCTAATAGAAGTCTAAAGATTCTAAAAAAAAGGTTATTTGTAAAGTCACACTATAAGCAGATCAGGCAAATTGCCAGCTGGTCTAGTGGTCAAACAGTGTCTTCACAGTTCTCGTCAGTCTGCTTGTTCTGCTTAGGGCCCCCTCCCAAGTCATATATAATGGGCCACACCCTCCTGTGTATCTCTTCCTCTATGTTTGGGCTTCTGTCACTACAAAGGGAAGGGGGATAAGGGGAGGGAGACCTAAGTCTTCTCACTCCACTAAACGGACGTTGCAGTGTCTGGACCACTTATTGGTCCATCCTAAATTTCTGTGGCTCCTCTCTTTGGAGATGCTCCTGGGTTCGCAACCCCACTAAAAAACTAAGGTGAGGAGGAAGAGGTGTTAAACTGGCCCTCCCCCTGGAGCCTGCCCTACAGCTGCTGAGGGGTGGGGGCCTCCCTGGCCCAGTACTGCCTGCTGCTTTGTTCTGGATTAGTGTCAAGTCTGTAAATCCCATCTCTCACGTACACACAATCCATCATGCATTTGTACATGTCTAGTTTTTGGCAAAGATCTCAATGGCCACCCTGAACTTTTGCACCCTAAAATAGGTGATTATATTGGTATTTGTCAAGCTTTTGAAATTAATTCTTCGTGACTTGTTCAAGGAATTACAAGATGTCTATGTCAGAGCGGAGAATAAAAACATAGTCCCAATTTCTATTCCCAAATGCCAGACACAAGACCATCCTTCATCTTGTTAATTGCCACTGTTTGTCTGTCTTGCCAGATCACTTTCTACATTGTTTTAGAAACCAATGAAAAACTGAAATAAACTAACATTATAATTCCTGGTTAGTATTATCTTAAATTCAGAAGGCATGGAACTTACAGCCCTAACCAAGCTAGAGTATAGAGATGCTGTAAATTAACTAGAGACATAGAAAATAAGTATCAGGACATAAGCATAGTAAATATGGTTTTCTTTCTGCTTTTTAAAAAATAAAAAAGGCGATAACAATAAAGACCATGGTAATACAATGATAAGATTATAAATTAACATGCATAAAAATCAGTAAATGGAAAAACTATTGTTCTCATGGCAACATTATTTCATCCTGTTTGCATATACATACAAATTCAGTTAACTAAAATGCAAAATTTCATATTAATGCACCCATATTCTGTATATGTTACTAGGCAGATTCATTTTTTTTTTTCATTTCCTGAGTCCTCTGTGTATATGTTTGTAATAATCACATTAGTGGACAATTTGGGATATGGTTTTTTTTTTATATTTGTAGTATTTATAGTCAAAAGACATATTTGTCTTTCACATAATAACATTCTTGTTTTATCCAATTATAGCTATTTTAACCAAAGTTAGAGAACTGAAGTGAGGTGTGACAGATGTGGCCTATGGTTAATATTCATGGATATTTCATACTAGTGGTCACTACTGATAACCAGCAGATAAGAATACGGAATAGTTAAAGATGCTGGAGGGAGGCAGAGGAGTAGTTGGGTCTCATTATTGGAGTGAGGGAGGAAAAACAAAGCAGTAAATATCCTAAAAATCACCAAGCAATATTAAAAAAATAAAAAAATGGCCATGAAACAAAGAGAAGATTTGTATCCTAGAGAGAGAGTTTGTTATGGCAACAGAAAATCTCTGTGGGGAGGGAAATAATTTGGTGAGGCTGCTGTCTTTGAGAGACCACCAAAGGTAGGTGGTGTCTACGTGCCAAAAGTGTACTGACACCTGATATATGGAATATTTTCCATCTTGGCACAGAAGGCATGTCTGAGGCTTTCATATATAAGTTGCAATAAAACACTGGACCATGTCAACACCGATGTTGGCAAGCCTACACTTATTTCTGGCATAAGTAAATCATCTGCTGCAAGTATTACATACCTCCCAGTGGAAACTGACGGTACAACTGAATATCACCAAAACCCATCCACCACCTAGCCCCTCTATTTCCCCAAAGTTGAGATGGAGAGATGACAAGAATGATGCAGAGTAGAACCATGAGGAGGCCTGGAAAGGGTCGTAGATAGCTTTAAAGACAAGAAGAGTAATTCTGAATTTGAGTTTGGAAAGAATTGGAACCTAGGGAGGATGTGTATCATTTCTCCTTAATCATGTGCAACAACATGTAAGGAAATGTTTAGCTCTCTGTGTAAGATACTCTGTTTCAAGTTTGCTGCAGCCAAACAGGTTTTCTTGGATAACTTTCCTATGAAAATTTACTGCCTTGCACTATGACAGCAACCTTCCTTTTCCCACAAAAAGTCACAGACCAATTAACATTAATGTTCCATGGAGTCCTTTGAGAGCTTCAGGGAAATTAGTTCCATAACTTATAGGTTCAATCCTACACTAAAAGGATTCCTCCTTATTTTCTGATACACCCTGAGTAATGTATTGTGATTTTTATAACAGTTCATTATTGTTTAGCAAGTCTGTCAATATGGGCCAACTGAACAAAATCCCGCTATTGCACTGAGCATACCTGAAATACAATGTTTACATTAGAATATCCTTGGTATTATTAAAAGTACAGCAAAAGCACCATATTGAGTCCAGGGATAACATTTGTGCCATCTTTTATGTTGCAGAGCCTCACCAATTTGGTTGTAGACACAATGAAAGTGTGTTCAGTGATTTGCTATGGTAAAAAATAAAAATTAAATATATAGGAGATTCAGCTCACTGGACTAGCTGAGAGCAGAATTAGGCCCATTACTTTTACTAGGGAGACTAACAGTTTACATCAGTAAACCAAAAGACGGTTTAGGGAAGGTGATCACTTTGAAGGATATGACAGTTCGAAGCTCAGGGAATTATCTGAATATCAGGGTCTATTGAATCCAATGTCTTATGCAGTATATATTTTTTCCAAAATTGTGCCCTGTGCCCAAAACTTATTGTAATAATTTCATTGCAATATATTTTAATTTTGGGAAATGAGAGGTGTTGCAAACATAGCTTGGGTATATTCTAAAACAATTTAACAAATTTGTCATTTTGGTGGTACTGAATATAAGAATTCTGAGCAAAGCAAGATGCTCGGTGTGTTAATTTTCATGCTCGCGGTCAGAATTCCCTTTCAGGTTGGGGCTATATCATTTTGGTGAATGAATTCTGGGGCAAATATTGAAAGGGTAAGGGCACTAAATGTTTTCTACTGTGTGCTTTTCATAAATAAAAACTTTGGCAAGCATTTTCTACTTTTAATCTCCAGACTGCTTTGGAGAATGAGTATAAGATGTAAAAATAAAATAAAATCCCTAAATTGTTTGAACATCACAAAATAAAAAATCAGTTCTTAGGCACAAAAGCAGCATGCTCACACAAATATTTTGCTAATGGTGAGAAAGACAAAATGAAAAAATACTTCCTTCTGTACGTTGGGAAACTATTTTAACTGATGCTTTTCTCTCTCTTCAATAGCTTCCCCCTCCCCTCCAATTTAACTAGTGTAATTTTGAATGTGCCTTGCTCCTAATAGCCTAGTGAAAAACAATACTTCTATCTCAACTCAATCTTTGCTGCAATAATATTCTATTTAAAGTATTTCGTGGGAAATTTCATGGTCTCCTGTACAGGGCATGAAAATCAGAGGGCCTAATTTTCCATTGCCCTGCACCTTGTGCAGTCATTTACACCGGTGCAAAGTAGTTGTAAAATGCTGCCATTCTGATATAATAACACTTTATGCGCACTTTGCATGGTGCCAGTAACTACACATTCATGATCAAGAACCAGAGGCAAAATCAGGAGACCTGTGTTCCAGGCTTGGCTCTGCCATTATCCCTCAGGCATAACAAATTACTTAATCTCTTTGCTTCTGAGTTTTTCCCATCTGTAAAACAGGGCTAATGAAACTAATCGTTCATAATAAATTGCTTTGAGAGCTATGGATTAAACAGCAGGTACGTCATTTACCTATTAATGCTTTCAGTTGATTATAACAAGTGGAGCTGTCTAAATATTTGGCAAATTTGTTCTACAACTTTTGTGATTTAAAGAGAAATTTATTCAACAAATGCTTTCCCCCCCTCTTATACATCCAACACTAATTACAAATCATATGTTTACAAAAGGCTTATAGTAGGAACCTCAAAATGATTTCATGTTCTAAATTTTAATACATAACAGATTTGAAAAGAAAAATCTATGTTTTCTTAAATATTATTGTAATTAAGGAAAGTAAAATAAATTTAACAACTAGTATAAAGATAAAGATGAGAAAAGGAAAAAAAATTAAAAAGAGGATTATATATGGAAGAAGAGCAGAGCTGGGAAAATCTTGGAGTTTCACTTCACAGGTGGCTCATATCAAGTCTTTGTAGGCCTGCCATCTATACTTTGCTCTGACTTTGTGTTCAAATGAGCTTATAAACATGAATTAATATGCAGTTGAAGTCTAGTGTTTTGCGTGGTTGCAGGTCAAGACAAACCACCAAAATTAACATGATTCATACCCAAAAGCATAAATTTTTTCCAGGTACTCAACATGTCAGCCAGGTTTATTTGAACCTCAGCCCACGTGCACAAACCTTTCAGTAGACCAAGTTCTGGTTTCCTAACAAACCTCAAATCAGGAAAGTTACTCTTTTTTAAAATAAGCCAATCCATATTTGTGTCCAATACAATAGAACACTATAATAATCTTCCTCAATGGAAAATGAATTCTGTGACCAACAAAGGCTATTCTGAGATAATTTTAGTTTGCTTTTCCCCTAATCTAGTATCTCTCAGCTTTTTCCATACAGGGCTTCCATGCTATTTAGTAATATGGGAAGGTAGGCAGATTGTGACCCCCAGGTTGTTTACAAAATTCCAACAAATCAGCCTGGTGGCTCTGACCCTAGTAATGCATATGTACAACACCTAACTCTACACACCAGGGCTGCCCAGAGGAGGGGGCGGGCAAGTGGGTCAATTTGCCCCAGGCCCCGGGCCCCGCAGGGACCCCCACAAGAATGTTGGAGGCTCCCCCCCGCCTCTGCCTTCCCTCATCCCCCGGCGTTACAGCACGCAGCATCCAGGAGCGGCCCTGGACAGAGCTAAAGTGGCATGGCGCCGGCGGGGCGTGAGCTCCTCCCACTCGAAGCCACATGGTAAGGGGGCGGGGCTGCGAGCTCCAGGCTGAGCGGCGGGAGCTCCAGTCCTGCTGGAGTCACGCTGCTGCAGCACTATCCAGGCCGCTCCTGGATGTGGCGCGCTGAGGCGCCGGTGGATGGGGGAGGCAGGGGTAAGTGGCATGGTAAGCCCCTCTGAGCCGGACACCCCATCCCCCCCAGCCCTGACCCCCAGCTCCGAG